>NC_138313.1:40905000-41282500 GCF_965601325.2 Salmo salar
TAGCTTTGTGTTTCTCTGATTCTGCGGTATGGTTTGAAGGAGACGATGTAGCGGCACAGATTTGGCTTTAGTCAGACCGAGGAGAAGGGAGCAAGCTAGTTGTGCCAGAATGGTACAGAGCCAGAGCCATGTAGTGATTTAGCCTCATTGAGTTAGGAGGAGGAATGGCACTGGACCAGAGACTGAGGTATGCCCAGGTTTAAGGCTGGTTAGAGGAGGAATGGCATGTAGCCTTCCCAACCTCCCGTCCACTGCCCTGCTGGCCGGTCGGATGGTCTCGTCTGTTTGTTTGTACACACAGTCACTGTGTTCCTTCCCAAGACCTTTCTGTTAGGTACAGCAGAGCAGTGAGGTAGTCTGCTAGCTAGACTTTGACCTTCTCATACAGTTAAAGGGGTCCTAGTTGTGGGAGGGAAAAAGTTGTTTACTTAGCTAGCTTAGTTAGCATGGTTACTTGAGCCATGTTAGCTAGATTAGTAAGCATAGCATGGTTACTAGAGGTCAACCGACTATGATTTTTCAACGCCGATACCGATTATTGGAGGGCCAAAAAAGCCGCTACCGATTTAATTGGCCGATTTTTGCTGTTGTTTTTTTATAAAAAATATTTTATTTTATTTAAAAACATTTTTTTTATGTAATTTTTTCACAATATATTTATTTGTAATAATGACAATTACAACAATACTGAATGAACACTTATTTTAACTTAATATAATACATCAATAAAATCAATTTAGCCTCAAATAAATAATGAAACATGTTCAATTTGGTTTAAATAATGCAAAAACAAAGTGTTGGAGAAGAAAGTAAAGTGCATTATGTGCCATGTAAGAAAGCTAACGTTTAAGTTCCTTGCTCAGAACATGAGAACATATGAAAGCTGGTGGTTCCTTTTAACATGAGTCTTCAATATTCCCAGGTAAGAAGTTTTAGGTTGTAGTTATTATAGGAATTATAGGACTATTTCTCTCTATACAATTTGTATTTCATATGCCTTTGACTATTGGATGTTCTTATAGGCACTTTAGTATTGCCAGTGTAACAGTATAGCTTCCGTCCCTCTCCTCGCTCCTACCTGGGCTCGAACCAGGAACACATCGACAACAGCCACCCTCGAAGCAGCGTTAGCCATGCAGAGCAAGGGAAACAACCACTCCAAGTCTCAGAGCGAGTGACGTTTGAAACGCTATTAGCGCGCACCCGGCTAACTAGCTAGCCATTTCATATCCGTTACACCAGCCTAATCTTGGGAGTTGACAGGCTTGAAGTCATAAACAGCGCAATGCATTGCGAAGGGCTTCTGGCAAAACGCACGAAAGTGCTATTTTGAATGAATGCTTACGAGCCTGCTGCTGCCTACCATCGCTCAGTCAGACTGCTCTATCAAATCATAGACTTAATTATAACATAATAACACGCAGAAACACGAGCCTTAGGTCATTAATATGGTCGAATCCGGAAACTCACGTTTATTCTTTCAGTGAAATACGGAACCGTTCCATATTTTATCTAACGGGTGGCATCCATAAGTCTCTAAATATTCCTGTTACATTGCACAACCTTCAATGTTATGTCATAATTACGTAAAATTCTGGCAAATTAGTTCGCAACGAGCCAGGCGGCCCAAACTGTTGCATATACCCTGAATCTGCGCGCAATGAACGGAAGAGAAGTGACAATTTCACCTGGTTAATATTGCCTGCTAACCTTGATTTCTTTTAGCTAAATATGCAGGTTTAAAAATATATACATCTGTGTATTGATTTAAGAAAGGCATTGATGTTTGTGGTTAGGTACAGTCATGCTACGATTGTGCTTTTTTCGCAAATGCACTTTTGTTAAATCATCCCGCGTTTGGCGAAGTCGGCTGTCTTTGTTAGGAAGAAATAGTCTTCACAGTTAGCAACGATCCAGGCGGCCCAAACTGCTGCATATACCCTGACTCTGTTGCAGAGGTGACACATTTTCCCTAGTTAAAAGAAATTCATGTTAGCAGGTAATATTAACTAAAGATAGATGCAGGTTTAAAAATATATACTTGTTTATTGATTTTAAGAAAGACATTGATGTTTATGGTTAGGTACAAGTTGGAGCAACGACAGACCTTTTTCGCGAATGCGCACCGCATCGATTATATGCAACGCATGACAGGTTAGATAAACTAGTAATATCATCAACCATGTGTAGTTAACTAGTGATTATGATTGATTGATTGTTTTTATAAGATAAATTTAATGCTAGCTAGCAACTTACCTTGGCTTCTTACCGCATTCGCGTAACAGGCAGGCTCCTCGTGGAGTGCAATGTAAAGCAGGTGGTTAGAGCGTTGGACTAGTTAACCGTAAGGTTGCATCCCCAAGCTGACAAGGTAAAAATTTGTCGTTCTGCCCCTGAACAAGGCAGTTAACCCACCGTTCCTAGGCCGTCATTGCAAATAAGAATGTGTTCTTAACTGACTTGCCTAGTTAAAAAATATTTATATAAAAAAAATGTTTTTAAAAATCGGCAAATCGATGGCCAAAAATACCGATTGTTATAACTTGAAATCGGCCCTAATTAATCGGTCGATCTCTAATGGTTACCTGGGCCACGTTCAGTTTTGGACACAGATCTGGTATCAGCTCAGCTTCTCTAAATCACAATCTGAACCATTCGGGAGAAAACATACAACAGATCTTGTAGCAGCGTCTAGGAGCAACTTTACACTACTCCTACCTGCTCTTGAGGGTTCAGAGAGTGTTGTTGACCAAGCATCATGCTACCAGATTTGTGAGTTAGATCTGGCAGACTGGGTGGAAGAGTGGGTAACACATTTAACAAACCAAACATTTAAATGCCGTTATACAAGGTAAAGTCAAAACCCAAACCGGTCCGTGCATCAGTATCGGTATATAGTCAAATACGGTATACCGCCCAGACCTAACACACTCACACTTGTGAACCTGAATCGGATTAGACCATCAGACCCTCTCTGTGCCATTCAGAACTCTGTTTACATTTGCTCCCTCCACCTAGCTAGCGTGAAGAACAGCCTGCCCTTTGTGTTTCTGTTCACGTGTGTCCAAACACATGACTGTGTGTGCGTACGTCTATAGGTAAAACACACACAGTAGCTTTGTGAAAGCACGGCCCAGTTCCAGAAACTGTAGTTTTTCTTTACAGGGCAATTATCACCAGTCCTGAGGTGGGACTTGGCTCCTGCTGATGCCTAATTGGGTGACCGATCAGTTCTATTTCTGGCATTACTTCCTGTCTACCTTGGCACCTCTGTCAGCCAATCAGGGGGTTTGGTGGTGTTGTCGGTTTGATTGATGAGTGTTGGTTTTGGAAACACCCACATGGACAAGGTCCTTGTTGACTTCAGCCACAGTCCAATCCCAACTCTCGGACAGAAATAGCTGAAAACTAAAGTAGCATTGTGTGCTCTGCTTTCTGCTCTGACCACAAAAGTTTCACTCTGTCTTACATTTTCAACCTGCGTCAGGATGATTTTCCTGTGGTTTGCCCCTCTCTCTCTCTCTCTCTCTCACACACACACAGATTAGCTTCCTGTCAGTCTGGGTTTAAAACAGGTGCTCGCCAGATGATCACTGTAAGGGTGAGACAGAGAGGATAGATTGAGAAGGGATATGTCATAAGCAGCAAGTAAACTGAAGCATGTTTTTGCTGTATTGGACAGACACGGCTCCACGGAGAAGAGTAGACAGATTCTCAGTGAGTTGTAGCCAATTTTAACCTTCGCCTTGGCTGTAGGTCTGTATGATGGTAGAACGGTCGATGCCCTGTTTGACCTAAACACACACACACTCATTAACCTGGGCCCTCCTCACATGACTGATATAACACTGGATCAGTGTGATTGGAGGGTAGGCTAACCTAATACAGAGGAAACGGTACAATTCAATTAGCCCTCAGCCCTATACACCACGCTTCATTCATATGTAGGCCTATCTGTATCTGACACCTACCTGGTTTGGAGCTTCGCCCAGCGGTTCCTCTGTCTGTTTTCTCCTAAGACTTGAGGTGTGTGTGTGTGTGTGTGTGTGTGTGTGTGTGTGTGTGTGTGTGTGTGTGTTATCCAGCTGGAGGTCAAGAGCAGGACAGTCATTAGTGATGTAGTGGGGAAAAATCGATAGTTACATATCCCAGTATTATTATTTATTTTTAAAGTCATTTTTATTTTATTTTTTACTGTCGGTAGCGTTAGCTAGCGCTAGTCGGCTGTACCTGTATAAAAACTTGAGTATTTTTCATCCTATAGCTTGTTCCCCATCTTTTTAAATAGTGAGCCAAAATGTTTCCAGAACTTTTTCTTCATGCTCTGTCTCTCTGGAGCAGACGTACAGTGAACAATATGTTTGCAACATAAAATCGCAATGACATCCCAGCATCGAATCGCAATACATGAAGAATTGTGAAAATTGCAATACATATTATCTGCTCCTAAGTATCATAATAATATCGTATCGTGAGGTTCCTGGCAATTTCCAGACCTAACAGTCATCTCCTCTCTAAGGTTGTAGAGAGGGGGAGAGGCAGACTGTAATAAAACATGAGATAAAGATGCCATGAATGCTGTTTTATAAGATGTTTTTGCTTCTCAGGATTTGGGTATCTGTTTTTGGGGGCGATGCGGAAATGTGGTGTTGTCCTGTCACTGTGTTGATGCCGCAGAGGGTGACTAGTGACTACAGCTCGGAACGTTCAGGACCTGAGGCGCTAGACACCAGAACAATGGTCCCTGAGAGTGTGGGTGGGTGTGCATTTGTGCCATGTGGCTGTCATTAGGCAGGTCGTCTTGTGGTTTGAGCGTTGGGCCAGTTAGTGAAATGTTGCTGAATTGAATCCCGAGCTGACAAGGTAAAAATCTGTCGTTCTGCCCCTGAACAAGGCCGTTAACCCACTGTTCATCGGTAGGCCGTCATTGTAAATAAGAATTTGTTCTTAACTGACTTGCCTAGTTAAATAAAGGTTAAATATGATTAGATATTTAAAATCTTTGGCAGGCCTGGCCCATTCTACAGTGCTGAGACTGTTTTTTCCTGAACCAGTGTTTCCCAACCCTGGTCCTCCAGTACCCCCAACAATACACCTGTTTCATTATAGCCCTGGACAAACCAAGCCTCAATGAGCTGAATGAGGTGTATGATTACTTGACAAGTTGAATCAGGTGTGCTTGTCCAGGGTTACAGTAAAAATGTGTGCTGTTGTGGGTACATGGTCCTAAACCACCTCAATCCTCCATACTGCATATCTCCTGGCCCAAAACCCTGTCTGTCACTCAAATAGAGCTCAATTGGACTTGGCTTGGCAAGCCTCGACTTAAGTGAAAATGTTTTTTTTTATTGCTAACTTGTATATAAGTGTTTGGAAAAAGTCCACCGTTAGGCTGAATAATGGCATGGTTATTTTCCTATAATTGCTGATGGGACAGTCATCTGGTGACTGACTGACTGCACAGACACACACACACCCTGTCTGTCTGGCCAAGGGCCTGGGGTGTGGGTTGGGGACCGTGCAGCAGACTGGAGAAGGTTCTAGTCTCTGTACCTCAACCTGTTGCAGAAGGAATGGAAGGCAGAGTACAGGAGTGGAGGAAGGGACTAGGACTCTGCTTCAATTGTCAACCATTTCCTCCTTCCCTTCCTGTTGAGTCAAGATTGCAGAGCGACCTCCATGGGAGAATCTCAATTGCATTTCCTTGATTCCTCGTGTCCTCTCTTACCACCTCCTCAAAATCCATTGGACGATGAGGTCAGAGGGGAAGGCAATGGGTTTTGAGAAGGAAGTAAGAATCAAGAAAATCAATTGAGTTTCGCCCCACGTGAAGCACCATAAACTCTCTGGTCTCAGTCTGAGGTGTTGTAAGCCACATGCAAGCAGTGTAACATTATACTGGATTTGCCCAGTCCTACTGGTCAGTTCAGATAAGGAGACTGACGGACTCCCTGTCCTTCTCTGCTTTCACCTGGACTTAGCAGTCTGCACTAGACTGTAATGCATAGCTAAGTGTGTGTGTGTGTGTGTGTGTGCGCACACAGCCCTACCTGGGTCTGGCTAGAGGTGACTGGGACCAGAAATCGGTCCTGGCATTTCTAATACACCGGACCCTTTATTTAGATTATTTTGGAGGGCCCCTTCACTGCCCGTTTTTTGTTGTTGCTTAATGTCCACATTATTAGCCAGATAATGATAACTTTGCACACAAAAAACCCCTGAGTTAGACAGGCCCCTGGGCTAAAAGTGGACCAGTCCGCCTTTGGAGAGAGAGGAGACAGCTTTGCTGTAACCTTACCTCCACATTTAGATCTGCACCGTCAGCGCACACACACACTCACACACACACACTCTCTCCATGAAAACTTGGCCTTTTTGTGGCTGGCTAATGCTGCTGGATGATTCAATGTCATCCCCTCACATCTCCTCTGGCTCCTGCAGTGGGATTAGATGAAGGGTAGTAGACCCTATGAGTAAGGGTTAGGGGCAGAAACCATAGCTGTGTGCCCCTCCCGAGGGACTCTGGGAACATAAGGCACAGAATAAGGGACACAGGAAATGCCTGGGCGTATCACTTCCTGTTTATGGAGTTTGACGCAAGTGGGGGAGAGTGGAGTGGTAGGTAGGCAGACAAGTCCTTAAAATGCCTCAATACACAATGTTCTGCACCTATGATTTTTCTCTCTCTCTCTTGCTTACTCACTCTCTCGTTCTCTCACTCTCTCATGCTCTCATTTTCACCTCATACCCTCACACTCTCCAGACTGCTTTCTTTCTATCCACACACTTTCTCTCTCCCTCTCCACACACACACACCCCTGCCTGCATAGCTGTGTAATTGGCTGGGTGCTGCAGTGCGCTTGGCAGCTGTACCCCTCATTTGTTTCAATTGTCAGCCATCTGAAATGGCGCAGCTACCAAGGATGGAGGGAAGGAAAAGTTTGAGGCACAGGAAGCACACTCTTGCACGTACAGACAGTATCGTCATGTCTTCCACCTTCACAGAACAGTGGTTCACTTCTACTTCCTCTCTGAGATATGATTATGATTCTTATGAGTCACACACACTGACTGTTTAGGCTAACCTGAGAGGAGGTGGACTAACACAAGGGGAGGGGGGGATGGGGCAGAGATTTTGCTGACGACAGCAATGTTCCCGAGGTAACATTCCGATCTGTTATTTACTCACGTTATTACAGACGCAGACCTATAACCTAAAATGCTTTCATATTATTTTATTGCTAAGCTGGTGGTCAGGGAAGAAAGGAGAGAATGAAAGGTGACTTTTCAAGACCCAACAGCACTGTGCCTATGTAGGTCTCTTCATCACAAACCCATGGGACCCAAAGCAGGGCCATAGAAACCTAATGAGCGCAATCATTAAATTGGAGCTCATATCCCCTGCCTCCCCAGGAGTCAGCCAGGTGCTGCCAACCAGCCAGCCAATCACAGGCTTGTTTACACCTGGGCGACTGGATGAGGTCATTGATGTTCCCCCGCCCCCCTGGGTGTTCTAGGCCTAGCAGCTGATCTCATCGGTTCATAAAAAGGATGAGCTCATATTATCGCTGTGGGGTAGGCGACGTACCCCTTTGATTGGTCTACACTGAGAAACCTAGAGCTTGCCATTTGTCAGTGTCTATTGCTATGTATTGAGCATAGACGTCAGCCACTGCTTCCTCCCTTCACCTTACAGAAGCTACTTATTGATTTGACCTATCACCCCTCCGTTATTCCTCTTTATTTCCCCATTCGAACATGAATGGGAGCCTCTTCTGCTCACTTCCTCCCTCGCTCATTACGACACTATCTGGGTGTGAAAGTCAAAGACAAAGAGGCAGGAACATGTGGTTGCACTATTGTTTTTCTGTCTTCTCGATGTTGAACTGCCTGTTTGATTTTTGTTGTGTGTCTTCAGTCTGGCAGAGGGAAGGAGGGGAGTGTGTGGTGTTTGCCGTTGTGAGATGGGCAGGGTGTCTCTCTGCCATCCTAACAGTGCCCTCCAGGAGGAAAACGTGCAGCTTGGTCCTGGAATCCATCATAACATTCTCCTCTGTCTAAACAATCTATCACCATAACACTGTTACAATCTGTTATGTATAGGGCCCTCAGCTTTCCCTGGTCTGTTTACATTGTGAAGGAACAAGAAAATACTCAGGGTCCTAGTTAAGTTCTTGCACCACAAGCCATCTGTCACATTTCAGTAGTTCTTGAGAGGTTTGTTCAACTGGTTAGTGAGTTGAGTGTGATTTTCCCTGACAAACAGGCATGTACATTGAGTCGTATTAATCCCTCATGGCTAATGGACAGAAATCTCATTAGCACTGGTATGACATTCTTTTGACAGAAGAAGTTTGGTTCATAAGTTGAACAATAGATTTTGACATCCCTGTGGTAGTTGTGCTGATAGCGGGTTAGCTGTTGTTTTGCTAGTTGTAGCAGGCTAGTAGCTCTTGTTGCTCTGCTAGTTGTAGCAGGCTAGTAGCTCTTGTTTCTGTGCTAGTTGTAGCAGGCTAGTAGCTCTTGTTGCTGTGCTAGTTGTAGCAGGCTAGTAGCTCTTGTTGCTGTGCTAGTTGTAGCAGGCTAGTAGCTCTTGTTGCTGTGCTAGTTGTAGCAGGCTAGTAGCTCTTGTTGCTGTGCTAGTTGTAGCAGGCTAGTAGCTCTTGTTGCTGTGCTAGTTGTAGCAGGCTAGTAGCTCTTGTTGCTGTGCTAGTTGTAGCAGGCTAGTAGCTCTTGTTGCTGTGCTAGTTGTAGCAGGCTAGTAGCTCTTGTTGCTGTGCTAGTTGTAGCAGGCTAGTAGCTCTTGTTGCTGTGCTAGTTGTAGCAGGCTAGTAGCTCTTGTTGCTGTGCTAGTTGTAGCAGGCTAGTAGCTCTTGTTGCTGTGCTAGTTGTAGCAGGCTAGTAGCTCTTGTTGCTGTTGTGCTAGTTGTAGCAGGCTAGTAGCTAAATGTTGTTGTGCTAGTTGTAGCAGGCTAGTAGCTCTTGTTGCTGTTGTGCTAGTTGTAGCAGGCTAGTAGCTAAATGTTGTTGTGCTAGTTGTAGCAGATGAAGAGTAATGGTTGCATCAGGTTTCTCTCCCCAGGCTGTTGTGGTGTCTCAGTCTCAGGGGAGAGCTAAAGCTTCTCTCTGTTCACGATAGTGTCAATATAAACGCTATACAGGGCATCTAAACCATGTTGCACACTTGATTAATGCATTGATTCACAAATGTGAGGATATTTTTAAAGCCTTTCATTTTCAAATTTGGCTACTGGTATTAAGGTCATTATTGCAGGGACATGTGGTGTGGGAGAGCAGTTCTTTACACTACCATTCAGAGGGGGGTTTGTGGTGTAGATCTCTCTTTTGGCGGTACTGTGGGAGACATCTCTTAAAGAGGGATTTGAATCTAGATCCATCTCTTTACACTACACAAGTATCTCTCCTGGACCTAGTTTGTGTCCGCAAAGTAGTGCATGCAAAGAGGGCCTATAGCTCAGAGAATATGTACCCATGCATGCAGCAACAGACACACACTGTTA
Source organism: Salmo salar (assembly GCF_965601325.2). Classification (NCBI taxonomy): domain Eukaryota; kingdom Metazoa; phylum Chordata; class Actinopteri; order Salmoniformes; family Salmonidae; genus Salmo; species Salmo salar. Next base: position 40,914,522 of record NC_138313.1, read on the forward strand.
TATGCTGTCTTGTCTAGTCTGAAGGAAGGTAGTATATTTGATGAGCTATACTTCTTCATACAAACCGATCTTGATGTTCCTATTGGGCAGTTTTTCAGCTGGCCTTGCATTCTCTTCTGACTTTTCCTGTCTGAACAAGCAGTTGCTGTTTTGAAGATGAGCACACACATCTCTCCTAACTAATGGCGAGTGTGTTTGTCTGTTAATTCTCTCCAGGCAATAATGATCAGCATCATGCTTGTCAAGTAGTTACAGATGTCTCTTAATTAGTCTGACTGACTCCTGACTTCAGAGTGTGGAAAGGCTCTTTGATGAAACAACCCCAATGAGATGTTGGGCTTCTGAGTGGCGCAGCGGTCTAAGGCACTGCATCTCAGTGCTAGAGGCGTCACTACAGACCTTGGTTCGATTCCAGGCTGTGTCACAACTGGCCGTGATTGGGAGTCCCGTAGGGCGGCACACAATTAGCCCAGCGTTGGTCGGGGTAGGCCATCATTATAAATAAGAGTTTGTTCTTAACTGACTTGCCTAGTTAAATAAAGGTTCAATTAAAAATAAATAACCCTGTGCTAAAATGGAGGTTAGGCTACATATCTCGGTTCGGCCAACTTTCCAGGGAGGTGGGCCTTTTAACCTCTCAATGTCTCCCTCTTTTTCTCTCGCTCTCACTCTCGCTTTATTTTTTGTTTTGCTCTCTTCCTCTGCATGTTTGTAGTTGTTTTTGGTCACATGAACTATGAGAATGGCTATTTCAAGCAGACTTTGCACAACATCTCGAGAAATGGACAGGTGGGGGGCTTTTTGTAATAAATGTAGATGTTTTGGGCACAACACGTGACTGCGGTCAGTTGAATTCAGTGTTTGAACAACATTTGCTGGAGATAGTATCAGTCCTGAAAACAAGGGGGTGTGAGACATTTCAATTAACTTGAAGATTACTCTTCACGTCCAGACTCTTTGATGTATGGAGACGTTTCTCATTTCTCACACATTCTTTCAGTTTCTCCCGTCATGCTGTCCGTTTCTCCCGTCATGCTGTCCGTTTCTCCCGTCATGCTGTCCGTTTATTACTCCTTACTAACATTGACCTGTTTCCTTTTTCACTCTACGTAGGAGAACTGACATTGGTTGTATAGCCCCAGTAACTCTGACCTGGCAGTGAGTCAGTCTGTCCCTCTCTGCCCACCAGGTTTACTGCTCCATGAAAAGACCACTCTGTTCCCGCTGCATCCCGCTGGCCTGTCCCCTGTCCACACGCACGTCCTGAGCAAATATGGGTGGCGCCAGCTACCATCTCTCTCTCCCTCCATCCTTTTCCCTTACACAGTCCTGCTTCCCTCTATCTACCCCTCCACCTTTCCTTCCTTCACACAGTCTCCCTCTGTCTGTCTGGCTTCCTGAGAAAACATTAGTGGGGACAGAACAGGGTGTGGGACAGTCTACCTAGTACATACCTCACTCCCTCGTTTTCATTTCATCCTTCCTTTCCTTTTCCCTCCTGACCTTGCACAAAGTTCCTCCTCTCTTTTCCTCAAACTCTGCCTCCCTCCCTCTCCTCATCTCTTACACAAGCCTCCTCTCTCCCTTCACTCCTCCCTTCGTCACGTTCCTCCCTCCTTACCCCGCTCGTTAGTCCTCCCTCCATTGCTCCATCGCATGTCCCTCGTCCCTAGTCCAACTGCTACACCAAGCCCTTCTCTTTTCCACTCCTTCCTCCCATCTCTCCCTCCTTGCATCCCTCTACCTCTACAGTCTCCCTCTTTCACTCCATCATGTCCAATGATGATACGAAGAGTGGTGATGTTGATGGGCGATAGTGGTGTTCTACTAAGCTACACCAGTCTTCAGATGTCTGTCTGTTCTAATGCCCGGCCTTCTGCCTGGTAGGCTGTAGTTCACCTGCTCCTGGCTCTGTCAGATTCTTTCAGGTTTCACTGGTTTCAATCGTAGTGCGATGCTGCATCTGGAGAAAGATACAGCAGCAGCTTTTAAAGGCAAGTCTGTCTCACTTCCTGTGTCTTTTTAGATCTTAGTTTTTTTATACTACTTTTCTGTACATAGTAACGTGATATGGAGCCAGCAGTATCTCTCTGTGAATGTGGTGGGTGAGGTTCAGGTTTCAGGAAACGGAGTTCACCCACGCATCACAAACACAAACATCCTTCAGCATCTACGCCCTCATTATAGAAATATACTAGGAAATGGAGAATGGGAAAAATATAACTCTGAAGATATAAGCGTCTGTCAGGGTCTGTGCATAGACATTTGCCTGTAGGTGGCACTATTGTTCCTAAATACAACACTGGCCTCTGAAGGGAACATTCATGGTGAAACAGTGCTGTCATGCTTGGTGCAGTAAGTCTGCACCCTCATCGTGAAACAGTGCTGTCATGCTTGGTGCAGTAAGTCTACACCCTCATGGTGAAACAGTGCTGTCATGCTTGGTGCAGTAAGTCTGCACCCTCATCGTGAAACAGTGCTGTCATGCTTGGTGCAGTAAGTCTGCACCCTCATGGTGAAACAGTGCTGTCATGCTTGGTGCAGTAAGTCTGCATCCTCATGGTGAAACAGTGCTGTCATGCTTGGTGCAGTAAGTCTGCATCCTCATGGTGAAACAGTGCTGTCATGCTTGGTGCAGTAAGTCTGCATCCTCATGGTGAAACAGTGCTGTCATGCTTGGTGCAGTAAGTCTGCATCCTCATGGTGAAACAGTGCTGTCATGCTTGGTGCAGTAAGTCTGCATCCTCATGGTGAAACAGTGCTGTCATGCTTGGTGCAGTAAGTCTGCATCCTCATGGTGAAACAGTGCTGTCATGCTTGGTGCAGTAAGTCTGCATCCTCATGGTGAAACAGTGCTGTCATGCTTGGTGCAGTAAGTCTGCATCCTCATGGTGAAACAGTGCTGTCATGCTTGGTGCAGTAAGTCTGCACCCTCATGGTTGCCAAACCAAATGTCTCAAGATCAGTTTCTGCTTATTTTCTGCTTGTTTATGCTAATATGATCATCTGGTTTCGTCGTCAGGGTTAATGGTTCCTATCATATTATTTCTGAGAAAAGAACATTCTTCTCCTTGCCATTTTCAAGAGCGCTTCTGAGAAATGGGAAGACTGTGGCATTGGAGAACCTTTCCCTCGAACAGAACACCAGGAGTGACACACACTCACACATACACTGCTCCTCGGGCGAGAGAGGGAATAACAATGTAAAGTATTTTGAAGACTAGCTAAATCTTTCTCCCCCTTCTGTCATAACTCTGTGTTGCCAGATCTGTACTTCTGTAACCCCCCCTTCCTTCCACTGATAATAGTCTGGTACTGTTAGTATGACTTGACCTCAGACCAGCCACAGCCGCCCAGTAGCAGACAGACAGACTCCCTCCTCCAGTCATAGACAACAGGAACGTGACTCACAGCGACAGCGCACACCTGTGTTGACTGGCTGGCGCCAGGCTGGGACATCTGGTGTCATGTGAACATGCCTGTCTCTGATGGATGACTATGGCTCACCTTTAATGTCCTCCCCATAGAGGTAGAAAAATGGCTCGCCATAGCCCTCAATGGCAATGTCCATGCTAAAACAGGTTCTATCCATCCAGAGCCCTCTTTCTACCTCTATGCTCACCACCCACAGCAGAGATAGAGAACATGTCTTGCACTGCCTGTTGTCACCCTTTAAGGTCAAAGCAGTGTTTTCTCACAAGTATTGTTTGACGGGAGGTATTTGGAGTTTTCTGTTGCAAAATGGCTGTGGTTGTATAACCCAGAGGTGCTACACGTTGATAGTGGATAGTGGAGTCAGAAGTTGACCCATAGAGCAGATCCAGGATCAGCCAAGCTGACCCCCATCATAAGTAAACTCAAACAGGGCTCTGGAGTTTTCATTTGGGAGCACCAGTGCAATTTTTTTTTAATAAAAAACAACAATTTAAACAAGTTTGTTGTAACGCCTAAGCTTTGCTGTACCGTTGTTTCGTTAGCATCATGCTTGCACCATTTATACAACGAAAACTTCTTGTTTCTAGACCAAACTGTTCAAAGGATCTGACCCATATTACAGGCGCAGCCCATATTGGAGGGTTGCAATTTACATTGAGAAAAAAGGTCACTGGCCGTTCTAAAACGAGCCGCATTTGTTTCACACTTTGTTCAGTCAATTAGATAGCTAGTTTAACTACCTGGTAACTTCAACAGTATATCCAGCTTGACCACCTGGTAACTTTATGACTATATCCAGTAGAGGTCGACTGACTCTGATTTTTCAACGCTGATACAGATGCCGATTATTGGAGGACCAAAAAAAGCTGATACCGATTAATCGGCCGAATTATTATTATTATTATTATTATTATTATTATTATATATTTTTTTTATATATATTTTTTAATTATTTGAAAAAATATATTATTATATATTTTTATTTATTTGTAATAATGACAATTACAACAATACTGAATGAACACTTTTATTTTAACTTAATATAATACATAAATAAAATCAATTTAGCCTCAAATAAATAATGAAACATGTTCAATTTGGTTTAAATAATGCAAAAACAAAGTGTTGGAGAAGAAAGTAAAAGTGCAATATGTGCCATGTAAAAAAAGCTAACGTTTAAGTTCCTTGCTCAGAACATGAGAACATATGAAAGCTGGTGGTTCCTTTTCGGTTAGGTTGTAGTTATTATAGGACTATTTCTCTCTATACCATTTGTATTTAATATACCTTTGACTATTGGATGTTCTTATATTCACTTTAGTATTGCCAGTGTAACAGTAGAGCTTCCGTCCCTCTCCTCGCCCCTGCCTGGGCTCGAACCAGGAACACATCGACAACAGCCACCCTCAAAGCATCGTTACCATCACTCCACAAAAGCCCCGGCCCTTGCAGAGCAAGGGGAACAACTACTTCAAGGTCTCAGAGCGAGTGACGTCACCGATTGAAACGCTATTAGCGCGCACCCCGCTAACTAGCTAGCTAGCTAGCCATTTCACATCTGTTACACCAGCCTAATCTCGGGAGTTGATAGGCTTGAAGTCATAAACAGCTCAAGGCTTGAAGCACAGGGAAGAGCTGCTGGCAAACGCACGAAAGTGCTGTTTGAATGAATGCTTACGAGCCTGCTGCTGCCTACCACCACTACCACTTTTTTCGCAAATGCGCTTTTGTTAAATCATCCCCCGTTTGGCGAAGTTGGTCTTCACACGGTTCGCAATGAGCCAGGCGGCCCAAACTGCTGCATATAGCCTGACTCTGTAGCACAGAACGCAAGAGAAGTGACACAATTTCCCTAGTTAAAAGAAATTCATGTTAGCAGGCAATATTAACTAAATATGGAGGTTTAAAAATATATACTTGTGTATTGATTTTAAGAAAGGCGTTGATGATTATGGTTAGGTACACATTGGTGCAACGACAGTGCTTTTTTTCGCGAATGCGCTTGTTAAATAACCGTTTGACAAAGTAGGCTATGATTCAATGATAAATTAACAGGCACCGCATCGATTATATGCAACGCAGGATAAGCTAGATAAACTAGTAATATCATCAACCATGTGTAGTTAACTAGTGATTATGTTAAGATTGATTGTTTTTTTTATAAGATACATTTAATGCTAGCTAGCACCTAACCTTGGCTCCTTGCTGCACTCGCATAACAGGTACTCAGCCTGCCATGCAGTCTCCTCGTGGAATGCAATGTAATCGGCCATGATCATTGTCCAAAAATGCCGATTACCGATTGTTATGAAAACTTGAAATCGGCCCTAATTAATCTGCCATTCCGATTAATCGGTCGACCTCTAATATCCAGCTTGACCACCTGGTAACTTTACCACTATATCAAACATAAGTTTTCAGACACTTTACTCTGTACTTTGTTGAAGCACATTTGGCAGCAATTACAGCCTCGAGTCTTCTTGGGTATGACACTACAAGTTTGGCACACCTGTATTTGGGGAGTTTCTCCCATTCTCTGCAGATCCTCTCAAGCTCTGTCAGGTTGGATGGGGAGTGTCGCTGCACAGCTATTTTCAGGTCTCTCCAGAGATGTTAAATCCGGTTCAAGTCTGAGCTCTGGTGGGGCCACTAAAGGACATTGAGACTTGGCCCGAAGCCACTCCTGGGTTTTCTTGGCTGTGTGCTTAAGGTTGTTGTCCTGTTGGAAGGTGAACCTTCGCCCCAGTCTGAGGTCCTGAGCGCTCTGGAGCAGGTTTTCATCAATCAAATCAAATTTTATTAGTCACATGCGCCGAATACACCAGGTGTGGACCTTACAGTGAAATGCTTACTTACGAGCCCCTAACCGACAGTGCAGTTTCAAAAAATACAGATCTCTCTGTACTTTGCTGTCTTCATCTTTGCCTCGATTCTGCATTTTTGTCCTCTAAAGGAACTGCTAATAATGCCAATTTTCTTTCAGTGAATTTTGATTTTTAATATAGGCCAGACAAACAAGTTTTCTACCTTCTCTCCCTTCCACTTGCCTTCTCCATTTATGTTGTAACGCTGCAATCAATTGGTTGAAACTTTGTATTGAGCAAAAGTTCACATTTTCGATAGCTGCATATGTGACGTAACCACCATTCCTATTCATAATATCATTGATAACAATGATGCAATCCAATGACAGTTTATTTAACTTTTATTTAGACATGCTAGCACATACCCATAGACTTAGTCATTGTGCTAACGCTAGTTAGCATTGGCTCCCGAAACGACCTCTAACTTCCTTCATACTGGACACAGAGACATTAAAAATGGTAACCACGAGTTGATATGACTGGGGAAGTAGTTAAAGGGCCTCCTTGCCAAAATCCTGATGTATCCCTTTAACAATGTAATGCATCTCAATAGGAAAATAGTGATTTTTACATAATGTAGTAATATTCCATAAATGACTTTAATTTCAGTGACAGGTATTTGTATCAACATGTTAGCTTCATAATAAACAAATGTATTTAACGGTTACATATTAGTTGTACATATTAGGGCACAACGTGCTTCAGATGTAGCTAAGAATTCATATAGTATATCTTATTTTCTTGTGCTCCTAATTTTTTTAAGTTGTGTGCACCAGTGCTTCCAATTATATTTAGTTTAATTTAGAGCCCTGACCTCAACCTATTATCAGGAACAGGAACATCTCATAACTGACAGGAGCCTTGGGTTAACTGCCAATGTCAGAGACAGACAAGCAATGAACCTGATCTGTGTTAGTTTTGGCTCTCATTCCAGAGATTGACTCCCCTGACCCCCTCTGATTCCAAACGTTGACTCCCCCACCACATTCCATCCTTACATCTTGAAGTTGCAATATACTTTTTGGGCAACCTAACTAAATTCACATAGAAATGTGAGTGATAGATCTGTCATTCTCATTGAAAGCAAGTCTAAGAAGCGGTAGATCTGTTCTATATGCATTTATTCTATGCTTCCTGTTCTTATGTTTTGTTTTGCGTATTTTGGTTTTGTACACTGGCTTCAAACAGCTGAAAATACAATTTTTAGTTATGGAAAATATATTTCACAGCGGTTTTGATGGTACAATGATTCTCTACAGTATGCCGGGAGTCTAGTGGTTAGAGCGTTGGGCCAGTAACCGAAAGGTTGCTGGATCGAATCCCCAACTGACAAGGTAAAAATCTGTCGTTCTGCCCCTGAGCAAGGCAGTTAACCCATTGTTCCCCGGGCGCCGAAGACATGGATGTCAATTAAGGCAGCCCCCTGCACCTCTCTGATTCAGAGGGGTTAGGTTAAATGCAGAAGACACATTTCAGTTGAAGGCATTCAGTTGTACAACTGACTAGGTATCCCCCTATTACTTCCTTGTTTTGTCACACATTGAAATTTGACGAACTATTAGAATTTTAGCAACCAGGAAAAGGCGGTGCGATTTCTCCATAGTGCACCTTTTTAACTTTCTTGACCCTAATCAAGACCATCTCATAAATGACCATCTGACCTCAGACCAGTGTCCTGGGGGCCACTTGTGCCCCTGACCCTGCAGTGCAGCTCTCGTTCCAACCTCTCACCTGAAATACGGCCTGTATTCTCTCCACCCAGAGAAGAGGTGGAGGAAGATAAGATGGACCTGAGTGATGACGGAGAGAGAGGTTAGAACAAGATAATGTAAAAAAAGAAGGTGAAGAGAGAGGGTGAAAACCCCATGGGAGGAAATGGAGACGGAGACAGCAAGGTGAGTTATGGGCTGGATGTTCTGGCTGAGGCAGCACATTGAGGCCTCCTCTCCTCTCCCCTGTCTGTGGAATGTAGGGAGGACAGTACAGAACGCTGAGCCAGGGCATGCTGTGACAACCTCCCCGCTCCTACTGCACACTCTCACTCCTCTCCTCTTTTAATCCACTCCCTCTCTCCTCCTTCACTCTCTCTGTTTTGTATTAACCCTCTTGTCACTTTTCATTCCTCATTCACTTCTCCTTTCACTTCCCCTCAACCACTGTCCATCTCCTCTCTCCTCTTTTCACCCTCGCTGTCCTCTTCTCATCCCCTTCCCTCCTCTCCTCCTCAATCCTCTTCTCCTTCCTGTCCTCTAACTATTCATCCTCCCTTCCCATCCTGTTCCACCTCATCTGATCCAGTTAATACAAACTGTAGCTATGTAGATAGAAACGGATGGATGGAGGTCTGGTAGTTCTCATCCACTCCGGCACCATCTTGTCGTTGCCCCCTTTCTCCTTCATCAGTCAGAACTCAAACCATTATTTACATTTGAGTCATTTAGCAGACGCTCTTATCCAGAGCGACTTACAGCTTCCCCTTCCTTTTCCACTCATACATCCTTTTAGAGCTGCAATCCTAGAAAACTAGCAAGAATGGTTTGACATTTCAGTCTTTGTTGGTGATTTTAATGGGGCTATAAATGTGGTTGTAATAATGTTCTTTATTGTCACGGTTAGTCGTTGAATGTTGAGAAGAGGTTTTAATGTTTCCACCCTGGGAACGTACACCATCCAAAGTAAATAAACAACTTTTGCAATGGATCCATGTTCTTAGAAATGATATCCTATTCTCCCCACCCTTTCTCTCTGTCTGTCTCTCTCTATGTTTTGTCTTTCCTTTGTTTAGCCAGGCTGTGTGTAGAGCGAGGGATGGCATGTTGGTGCAAGCAGCCCTTCCCCAGCTGGAATGCAGGGCTTGAGGTAGAGTATATGGAGGGAAAGGCGAAGGAAAAGAATGGCCTGCAAAAGAGCAACATGGAGAGGTGAAGGGATACGGGCCCCCAAGTGGTCTGTAAAAGAGCAACATGGAGAGGTGAAGGGATACGGGCCCCCAAGTGGTCTGTAAAAGAGCAACATGGAGAGGTGAAGGGATACGGGCCCCCAAGTGGTCTGTAAAAGAGCAACATGGAGAGGTGAAGGGATACGGGCCCCCAAGTGGTCTGTAAAAGAGCAACATGGAGAGGTGAAGGGATACGGGCCCCAAGTGGTCTGTAAAAGAGCAACATGGAGAGGTGAAGGGATACGGGCCCCAAGTGGTCTGTAAAAGAGCAACATGGAGAGGTGAAGGGATACGGGCCCCAAGTGGTCTGTAAAAGAGCAACATGGAGAGGTGAAGGGATACGGGCCCCCAAGTGGTCTGTAAAAGAGCAACATGGAGAGGTGAAGGGATACGGCCCCCAAGTGGTCTGTAAAAGAGCAACATGGAGAGGTGAAGGGATACGGGCCCCAAGTGGTCTGTAAAAGAGCAACATGGAGAGGTGAAGGGATACGGGCCCCCAAGTGGTCTGTAAAAGAGCAACATGGAGAGGTGAAGGGATACGGGCCCCCAAGTGGTCTGTAAAAGAGCAACATGGAGAGGTGAAGGGATACGGGCCCCCAAGTGGTCTGTAAAAGAGCAACATGGAGAGGTGAAGGGATATGGGCCCCCAAGTGGTCTGTAAAAGAGCAACATGGAGAGGTGAAGGGATATGGGCCCCCAAGTGGTCTGTAAAAGAGCAACATGGAGAGGTGAAGGGATACGGGCCCCCAAGTGGTCTGTAAAAGAGCAACATGGAGAGGTGAAGGGATACGGGCCCCCAAGTGGTCTGTAAAAGAGCAACATGGAGAGGTGAAGGGATACGGGCCCCCAAGTGGTCTGTAAAAGAGCAACATGGAGAGGTGAAGGGATACGGGCCCCCAAGTGGTCTGTAAAAGAGCAACATGGAGAGGTGAAGGGATACGGGCCCCCAAGTGGTCTGTAAAAGAGCAACATGGAGAGGTGAAGGGATATGGGGGAAAGAGTAGCTATGTGTAAAATGCTATGTTTTAGAAATGATACACCTGTGTAGACAACAAATGAATTTACCTACCTTGAGTTTAAAATGTTTTGTGGTAGCAAATTACAATTTGCCGTTACCCATAAGCCCCTCATTTAACAGCAATCTTTGAGGCAGTGCATGGAGCAAGTTAAGCAAACACGATTTGACCTGTCAAGTCAGCGCAAATGTACACTTCCATTGATTTGATACTTTGCTGTGTTTGCTAACACGTTCTTTTGTCCAGATTTGCCTTGCACACGCTTGCACAGACCATACACACAAACCCACCTGACACAAGGTACACACACACACACTACTCTCTCTCACACACACACACACACTCCACAGTCCACACACCGTGCCCAAATTCTGTCTGTCCAATGGTCAATGCACCAGTCACTCAAGGTGATTCTACAGTGCCTTTGGCTATATCGTGGGGTTGAAGGGGTGGACTGAGCTTTTGCCAGGCCCGGGGCGTATCTACTGCTGTGTGATTCATCTGTTGCTGGCAGGAATCTGTGTTTTCTTGGTGTTAAAAAGGTGGAAGGTCCGTTAACTGACTATCGGAGGGAACAACAGGAACTAGCTTTTACTTTTGAACACCATGAACAAACTAGCTTCAAGTTTTAGCCGACAAAATGGAACGACCGTCACAGCCCTAGTGAACACCTTTTTTGTGAACATTTTGAAAATGGATTAATGTTTTCTCATAGTTATTTTAAATAGCTTACTACATAATCGTACATTTTTTGTCCCCAAAAGATTAGAGAAAGTGTGTAAAATCACCAGGATTTCAGCAACAACAACAAAAAAATATTCAAGAGACGTGACTGTTTTCAATGTAATGATAGTATGAAATGATTGTTATTTACTCGTGTAGTAAATTTGCAGTGTACATTTTAGTCATTTAGCAGACTCTCTTTTACAAAGCGACTTACAGAAGTGAGTGCAATACATTGTCATAAATAAAACTCATACTGGTCCCCTGTGGGGAACCCACAACCCTGTCGTTTCAAGCACCCTGCTCTACCAACTGAGCTACATGTTGAGCTACAAATGATTATAATTATGTTCCAGCATCCCGACCATCCGCTCAGACACACATCGTCCCGTGGCTGAATCTAGTTGCCTACCCCTGGCCTACTAATTGACTAGTTTCTTCACTGACTGTTTTTTTCTTTACAGTGACAGACATACCACCAAGCCTTTTTCTGGTCACTGACATTTGCCTAAATATTTGAATTAATGGCATTTTTCCATACTGCCTTTTTTATCTCGCTTGCATTCTCTCTTGATTTGGATGATCGATATCAATAGATGTTTGATTGAGCAACAGTAATCAGATTTTGACTATATCTCACTCCAAAGTCCTTCCTGGAGAAATGAGTCAAAAGGCCTGGCCATTGACGTCAGTGTTTAGAGCAACCTCCTTACACAATTCTTTCTTTTTACTCCTCCTTTCCCCTCCCTCGTGTTTTCTTTTATGAGCAGTGTGTGTTTTATTTAATATGGGCCTCAAAGCAGGACACTGTGGTTTGCTGGGAAGCTGGCTTTGACAGTGTAAGTAGTCTAGAAGTTGGACACTGTGGTTTGCTGGGAAGCTGGCTTTGACAGTGTAAGTAGTCTAGAAGTTGGACACTGGTTTGCTGGGAAGCTGGCTTTGACAGTGTAAGTAGTCTAGAAGTTGGACACTGTGGTTTGCTGGGAAGCTGGCTTTGACAGTGTAAGTAGTCTAGAAGTTGGACACTGGTTTGCTGGGAAGCTGTCTTTGACAGTGTAAGTAGTCTAGAAGTTGGACACTGTGGTTTGCTGGGAAGCTGGCTTTGACAGTGTAAGTAGTCTAGAAGTTGGACACTGTGGTTTGCTGGGAAGCTGGCTTTGACAGTGTAAGTAGTCTAGAAGTTGGACACTGTGGTTTGCTGGGAAGCTGGCTTTGACAGTGTAAGTAGTCTAGAAGTTGGACACTGTGGTTTGCTGGGAAGCTGGCTTTGACAGTGTAAGTAGTCTAGAAGTTGGACACTGTGGTTTGCTGGGAAGCTGGCTTTGACAGTGTAAGTAGTCTAGAAGTTGGACACTGTGGTTTGCTGGGAAGCTGGCTTTGACAGTGTAAGTAGTCTAGAAGTTGGACACTGTGGTTTGCTGGGAAGCTGGCTTTGACAGTGTAAGTAGTCTAGAAGTTGGACACTGTGGTTTGCTGGGAAGCTGGCTTTGACAGTGTAAGTAGTCTAGAAGTTGGCCATCTGACCACTGATACTGGGTCGGATATCTTCTCACCACCCTATTGGTTAGTTTATCTTTTTTATTTTACCTTTATTTAACATGGCAAGTCAGTTAAGAACAAACTCTTATTTACAATGACGGCCTAACCCGGCCAAACCTGTAGTGACGCCTCTAGCACTGCCGTAGACCGCTGCGCCACTCGGAGCCCCAAAAGATAGGATTAGGGGGCTAGGATGAACTGATCATAGATCTATGGATTAGTCCCCAGTGTCATCATCCTGATGCATAGTTCCCCACTGAGCATATCAGGAGGATATGTTTTATGAGTAAAGTTAGTATCATTTTAACTCGTGAAATATCCATTCACTGTTAAGAGGATCGGATATGAGTTAGATTGGCTTCGGGTTATGGGCTAGCTATCCACGTACTTGTTCTACAGAATGTAGGGGGTCCAATCAGAAATGCAACTTTTGTCCAATGGGTAAAATAATGGCAATGGTGTAGATAATCCTCAAAAAAACAATGATCCAAGCATCATGTCTCTATCATAATCTGTTGAAAAGTTATTGGAGTTCTTACCCTTGTAGGATGGTCAAAATCAGGGTGACTAAATCAATGGAGTGCCAGAGAACAAAAAGTGGTGAAAAACAAGGCTACCTGACAGGCTCACTTTCCCATTGAACTCATCTTCTCAAATCCGCAGGACATAAAACAAAATATATGTAAGATAGATATCGATTTTGAGACATGACCTGTAGTATTTTCATATACGCTTTTCATATTAATGTGAAATTCCTGTTATTATTTTGAAGGCTTCTCACAAAAACAAGCTAATCTATGTGAAATCCCTATGGAGCACTGAGCGTACTGCAAGCTTTTTATTTTTAAAACCGCTCGTGTCATACTAATTTTGCGACCTGCGGAAACAACTTTGAAGACGACCACCACAACAAGTCTGCAAAAGTTACGCTGAGAGAACTGCACCGCTCTGTCAACAGAGCTCAGTTCCTATTATCAGATGTATTGTTTTATTTATTTAACTAGGAGAGTTAGTTAAGAACAAATTCTTATTTACAATGACGGCCTACACCGGCAAAACCCGGACGACGCTGTGACAATTATGGGACTCCCAATCACAGCCGGTTGTGATACAGCCTGGATTCGAACCAGGGTGTCTGTAGTGATGCCTCTAGCACTGAGATACAGTGCCGAAGACCGCTGTCCCCACTGAACGATTCAATGTGATTTAGGCCGTATGAGTCCTATGGCGTGAGATCATGTTTAGGAAGAAGACCTTAGCATGTCAAACAAAGGATCGTTTACCAGTCCAGTGACATTTGGATAATGTTTAGTGTTTGTTATACAGAATAGGATTTATGCAAGTCCAATGTTTAGCCTAGATGTGTGTTTCTTCCATGGAATTTAGTTCATGGCCGAGAACGTGAGATAATGTTTATAGCCTGAGATAAAACCAGGTGACCGCGGTGAGTGATGCCATGTCTTGTCTGTGAAGAAGCTACGTCAACAGTAGCTAAGAATCATAGTCGTCTCTGTCCGGTAGAAGAGGAACGTGTCCGACCGCACTTTCCACTCACGTCAAGTCTTGGGCTATGTAAGAATGACGTTTATTTGTGTGAAGGATTACAACCTGTAGGCTAGATCTGTAGTCAGTGGTTTGATGTCTACCTGTAAGGCTCTATATGAGGTTGGGTTACATAGGACAGTGGTTCCCAAACTGGGGCGCGAGGGGCCGGCAGTAAGTTTAAATGTAATTTAATTTGACTTTTTAAAGGAACTCGATCCAGCTTTAAACTTACTCTTGAGAGTTGTAATAGTAGAATACAGTAGGTGGGTAGTGCGTCATCAGTTCCTCTTGTCATGTCAGTCATTACATACTTTAGAGAGATATTTACAACTGGTCAGAAATGTCCACATCAACTTGCACATGTCAGCTAACGTTTTTTGGGGGGGTATTTTAACCCATTTTAACCCATATATATATATATATATATATATATATATATATTTTAAATGTCACTCAAATATCACGAATACACATTAGACATGGCAAAATGTACGGAATTGCAAGAAAATTAGATTTAAAACTGCAAAATGTTCTTTGCACCCCATGACAAAATGTGTAGAATTGCAAGAAATAAGCTTTAAATCTGCCAAATTCTCTCCACCAACGAGTGGTATGGACAGTGCTTGTGCACACAGAAATAAACGTGGCGTGTGCGTGCAGGGGGCCGCGGTATGTTTCCCAATGCTGGAAGGGAGGCCCCCCGAGTGAAAAAGTTTGGGACCCCTGACGTAGGACACCAGTGCTAACTATATTAGCCTGCCTACAACAGCAATTAATTAGTTATCGTTATCAGGATCATTTCCACCCAAATCGACTCATATACAGTAATGGATTAGTACTATTCAGTAACCGAATTGCTGTACTTCATTAAGTTGTCTTTGAAGCCTGATTGAGCCCATTGTCTTGAATGGAGTTAATTCTGACTAGAGGCCCTGGCTATGGTCCAGTGATCTTGAATGGCTCCCTTCTGATCTAATAGTTGTAAGCTAATCTATGGAAAGTTCCATTTCCATTACTTCCACTTGTCACCACCTCAAGTACGTAGGGCCCGAAGCCAGGTAGGACTGTTCACTCATGGCCCTAGTGTCGCTCTCACTACTGTTGCTTTCTCTCAATTCAATTCAAAAGCTTTATTGGCATGGGAAACATATGTTAACATTGCCAAAGCAAGTGAAGTAGATAATTAACAAAAGTGAAATAAACTATAAAATGAACAGTAAACATAACTTCTGTGAGTATAATCTCACCACCTCCCCCATCTTTGTCTTCACCCCCTCTTTCGCTGTCTCTCTCTCCTTCACTCTGTTCCCCCTCCCTTCCTCCCCCTCTCTCACCCCTTTCTCTCTGGTCAGTATAGCCCAGAGGCAGGCGGAGGTTAGAAATAGCTCCTGGGAAAAGGCTCTACCCTGTTCTGGCCTCTTTCCCCTCTCTCCTTCCCCTTCTCTCTCTTTCTACTCACCACAGCAGAAGCCACTCAGAGCGAGGCTCTGGAGCACCAGAGCTCCACCCCCCAGCCTCCCTCCCCTCTCCCCCAGAGTGAGCGCTGTGCTGGGGCCAGACGGGGAGACGTGCCTAAAGGCGTCCGTATGCTTCCCATCCAAAACAGTTCGTACATATATTATGATGACATTTTGTGACGTTTAGTTTTGGTGTCCGGCAAGGTTTTTTTCAGCTGTTCGTGCGCACATTTTCTCTCTCGAGGCAAGCCAAAGTCAGTAGCCGAAGTCTATGCCCCTACGTCGGTGATTGGTCAACAGTAGGGATTCTTCAATGAAGTGTTTGTCATTCAACGAGAGACTAATCGTTTTCATGCACATTTTTTCACTTGAGGAATACTGCACCAAGCATCTTAGAAGAAAAATTGTGAAGCGGAAGTCTTCTAAGGGACTATGTGAGCTAGCTGAACTGACGCCTTAAGAGGAGTTGTGCTGGCTGAGTGTGCAAATGGACCTGTACAGGGCCCTATCAGACCACCTCTCTCACTCTCAGAAAGTCACAGAAACACACACAAATAGATAGCAACTCACAGCGCATAAACACGCAGGGGCTCTCTTGCAAACACACACACGCGCGTGTATAAAGATTGACTGGGTGGAAATGGAATTGACCCTGACATACTCTGACCCTTACACACTCAGACTGTGACACACACACACACACACACACACACACACACACTAGGAGTGAGCTGGGCTCCAGAGATCCCCCAGATGACTGTCTTTGTGAGCGTCCATGCTACAGTAGTCAGCTGTAGCTGCAACCCCACCGGTCCAGCCTGAGAGGGGGGACAGGGAGAGAGACTAGGGCCCATATTCACATAGCGTCTCTGAGTAGGAGATTTAGATCATAATGAATTACATTATATGGACGGGGGAGGGCACTATGAGATACTTTAATGGAAACCAGTCCTGGCCAGAGAAAGGGGAGAATTGAGGAAAAAGAGACGGGTTCAGAAAAGAAAGAAGGCAGGGGAGAATGAAAGATGGTGAGAGATGTCTGAGGAAAGTAGGGAGAAAGAACGGTTTGTTGTATTCCTTTTAACTCATGATCCTTTGTCACAACCTTTTTTTTGTCCTCCTTCTCACTGCCTTTTGCTGTAGTAGGCCTATTTCAAGATTGCTTTTCTACTGTCTTTGTACTCTCAAAGTTGAGGATCGATATCAACCAAGTCTCCATTGTGTCATGCCTCTATGAACTAGACCTCAGACTTTGGCCCAAACTATCAAAAACACCACCTCCCGTGTTCACACACATTCCCGAAAGGTTGCTGGATCGAATCCCCGAGCTGACAAGGTAAAAATGTAATTCTGCCCCTGAGCAAGGCAGTTAACCCACTGTTCCCCGGACGCCGAAGACGTGGATGTCGATCAAGGCAGCCCCCTGCACCTCTCTGATTCAGATGGGTTGGATTAAATGCATAAGACACATTTCAGTTGAATGCATTCAGTTGTACAACTGACTAGGTATCCCCCTTTCCTTGATTGGAGGCTTGCCTCACCGTCTCTCACCAGTAACACCACCAGCCCTGTTGTGGCAAAGCACCGTCTCTCACCACCAGCCCTGTTGAGGCAAAGCACCGTCTCTCACCACCAGCCCTGTTGTGGTAAAGCACCGTCTCTCACCACCAGCCCTGTTGTGGTAAAGCACCGTCTCTCACCACCAGCCCTGTTGTGGTAAAGCACCGTCCCTCACCACCAGCCCTGTTGTGGTAAAGCACCGTCTCTCACCACCAGCCCTGTTGTGGTAAAGCACCGTCTCTCACCACCAGTACACCACCAGCCCTGTTGAGGTAAAGCACCGTCTCTCACCACCAGCCCTGTTGTGGTAAAGCACCGTCTCTCACCACCAGTACACCACCAGCCCTGTTGAGGTAAAGCACCGTCTCTCACCACCAGCCCTGTTGTGGTAAAGCACCGTCTCTCACCACCAGTACACCACCAGCCCTGTTGTGGTAAAGCACCGTCTCTCACCACCAGCCCTGTTGTGGTAAAGCACCGTCTCTCACCACCAGCCCTGTTGAGGCAAAGCACCGTCTCTCACCACCAGTACACCACCAGCCCTGTTGAGGTAAAGCACCGTCTCTCACCACCAGCCCTGTTGAGGCAAAGCACCGTCTCTCACCACCAGCCCTGTTGTGGCAAAGCACCGTCTCTCACCACCAGCCCTGTTGTGGTAAAGCACCGTCTCTCACCACCAGCCCTGTTGAGGTAAAGCATCGTCTCTCACCACCAGCCCTGTTGTGGTAAAGCACCGTCTCTCACCACCAGCCCTGTTGTGGTAAAGCACCGTCTCTCACCACCAGCCCTGTTGTGGTAAAGCACCGTCTCTCACCACCAGCCCTGTTGTGGCAAAGCACCGTCTCTCACCACCAGCCCTGTTGTGGCAAAGCACCGTCTCTCACCACCAGCCCTGCTGTGGTAAAGCACCGTCTCTCACCACCAGCCCTGTTGTGGTAAAGCACCGTCTCTCACCACCAGCCCTGTTGTGGTAAAGCACCGTCTCTCACCACCAGCCCTGTTGTGGTAAAGCACCGTCTCTCACCACCAGCCCTGTTGTGGTAAAGCACCGTCTCTCACCACCAGTCCTGTTGTGGTAAAGCACCGTCTCTCACCACCAGTCCTGTTGTGGTAAAGCACCGTCTCTCACCACCAGCCCTGTTGTGGTAAAGCACCGTCTCTCACCACCAGCCCTGTTGTGGTAAAGCACCGTCTCTCACCACCAGCCCTGTTGTGGTAAAGCACCGTCTCTCACCACCAGTACACCACCAGCCCTGTTGAGGTAAAGCACCGTCTCTCACCACCAGCCCTGTTGTGGCAAAGCACCGTCTCTCACCACCAGCCCTGTTGTGGTAAAGCACCGTCTCTCACCACCAGTACACCAGCAGTCCTGTTGTGGTAAAGCACCGTCTCTCACCACCAGCCCTGTTGTGGTAAAGCACCGTCTCTCACCACCAGCCCTGTTGTGAAGTCAAGTAGCTACATGTCCATCTACTGCTCATCTCCCGGCCTCATAGTTTAGTTCCAAGTGAGGTTCAGTCAGACACAAGAATGTGGCCTCATCGTCTCAACATGTAGCCTATTAAACGCACTAAGCACGTTCTTCTGGCGTCGGGCCTCTCAATGCAGCAAACCTGTCTGGTGAGATGACTAGAGGCCTGTGGAACATAAATCAGACAGCTAGCATGTCAAGTGAGATGACTGGAGGCTTGTGGAAAATAAATCGGACAGCTAGCATGGCATTAGTCATGTAAACACCTTACTCTGATTATCATAATCGGCGTAAGGTCAAAATCGAAGTAGGCATAGTCTGCTCAGAAAACCAGGTGTTTTAATCGATCTTTCGAATTATTAGGAAATACATTTTTACGATATAGACCATTTTATATTTTGTGGCTATGGTAAGTAGTGACAACCGTGGATCACCTCTACATAATAAGGCTGTGACGTACGTATTGTGGGGGTTCTTTTCCCCCCCGAGGGCTCTCCTCTCCACGGATTGGCTGAAAGTGGAGAAGGGGGGCTGGCAGTTGCGAAAGCCACAAATACGTTTCTCGTTAGGTCTTATGTACAGTGAAAGTTGAAGTGTTTAATTTTGGAGCCTCATCCGAGAGCGACGGTGTGGATAGAAGTTTTTAAAAGTTTTTCCATTCAAGTATGGTCGGAGATTACTGTCCTATTTCAGGCGAAAATACGGATATGCACTCACAGAGGAACGCAAAAAGCGGATTAAGTTGTAAAATGGTCCTTCAGGCGGTGGGCAAAGTTTTAAGGTAAAATAACAATATGTTTTAATTTGTCAGGTTTATTAAATGGTTTATATTCATCGTACTTGTTGCGAGCCTTCTCCATAATGTGAAGACAAGGCAGCAGTAGGCTCTCGACCGTACGCATGACAGCAGCATGCTTGGTTTATAGTGGAACTTTCCATGGGACAGCAAAAGCAACGTTCACTGTCTGGTTTGGGAAATATAATTATGTTGTTAAAAAAGCAATCTGCTAAGCATATCCTTGACGTTTTAGATTTATTTCGGATTTCTGAAACGTTGGAGTACAGTTTGGATAAACTATGCACAAAGTAGGCTATCGACTTGACACGATTCCGTAGTAGTAGCAGCAACAGTGTTTCTAACCATGGTGTGTGTCACGACCAAAATCGCTCAAGTGTTAGAAGTAGGAAGCCAATACTGTCATTTTCATATCTGTAAACGTTCGTCTCTGAATCAGTTCTTGGTTTGATGCGTGGCAGCAGATATTGGATGCGCGAACATGTAGTTTTACAGACTGGTATCATAGATTAGACGTAACATAGTAAAAGTAACCCCGGGACGATCCAATTATTTTACGTTTGGTATGGTTACATAAGATATAAGGTTACTTAAGGTAAAAACGAAAGGAGGGTGGTTGGTCGGGTGTAAAACGCGAACGTCTAGCAATCCAAAGGTTGCAAGATAACCCATCCACCTGACAGGTGTGGCATATCAAGAAGCTGATTAAAGGCAACATCATTATACAGGTGCAGATTGTGCTGGGGACAATAAAAGGCCACTTTAAAATGTGCAGTTTTGTCACAACACAATGCCACAGATGTTGCACGTTTTTAGGGAGTGTGCAATTGAAATGTTGACTACAGGAATGTGTTAATTGCTTTACCATCAGCCGCCTCCAACTTTGTCTTAGAAAATGTTAAAGTACGTCCATCTGGCCTCACAACTGCAGCTCTTCATGGATGAATCTTGGTTTCAATTGTACTGGGCAGATGGCAGACAGCGTGTATGGCGTTGTGTGGGCAAGCGGTTTGCTGATGTCAACATTGTGAACAGAGTGGGGTTATCGTATGGGCAGGCATAAGCTAAGAACAATGAACACAATAGCATTTTATCTACGGCAATGTTATACTGTGACGAGATCCTGAGGCCCATTGTCTTACCATTAATTCGCCGCCATCACCTCATATTTGAGCATGATAATGCACAGCCCCATGTCACAGTGTTCTGTACACAATTCCTGGAAGCTGAAAATGTCCCAGTTCTTCCATGGCCTGCATACCCACCAGACATGTCACCCATTGAGCATGTGTGGGATGCTCTGGATTGACTTGAACAGCAGCGTGTTCCAGTTCCCGCCAATATCCAGAAACTTTGCACAGCCATTGAAGAGGAGCGGGACAACATTCCACAGGCCACAATCAACAGCCTGATCAACTCTATGCGAAGATATGTCGTGCTGCATGAGGTAAATGGTGGTCACACCAGATACTGACTTTAAAAAAAAAATGTATCCATGCCCCTACCTTTTTAAGGTATTTATGACCAAAAGATGCACATCTGTATTCCCAGTCATGTGAAATTCTTAGATTAGGGCCTAATGAATCAGTTTCAATTGACTGATTTCCCTATGAACTGTAACTCAGTAAATTCTTTGAAATTGTTGCATGTTGCGTTTATTTTTGTTCAGTGTACTTACTACTTTTTAGCTATTTTGCAACTACTTAGCATGTTAACTAACCTTAACCCTTCAACCTAACTCCTAACCCCTAGCCTAGGAAATGTTATCATTAGCCACCTAGCTAATGTTAGCCACAACCAATTGGAATTTGCAACATATCATACGTTTTGCAAATTCGTAATACTCTACATGGTATGTGGACACCCCTTCAGAATAGTGGATTAGGCTATTTCAGCCACACCTGTTGCTGACAATGTGTATAAAATCGAGCACACAGCCATGCAATCTCCATAGACAAATATTGGCACTAGAATGGCCCTACTGAAGAGGTCAGTGACTTTCAACGTGTTACTGTCATTGGATGCCACCTTTCCAACAAGTAATTTCAAATTTCTGCCCTGCTAGAGGTGCCCCGGTCAACTGTGTGTCTGTATAGTGGATCATACGAAATGGGTGCTGGACATCCACAAATTTAATGCATACGTAACATATACTATGGATTGTCTTGGTTTACGTACAGAATAATACGAAATGTTCTGAGACGACGTTGCAGACAGTTTTATGAAGTCTGGCATTGAACATCTAGATACTTTTAGAAACTCAAATGTGCTGTCAACTTTCCCACTGCAAAGCTCTACTTGCATAAGCCTAATCATACTGTTTTCTCCTTGCAATATTCTTCACAGCTCAGAATTTAAGAAGGAAATTGCTGTCTGTGTTTAGCTGTAATTATTACAGGCTTATTTGACTCTCCAGTTCTGTGTTAGGCTACCTCTGACTAGTGAATTGCTGCTATGTGGCAAAACCCCCTAAGCTTTACATGGCTTCCAGCACTCAGCGACTGCACGACAGATCTCCCCAGCAAGACTGAACAAGAATGAGAGCAATGTGATACGCCTCCTCAACCGCTGTAAATAATTAAAGCCTCAGTTTTATTCAAACACTGCATATTTAGAGGTGTTTTAGATAGAAATTAGTTTGTCTTTCATTCTCTAAACATTACAACAGCACAACTTATACATGCACTGTTACACAAAGCATGTATTTTTGAGGTTGCCCGTTTCGGTATTGCATACTAAGACATAACTCAGACATAAAGAGGGGCAGCGTTTTGAAAATAAACAAATTCATTGGACTTTCGCTGTTGATAACTACTAGTGAGTTGCTAACTAGCAACGCTGGTCCCATTTTTGCAAAGAGTTATGGGAAATTAGAATCCCATTGTCTTAACCTTTTTGTTATCTTCAACCTAGCCTAAAATCAGGAAACTCTTTTATAAACACCAAAATAGGCCATAATTCGGACCCACTGGCCTAGAATTTTGCCTCGTCAACAGTCACGCAGTCAGTTTAAATCTTGTGGCCCTAACCATGGCCTTTCCTAACCATGGGGCCTGTCAGTGTGGCCTTTCCGTGTAAAGTCTTTGAGAGACATAATGAGGCTAATCCTTCTTGGGACAGAGTGGACACACTGACATGCTGGCTGGTTTCTCTCTTAAGTTTCCACTCTCTTACCTCCACCTCCATCACAGGAGTTTTTTCAACCAGCACAAAGGGCAAAAGTCTGGAAACACACAGTCCTAATAATGGAACCTTGGGTAATAGATACTGGTATGTACAGTATTGGCTTTAAGAATGTCTACCATCTTAGGATTCCGTGTTGTTGGAATGCATTATTGTACATTACATCAGGGCTGTCCCCGCCAAAAGATCTATATAAACACATCCTGTGTCTGTAAACCAAATCAACTATATTCACTAAGCTTGTCTGCATTAAGCACACTGTTTGATTAAATAATTAAGACACACAAATGATTAGAGGGAGTCCGACCAGCGATTGATTTGATTGTGCTGGGCCGGGCTCAGACTTGCTGTGTTAAAAAAGACAGCGAGTGGCTAGTACCCGTTGTCTCTCCTCCCTGCTGCAGCGACCACCACAGTGTTTAGACCACCACAGTGTTTAGACCACCACAGTGTTTATCGCCCTGTCCGTGATGCTGCAACATAAATACAGCCATTTCTGACTGAAAAGTTCTGTCACCAAAATCCCTCATTTGTTTAGGAAGAACATTCCCTCAGCCCAAGCTCTCTTTGTGACACATGTATGTATCACATGCACGTGACCAATAGGGCCTGACCTATAGCATATCATAATCACATCAATAAATTGGTTATAACAAACTGAACACTGTAACAGCAAAATGGATACAGAGGACGTGACAAACTCTAAACGGGAATGTTTAGGCTACTGGTTTCTCATGAGGTAAACGGGAAGTCAGATGTGTGGAATAAATTTGACTACATGTGGAAAATACTGGAGCTGAAGAAAAATAAGGTGAGCGCTGCGTGCATGTTATGTGTGCCAAACAGGTGCTGTTAGATTACAATATATTGTATTCTGACGGTGGGGAACAATGTAAACAACACTAAATAAATGATCAGTGAAGCAGTGTTACGCCTTTATCACAGAAAATACTAAAAACAGAAGCATTCATTCGTGAATGCAATTTCTGAAATGAAACGGTTTATTTTTTGCTTAAGCTAATTGTTCAAAGCTTGCTTTGTGTTATTTTAAAACTAAAATGCTTGCTTGCATTTCAAATCATGAATGACTCGTATGCTGTATGATGACATGAATGAATGAATGATGGATTGATACAGTAGCCTGTATGAAATATAGGCCTAACTAAGTCAGAGTATTAAGACTAAACAGGATGCACTCTTAGTCCTACAGCTCAATGGTGGTTATACAAGGCTGCTATACTAAGCCTACTAATGATAATTACATTACTTATTATTAAAATGATTATCATAATAATAACAACAAGAAAAAGGAGCGTTGATTATAAATAATTTTTCGGACAATTTGGAACAGTGTAAACAACACTAAATGCATTAAATAATACCAGAGAGCCTGTCCTAACAGATACAAAGTGTAAAGCCTTTATTACAGCAAAGATTAAAAACAGCCCAATTTGTGAAATTGTTGACATGACATGTTGTTCCATGAGGCTTGGTGCTCACAGAATCAGTAGGCTGTTAAACAAACAGGCAACAGAGGCAGGATCTGTCTTCTTTCTATAAATAGATAGATCATTTATAAAGCCAGGCACATTTAACAGTTAGGCTATTGATTATACACCTAATTAATTTGGGGTTTACTCTCTTCACTTTTCTTAGAGAAAACAGTCTTTGCCTTATTGTCTATTACTCATTCTGCTGCTGCCTCTGCTGCATTCTTCTCAACACCGATATGATGGTTAACTTTGCAATTATGCACATAGCAACATGTTCTAGGAAAAGGTGCAAATTCAACAGCGTACTGATGTGTTTCAGAACCGTGGACAGCGACCACTATCCAATGCGGGAGAAAGCGCATTTGTTATAAAATAATATTTATTAGTGTTGAATAATTGTTCTTATTTAATATAACCATATACAATTTCAGTAGCACATGTCTTAGAGTGCCATCCCCACGTCCACAATGGATTAGTCCACTCAGACATGCACGAATCAGACTGGTCTCTTGTACACTGTGTATATATAGATGTTGTTGTTGTCGCTACTGATCAACTGAAGAAATCTCAGTCGACCAACAGCCTATCAACAAAACAATCAACCAGTGGACTAAATGGGGTCAGCCCTACATTTTAGTAGCGGATAACAATCTGTAAAACCTAATGGGTAACGACAAGTTCTTCTTCATACCGTTGCCTAACTTAATTTACTTTAGAATACCACAGCGAATTGAAATTGGTTGATGCATGTAGCCTACTTACAAGTACCACCTTTAAAAATGAGCTTTTATGACCTTCAAGGGGATTTTCCAGTCACGTGATGTTTGAGGAAGAACAACAAAATGGTTATATGAAGTTAATAAGTAGGCCTACAGTATGGCTAGTTCTCAGCTCACAGGGAAGAAAACACATTACCCAACCTTGTTTCCTCAATAGTGAAACAGCTGAATACAGAGGCAGGTTACATTGAGGTTGAACTGGGTAAATTCATGTTGAGATGTATGGGTTAGGATAACTAGGGCCTGTTAGAAGACTGCACAAGGAAATCCTGACTTTGTTTGAGTACATGAAAAATTCCTCTTTATGTAATCACTGATGTGATCTGATATGACTGGATAGGTGAACAAGGTGTGGCGGAAACCTTGCATCTTGTGAAATCAGTAATTACTTGAAGGAAATGAATGAAGGAAGGATACCTTAGTGCAATACTGGACCAGAAGGGGCTAGGCCCCGAAGATGTTCTCCTCTCTCTCACACGTCTGTTGTGATGCTGATGACCCTACATTATGGTGTCGGGGGGAGTGCTCAGTATGGGAAGTGTGCTCTGAATGGGGTTTAGTCCGATAGCTTGCTATATGCGGAGCGCATTGTTGCAGTGTCGTTTTCTGTCACAAAAAGGGTGTGAAATGGTAGAACCTGCTGTAGCCAACTAGTTAGCCAGGTGCTTTTCCTCGTTATGACCAAAACATGATGACGTTCTATTTTTAGCTGATATGGGAATTAATACACAAGCAGCATATCGAACTGGGATAATGTTTGAGGTTTCACCAGCAAGTAGAATAATATTTGCCGGGGCATATTTCAAAAAAATTATTAATCGTATTATTTCACAGGGAGATGTGGGAAGCTAGAAGGCTAGCTAGCTTGCTATGTTTGTAGCCAGGCTAAAACCAGCTAGCCAGGCTGCCAGCTAGTTACTACCAGCAAGGGAAGGCGACTCTTCCATGCTTGACAAAACAAAAAAAACTGTTGCTATCGCCCGTTGGGAGTGGGAACGGCGAGATGTTCATGTTGCCAAAGGTGTCCGCTGCTCCAAAAATCCCACTCCATACACGCATGTAGTGAACAGAGTGACCCTTGTAAGTAACCTTATGGCAGCACAGAGGCATGGGGAGGAGGGACCTCGCGCCTCCAACACTTTGGGAAAGCTAGCCTCTGTCAAGTGATCCTCCGCCGTGAAGGGAAATTCATGTGACTGTGGGTAACATGGCATGAAAGTACATTCAGTAACGTTAATAAGAAAAACTTGCATCAAACAGGCCTCAGGACAGTTTGGCCGTGACTTCTGAAAGTAGAAAAATCAGAGAAGACTGCCATTGTTACACGTTTCCTCCGAGACTAGCTGAGTGTGAAACGTGTGGAGATTTCTGCCCTTACTCCTGTATCTTTATAACCCAATAATGGCTGTTATGGCTTGGCTGGCTCAGCCTGCACCTCCTCGGTTTGTGGGTTTTCAGGGAAAAGAGCCATTGAGAAGTATACTCAATTTAGATGCCTGAAATAGATCTGTAGGTCTAACTGGAAGCAAGGAATCTGAAGCTGATATCCTCAAGCTGAAGTCTGTCCTTACAAAATGGAGAAGAGCTGAGTGTATGCAGTAGGGTTCAAGCATCTTGCGCATGTATTGATCCTCTATTCCAGTTGGGCTGAAAACTGCCAATGGAACAAATATGTAAATGTTTGTACTCACTACTGTAAATCTCTCTGGATAAGAGCATCTGCTAAATGTCTAAAATGTCAGATCACAACAGGAGGAAGGAACCTTTTTGACTTTGGATTGATTCACTTTTTGTGAATGAATTGTTAATCACTGTACATTTGTTTATCCCATGTGTAACTCTGTTGTTTGTGTCGCACTGCGTTGCTTTATCTTGGCCAGGTCGCAGTTGTAAATGAGAACTTGTTCTCAACTAGCCCACGTGGTTAAATAAATGTGAAATAAAATGTAAAAAATGTTTTGGCCTCTGACTTATCTTGGGGTTGTTTTTGCTTTGTTGCTAGGGTTGTTGTTCAGGTTAATGTTTTGCTGGTCCGAAAAGTACAGCAAGAACATCTATGCATCTGTTCCTGATGGTGTCTTGTCTCTTCTGTCTGTCCTCACTGTAAATACTGTAGGGTGGTGTTCCACTGAAAACACTGCTGGTCAGCTAGTGTTGCATGAAGTCCAGGTGGTAAGAAAAGCAGCGTGTTTTTCTGGTGTGGACAGAGTTCACCTCCACACACCAGGGCTACATGGAAACATGCTCAGTAGGCGCTTCAGAAATCCATCATAGCTACTCTTCAGAGAGAACAGGGGAAAACGCCTCAAATTTTCTGGCTTAACTTTCTTGTTTATGCTCCAGGCACAAGTTCTTCTCCCTAAATCAAAACCTCAACCATCATGAGGGCAATGTGTTTTTCCTCTTTTGTTGAGGGTTTTGGGGAGGGTTAGCTGATCCTAGATCTGTGCTCAGTGTGCTGGAAGCCATCTTGTTTACGGTAACTGTGTTGGATGGAAGCTGAAAGCTGTTCCCTGTCACAGATTGCATTAACCACTTCCATATGCCATGTTAGATGCCTCCCAAATTCACCAGGCAATTTAAGCAACAGTTGTGCAATATTGGGCTTGGCAAGCAGGTGACACTGACTGAGGGGACAGTAAATACATGGGTAAAGTTAGCAAAGGGGTCATACCAAATGTCATACCAAATGTGCTTAGATTGCATAATGCAGTCAATGCACTAATACTAATACAAATGAGGAAATCCTCTTGTTCCAGGCCTTTAAAGTAGCAGCGTGTTTGTGCCTCAGTGTAGGTGGAACTGGTGCATGTTTCATTGTTCAGGTGATAACTAAAGAGAGTTAGCCATGCATACAAAGTGGCCATGTGGCTCAATTCCAAGGTTGTCTACTTAGAAAATCCAGCACTGTTAGCATAATGCATACAGTCAAAACACTTCCAACTAATTCCTCTGCATATTGTGTAATGTGTGTTCCCAAGTGATGATGATGATGCTATTAATTGGAAGCAGGTTGTTGGGGCAGTAACAGTCAGTCTTGTGTTGTACCTGCCAGAAGGCTGCCTCCTTAGTGGCTTGTCTATTTTAGTCTTGAACACTGCATGTTCAGCAGCCACACAGCCTTCTTCTTACAGGCCTACAAGACTAGTTGACTCCTGATGAGGAGCATTGGGAACTGCGCTCACTGTGCTAACACTGCTCAGTGGTAGATAAACCTGTGGGTTTTCTGGACTTGAAGAGTGATAGTCACAGGCACTGAATGGTCCACTTCTGAAACGATCCACAGAAGTTGCCAGAAACACGAACACGCTCACTCTGTCGTCCTCTTCCTGAGTTTGTCACAGTCTGAGCACTTCTTTGAGGTGGGAAAGGTCCTGTTTCACCATGCTGCACCAGTCTTCCCATGCACCAGTGGGCTGATTCTTCCTGGCCTAATTTAAAGGCTGGGACACTGCAGATAACAGTCCTAGCTAATTATTAATACGTCTCTCTTTTCTTCTTCAATTTCTATTTCCCTCTTTATTCTCCCTCTCTTCCCTTTTCCATCATTCATTGTCTTTCATGTCGACCTGTCTCTCCCTCTGTGACCACAAACTCACCTGTCCAGGGTCAAGAGCCTGAGGCCTTTCTCTGCCCTCTCTAACCTCTCATCTGGCTCAGGCCTTTCTCTTCATCTTTCTCTGCCCTCTCTAACCTCTCATCTGGCTCAGGCCTTTCTCTTCATCTTTCTCTGCCCTCTCTAACCTCTCATCTGGCTCAGGCCTTTCTCTTCATCTTTCTCTGCCCTCTCTAACCTCTCATCTGGCTCAGGCCTTTCTCTTCATCTTTCTCTGCCCTCTCTAACCTCTCATCTGGCTCAGGCCTTTCTCTTCATCTTTCTCTGCCCTCTCTAACCTCTCATCTGGCTCAGGCCTTTCTCTTCATCTTTCTCTGCCCTCTCTAACCTCTCATCTGGCTCAGGCCTTTCTCTTCATCTTTCTCTGCCCTCTCTAACCTCTCATCTGGCTCAGGCCTTTCTCTTCATCTTTCTCTGCCCTCTCTAACCTCTCATCTGGCTCAGGCCTTTCTCTTCATCTTTCTCTGCCCTCTCTAACCTCTCATCTGGCTCAGGCCTTTCTCTTCATCTTTCTCTGCCCTCTCTAACCTCTCATCTGGCTCAGGCCTTTCTCTTCATCTTTCTCTGCCCTCTCTAACCTCTCATCTGGCTCAGGCCTTTCTCTTCATCTTTCTCTGCCCTCTTGGCCAACTTTTTTTTCCCTTTTGAAAACATTCTGTATCACTAAGCCACTTACTGTCTCGCCTTTTCCCTAATTTCCTCATTTTCCAATCCCTGCCTCCTTCCCACATATGTGTGGTACAAGGAGGTACATTTTGGAGCAATTAGTTTATTTTAGGATACAGAGAACTTCCTCTCTGCTAGCACCCCTCCCCTGATACTCACATAGGGCTGTGGCTGCTCTCGGTAAAGTTCTCCCAGGCAGGGTCTTTGCCATAAAAGGCATTGTATGCGTCCTGCTCACCAGGCTAGGCTAGATCAGACCAGAGGCCAGGGCCAGACATGTCTCTGGCTGGTGAATGGACAGGAAGTTGGCACTGTCTGGTACTAGGAGGAAACCATGCATGCCATAGACTATGTAGTCACGCTCACCAGCTGGGTCTCTTAAGACTGGGACTCAAATGATAGTGTTCAGGGACCTAGTCTAGCCAACATTCATGGGTTATTCAATCAGACTACTTGAAGTGTGTGTGTGTGTGTGTGTGTATTTGTCAAGGTTTTTGCGTGCATGACTTTGAAGTCTCAAGATGATTTCTGGAGGAGAAACAGACAAGACTGAAGACTCACAGAGGGCCTGTCTTAATCTGGGAGGAATTGTGTGTGTGTGTGTGTGTGTGTGTGTGTGTGTGTGTGTGTGTGTGTGTGTGTGTGTGTGTGTGTGTGTGTGTGTGTGTGTGTGTGTGTGTGTGTGTGTGTGTGTGTGTGTCTTAAATCCTTTTTTTAATTCAATAACCAAATTCGTCAACTCGGATCTGATTGAAGGTCTTTATAGGGGCCTGGCAGTTGTGGGTTCAATAGCTGCATGGCTGACTGGATCTCACAGCTGTTGGCTCTGTCAATGACCCTCACTCTCTATCCCCCTTAGTTTATCACTCTCTATCCCCCTTAGTTTATCACTCTCTATCCCCCTTAGTTTATCACTCTCTATCCCCCTTAGTTTATCACTCTCTATCCCCCTTAGTTTATCACTCTCTCCTTCTATTGCTCTGCCTCTCTCTATAAGTCCATCTCATTGCCTGACCTGCTGGACAGCTGTCACCATCCTGGTCACGCAGTAACGCTCAAGAACTGACCAGGGACCAGCCCTGTCTGCTGATTTGTGTGTGTCTCATTTCTAATCTACAGCCCTCTAGTCCTCGGGACAGTGAGTCAGACCACAGAGCTGGGAGGTCACAAAAAAATAAATGTGTGTGTGTGTATATGTATATACATACAGTTGAAGTCGGAAGTTTATATACACTTAGGTTAGAGTCATTAAAACTACTTTTTCAACCACTCCACAAATTTCTTGTTAACAAACTATAGTTTTGGCAAGTCGGTTAGGACATCTACTTTGTGCATGACACAAGTCATTTTTCCAATAATTGGTAACAGACAGATTATTTAACTTGTAATTCACTGTATCCTAATTCCAGTGTGTCAGAAGTTTACATACATTAAGTTGACTGTGCCTTTAAACAGCTTGGAAAATTCTAGGAAATGATGTCATGGCTTTAGAAGCTTTTGATAGGCTAATTGACATAATTTGAGTCAATTGGAGGTGTACCTGTGGATGTAATTCAAGGCCTACCTTCACACACAGTACCTAGTTGCTTGACATCATTAGAAATCAAAAGAAATCAGCCAAGACCTCTGAAAAAAAAATGTGTAGACCTCCACAAGTCTGGTTCATCCTTGGGAGCAATTTCCAAACGCCTGAAGGTACCACATTCATCTGTACAAACAATAGTACGCAAGTATAAACACCATGGGACCATTCACCTGTCATACCACTCAGGAAGGAGATGCGTTCTGTCTCCTAGAGATTAACGTACTTTGGTGTGAAAAGTGCAAATCAATCCCAGAACAGCAGCAAAGGACCTTGTGAAGATGCTGGTGGAAACAGGTACAAAAGTATATATATCCACAGTAAAACAAGTCCTATATTGACATAACCATGAAAGGCCGCTCAACAAGGAAGAAGCCACTGCTCCAAAACCGCCACAAAAAAGCCAGACTACGGTTCGCAACACATAGGGACAACGATCGTACTTTTTAGAGAAATGTCCTCTGGTCTGATGAAACAAAAATAGAACTGTTTTGCCATAATGACCATCATTATGTTTGGAGGAAAAAGGGGGAGGCTTGCAGACCGAAGAACACCATCCCAACTGTGAAGCACTGGGGTGACAGCATCATGTTGTGGGGGTGCTTTGCTGCAGGAGGGACTGGTGCACTTCACAAAATAGATGGCATCATGAGGCAGGGAAATTATGTGGATATATTGAAGCAACATCTCAAGACATCAGTCAGGAAGTTAAAGCTTGGTCGCAAATGGGTCTTCCAAATGGACAATGACCCCAAGCATACTTCCAAAGTTGTGGCAAAATGTCTTAAGGACAACAAAGTCAAGGTATTGGAGAGGCCATCACAAAGCCCTGACCGTAATCCCATAGAAAATTTGTGGGCAGAACTGAAAAAGCATGTGCGAGCAAGGAGGCCTACAAACCTGACTCAGTTACACCAGCTCTGTCAGGAGGAATGGGCCAAAATTCACCCAACTTATTGTGGGAAACTTGTGGAAGGCTACCCGGAACATTTGACCCAAGTTAAACAATTGAAAGGCAATGCTACCGAGTACTACTTGAGTGTATGTAAACTTCTGACCCACTGGGAATGTGATGAAATAAATCATTCTCTCTACTATTATTCTGACATTTCACATTCTTAAATAAAGTGGTGATCCTAACTGATGGGTCAGAAGTTTACATACACTATATGCTTTTATATAATATATATATATATGTGTGTAAACTCTCATTTTAAATGTCTAAAATCAAAAGGAAACTGTGGAAGGATAATGGACCTATATACATAGTTTCTTGGCTGTGTCCGGCTCGGTAAGAATTACTGAAATGAAAGCTAGACAGTCAGGGAGCATCAAAAATTCCCAACACGATGTCTAGAGGAAATTATTTTCCAAATTTTGACGCCAAGGAAATAAAACACATTTTCAATTCGGCTCCATAGCAAAATGAGTTTGACACACCTGCAGTAGAGGGTGGTTATAAAAGTTGGCAGTGAACGTTCTAGACATTATCTATACATGTAAAGGTAGTTTCCAGATGTATTCTTGTGATTGGCTCCTGCTGAACAGACCGTCCTCAGAGCCACGCTGCTCTCACTTTGTTCCTCCTGATTCGGGACCACCGCCAGTCTTCCAGGAGTTACGATCTGAGAGGGAAAGGCTAGAGCCAAGAACACATGGGGGGGGGGGTATTGTGTTTAGACGGGTTGTGGACTGGAGGGGTGGATGGTGGAAATGAAGGTCAACAGAGGAACAATAAATTCAGGGCAGAAAGGGAAACTCTCCTGTCCTTAAACAAACCCAAACTGAAGACAGCAAAAAGAGAGGGAGAGAGCGAGGGAATGAAATGTAAATGTAGAGGAAGGGAAATGATGAAGAGGGAGCAAGGAATGAAGCCCTTGGAATGCTAATGGTGTTCTAGAGTGGGACACTGAAAGTCAGAGCTCAGTGAAAACCCTGAACACCTGACTACCATGAAGAGGGATGCCAGAAAATAGGAAAACAATAATAATACTACTCTGTGCTGTAAGGGTCTTTCCTTCAATTGAGCCAGGCCTGCATTGTCGCACAACCCTGCCTTTGTCTGTACTTGTTTCACTAGCCTATTAACCCATTCAACATTTAACCCCTGGATAGGCTGTATTAGTGGATAAGATTTTCAGGTGGGTGGGCGGAGGGTTTTGGACCTGGAAGTGTAGTGGGAGTGTGATATGACAGTCCCCTGCTGGAAGTACATGGCGCTGTGGGCGGCTAACTGTGGTAACTGGTCCTAACGGCAGGTCAGGAGTCATGCTCTCTGGGTCAGGTACTGGAACAAAAAGCTGTCTGTACAGACGCTGGGTGCATGGCCCTCAGCGTAGACGCGGTGACCCCGGCGCAGACCTGCTAGCAGTGGCTAAAGGCTGTTTACATATTCAGATCCACTTTCTGTTCGTGCATTTAATGCATCTGAAACCACCCATCTGCAATGTAATACTTTAGTTGCTAGCTGCTGTCCCAGCCTTGATTTGAGTCAAACTGAAAGTTCCTCTTTCGTCTGTGAATGTCCCTGTGAATTGCTCTGACCTGTCCCCTTTTCTCTTCCTGTCCCCTACAGGAAGTCTAAGACGAAGCCCAATGGGAAGAAGCCGCCAGCGGAAGAGAAGAAGCAGTATCTGGAGGCAGAGTTCACTAAAGTCCGCGTGGTGGACTTCGACCTGAAAGAGCTGGTGCTGCTGCCCAGGGAGATAGACCTCAACGAATGGCTCGCCAGCAACAGTGAGTTACCAGCTGCTAATCAGAAGGAAAACATTTTGGGGTCATATTTGAGGTTCCACTAGTCTGTCCAGACACAAGATAACGCTTCCAGAAAAGCTACACTCGATAGATTTACTTAAATATCTCCCCGGTACTCAGGCATCTGAATTTCTGCCTTTTCAGTGTCTTCTCTTTGGATATGTATTCTATAACAGCACTGCAGCTAAATCCTCAAGAAGTTTATCTCTAGGTTCAGCTCCTTACGTTATATAATGAGTCTATAAGAACAACATCATCTTAGACATCACCTCTGGAAGTGTCTGAACCCCTGTCATTTACTGCAGGATGAAATGGCTACTTCCCCCATTGATAATCCGCTGCCTGTTCTATACAGAGTTTTTATCTAGTGTCTTCTCCCCCAACGGCTAACTATTATCTTAAACATTATACTATACAAGAATATCTGCTGTTGATAGTTTACAGGCATCTTAGGCATCTTCCTGTAACACCCTGTGTTCTCACGGTGGGTTGTTTTATCAGTCTGTGTTGAGAAACAGCCTAATGTAAAACAAATGGAACACATTTTAGCCTGTGACTGCATTTTTCTGCATGAAATCAGGGAGTTGGGCAGCTAGGCCAAGCCCCGTCCGTATCGACTCGTATCAACCACTAATAGAATTTGCCTTGGAACTCAAACGGCGCTCGTCTTGGGAAGAATGTTTGACTTCAGCCACTTTTTATGTGAACTGTCTGTTAACAACGTTGTATGCTATGTACATTTGGCCACAAACATTTCCCAAAGAAGAAGCCTGAGAAACATAAACAGAAGTTGCAAAAACACCGGTCATGAATGGAGCCAACAGTCCAGTAACAAAACCTCCTCCTCTCTGTCTTATACCTGGGGTAGAACTGGATACTTCAACCTGCTTCCCCTCTCTGTCTTATACCTGGGGTAGAACTGGATACTTCAACCTGCTTCCCCTCTCTGTCTTATACCTGGGGTAGAACTGGATACTTCAACCTGCTTCCCCTCTCTGTCTTATACCTGGGGTAGAACTGGATACTTCAACCTGCTTCCCCTCTCTGTCTTATACCTGGGGTAGAACTGGATACTTCAACCTGCTTCCCCTCTCTGTCTTATACCTGGGGTAGAACTGGATACTTCAACCTGCTTCCCCTCTCTGTCTTATACCTGGGGTAGAACTGGATACTTCAACCTGCTTCCCCTCTCTGTCTTATACCTGGGGTAGAACTGGATACTTCAACCTGCTTCCCCTCTCTGTCTTAGAACTGGATACTTCAACCTGCTTCCCCTCTCTGTCTTATACCTGGGGTAGAACTGGATACTTCAACCTGCTTCCCCTCTCTGTCTTATACCTGGGGTAGAACTGGATACTTCAACCTGCTTCCCCTCTCTGTCTTATACCTGGGGCAGAACTGGATACTTCAACCTGCTTCCCCTCTCTGTCTTATACCTGGGGTAGAACTGGATACTTCAACCTGCTTCCCCTCTCTGTCTTATACCTGGGGTAGAACTGGATACTTCAACCTGCTTCCCCTCTCTGTCTTATACCTCGGGCAGAACTGGATACTTCAACCTGCTTCCCCTCTCTGTCTTATACCTGGGGTAGAACTGGATACTTCAACCTGCTTCCCCTCTCTGTCTTATACCTGGGGTAGAACTGGATACTTCAACCTGCTTCCCCTCTCTGTCTTATACCTGGGGCAGAACTGGATACTTCAAACTGTTGCATATGACGTGAAATATAGTAAACAAAACATTGGGTTTGTTGTTCCATTCACTGTAAACATTACACTGCAGAATTATTGTGTTCAAGAACATTACTTCAAAGTAGCAGCCTAAGTATTTGATGTATGTTTTGACAGGCTAGGCCTTGAGCAGACGGCTGGTATTACTGAGTGTGCTTCTCTTCTTTCCCTTCAGCGACGACCTTCTTCAATCTAATAAACCTGCAGTACAGCACCATCTCAGAGTTCTGTACTGGAGACACCTGTCAAGCCATGACGGCCTGCAACACGTAAGTCATCTCCCCCACCATTGCTTTATTCATCAGTTCTCTGGCCTCCAATTGGGTTATTTATCAGAAGTCTCACAACCCATTGGATAATTTATCAAGGATGCGCTGACACAGCAACAGACCGTCTGTTGAAAGCAGGAGAGCTACTGACCACAGGGCTGTACTCACTGTTCCCTGTGTCTTTCTGTTTGTGTTCCTTCTCTGTTTGTCTGTCTGGCTCTCTGTTTGTTTGTCTGTCTGGCTCTCTGTTTGTTTGTCTGTCTGGCTCTCTCTGTTTGTCTGTCTGTCTGGCTCTCTGTTTGTTTGTCTGTCTGGCTCTCTGTTTGTTTGTCTGTCTGGCTCTCTGTTTGTTTGTCTGTCTGGCTCTCTGTTTGTTTGTCTGTCTGGCTCTCTGTTTGTTTGTCTGTCTGGCTCTCTGTTTGTTTGTCTGTCTGGCTCTCTGTTTGTTTGTCTGTCTGGCTCTCTGTTTGTTTGTCTGTCTGTTTGTCTGTCTGGCTCTCTTTGTTTGTCTGTCTGTTTGTTTGTTTGTCTGTCTGGCTCTCTGTCTGTCTGTCTGGCTCTCTGTCTGTCTGTCTGTCTGGCTCTCTGTCTGTCTGTCTGTCTGGCTCTCTGTCTGTCTGGCTGTCTGTCTGTCTGTCTGTCTGGCTCTCTGTCTGTCTGTCTGTCTGTCTGTCTGTCTGTCTGTCTGTCTGTCTTGTCTGTCTGTCTGTCTGTCTGTCTGTCTGTCTGTCTGTCTGTCTGTCTGTCTGGCTCTCTGTGCTGTCTGTCTGTCTGTCTGTCTGTCTGGCTCTCTGTCTGTCTGTCTGGCTCTCTGTCTGTCTGTCTGGCTCTCTGTGTGTCTGGCTCTCTGTGTGTCTGTCTGTCTGTCTGTCTGTCTGTCTGTCTGTCTGGCTCTCTGTCTGGCTCTCTGTCTGGCTCTCTGTCTGTCTGTCTGGCTGGCTGGCTGGCTGGCTGTCTGACTCTCTGGCTGTCTGACTCTCTGTCTGTCTGGCTGTCTGTCTGTCTGGCTCTCTGTCTGGCTCTCTGTCTGTCTGGCTCTCTGTCTGTCTGGCTCTCTGTCTGTCTGGCTCTCTGTCTGTCTGGCTCTCTGTCTGTCTGGCTCTCTGTCTGTCTGGCTCTCTGTCTGTCTGGCTCTCTGGCTCTCTGGCTCTCTGGCTCTCTGGCTCTCTGTGTGTCTGGCTCTCTGTGTGTCTGGCTCTCTGTGTGTCTGGCTCTCTGTGTGTCTGTCTGGCTCTCTGTGTGTCTGTCTGGCTCTCTGTGTGTCTGTCTGGCTCTCTGTGTGTCTGTCTGGCTCTCTGTGTGTCTGTCTGGCTCTCTGTGTCTGTCTGGCTCTCTGTCTGTGTGTCTGTCTGGCTCTCTGTCTGTGTGTCTGTCTGTCTGGCTCTCTGTGTGTGTGTCTGTCTGTCTGGCTCTCTGTGTGTCTGGCTCTCGTCTGTCTGGCTCTCTGTGTGTCTGGCTCTCTGTGTGTCTGGCTCTCTGTGTGTCTGGCTCTCTGTGTGTCTGGCTCTCTGTGTGTCTGGCTCTCTGTGTGTCTGGCTCTCTGTGTGTCTGGCTCTCTGTGTGTCTGGCTCTCTGTGTGTCTGGCTCTCTGTGTGTCTGGCTCTCTGTGTGTCTGGCTCTCTGTCTGTCTGGCTCTCTGTCTGTCTGTCTGTCTGTCTGTCTGTCTGTCTGTCTGTCTGTGTGTCTGGCTCTCTGTGTGTCTGTCTGTCTGTCTGGCTCTCTGTGTGTCTGTCTGTCTGTCTGTCTGTCTGTCTGTCTGTCTGACTCTCTGTCTCTCTGGCTCTCTGTCTGTCTGGCTGTCTGTCTGTCTGTCTGGCTCTCTCTGTGTCTGTGTCTGTCTGTGTGTGTGTGTTCTGTACAGTTGAGAACTTTACAGTTATCTAATGTTAGTGAGAGAATTTGGGAATATGCTGCGAGTATTCTCCAATCACATGAGCCTTTCTGAGGTGTCTTGTGTTCCTGTCTGGACTGGTGCGTAGTGAGGTCTCTGAACACAGTGTTCTTGTCTGGACTGGTGCGTAGTGAGGTCTCTGAACACAGTGTTCCTGTCTGGACTGGTGCGTAGTGAGGTCTCTGAACACAGTGTTCCTGTCTGGACTGGTGCGTAGTGAGGTCTCTGAACACAGTGTTCCTGTCTGGACTGGTGCGTAGTGAGGTCTCTGAACACAGTGTTCCTGTCTGGACTGGTGCGTAGTGAGGTCTCTGAACACAGTGTTCCTGTCTGGACTGGTGCGTAGTGAGGTCTCTGAACACAGTGTTCCTGTCTGGACTGGTGCGTAGTGAGGTCTCTGAACACAGTGTTCCTGTCTGGACTGGTGCGTAGTGAGGTCTCTGAACACAGTGTTCCTGTCTGGACTGGTGCGTAGTGAGGTCTCTGAACACAGTGTTCCTGTCTGGACTGGTGCGTAGTGAGAGCAGAGATCAAACCGTTCTGAGGAGATGATGACGTTGGAGATGTGGCCATTTTATTTCTGTGCGTTCCAATGCCAACTAAACTAGAAGGGACTATCTAGCTAATAGTTATTGTCCCTGTCGCACAACCCTTTTAAACATATACAACTCATTATGGGAGAACATGAACACTGTAGCAGCACTCTCATGGTAGTCCAAACATCGTTGTTCATAAAGGAATACCTTTACTCTGTACAGAGAGCTCCTGTTTATCTAGCTACGTACCAAGGCAGGGCATACCGCTGCAGTAGTAAAACAAGTGTTAGACAGGGATAACATGGAGGCCTATTCATCCCTGTTTAACAGAGTGGAGGAGGTTGACTGAGTATTTACCCAATGAGTTGACCCTGTCGGGGCGGGGTGCCGTCTTGTTGTGTGAGACCTTCTCTTTGGAAAGAGGCCACCCTCACCTACACCTAGTTATAGGAGCGTAAAAACCAGATCCACGCATTTAGGCTAAACCACACCACACACACGGGGAGGTAATGACAGAGGAAAAACAAACAATGGAGAAGCCGTTGAGAAATGCCAGATTTGTCAGGTGACAAACATGTTACGGGGTTGACCCCATTTAATGTTACTGTATTTCTCCATACCCGCTGTCACCTTTTTTGCTACTGTGGGTACCTACACCCTAAATAGTGGGAGAGTTGATGTTGTGTGTCAACCATGTGAAGGAATCCTGTATGGTTAAGCCTAATGTTAGAAAACAGCTAAATAGAGGTGGCTGTACAAAGTGTGCAATATTGTAGTGAAGTACATTTCCAATACCAAACCCCATGAACCCGGATGCTCCCAGTGTTTCCAATGAGGGTTGTAGCCGTAAGCTGTAATATAAACTCAGCAAAAAAAGAAACGTCCTCACTGTCAACTGCGTTTATTTTCAGCAAACTTAACATATGTAAATATTTGTATGAATATAACAAGATTCAACAACTGAGACAAACTGAACATGTTCCACAGACATGTGACTAACAGAAATGGAATAATGTGTCCCTGAACAAAGGGAGGGTCAAAATCACAAGTAACAGTCAGTATCTGGTGTGGCCACCAGCTGCATTAAGTAAAGCAGTGCATCTCCTCCTCATGGACTGCACCAGATTTGCCAGTTCTTGCTGTGAGATGTTACCCCACTCTTCCACCAAGGCACCTGCAAGTTCCCTGGACATTTCTGGGGGGAATGGCCCTAGCCCTCACCCTCCAATCCAACAGGTCCCAGACGTGTTCAATGGGATTGAGATCCGGGCTTTTCGCTGGCTATGGCAGAACACTGACATTACTGTCTTGCAGGAAATCACGCACAGAACGAGCAGTATGGCTGGTGGCATTGTCATGCTGGAGGGTCATGTCAGGATGAGCCTGCAGGAAGGGTACCACATGAGGGAGGAGGATGTCTTCCCTGTAACGCACAGCGTTGAGATTGTCTACAAAGACAACAAGCTCAGTCCGATGATGCTGTGACACATCGCCCCAGACCATGACGGACCCTCCACCTCCAAATCGATCCCACTCCAGAGTACAGGCCTCGGTGTAACGCTCTTTACTTCGACGATAAATGTGAATCCGACGGTCACCCTTGGTAAGACAAAACTTCGACTTGTCAGTGAAGAGCACTTTTTGCCAGTCCTGTCTGGTCCAGTGATGGTGGGTTTGTTCCCATAGGCGATGTTGTTGCCGGTTATGTCTGGTGAGGACCTGCCTTACAACAGGCCTACTAGCCCTCAGTCCAGCCTCTCTCAGCCTATTGCGGACAGTCTGAGCACTGATGGAGGGATTGTGCATTCCTGGTGTAACTCTGGCAGTTGTTGTTGCCATCCTGTACCTGTCCTGCAGGTGTGATGTTCGGATGTACCGATCCTGTGCAGGTGTTACACGATCAGCTGTCTGTCCTGTCTCCCTGTAGCGCTGTCTTAGGCGTCTCACAGTACGGACATTGCAATGTATTGCCCTGGCCACATCTGCAGTCCTCATGCCTCCTTGCAGCATGCCTAAGGCATGTTCACGCAGATGAGCAGGGACCCTGGGCATCTTTCTTTTGGTGTTTTTCCAGAGTCAGTAGAAAGGCCTCTTTAGTGTCCTAAGTTTTCATAACTGTGACCTTAATTACCTACCATCTGTAAGCTGTTAGTGTTTTAATGACAGTTCCACAGATGCATGTTCATTAATTGTTTATGGTTCATTGAACAAGCATGGGAAACAGTGTTTAAACCCTTTACAATGAAGATCTGTGAAGTTATTTATATTTTATTAAATTATCTTTGAAAGACAGGGTCCTGAAAAAGGGCTGTTTATTTTTTTGCTGAGTTTATGCGAATGCGTCCTGTAGCCAGTCAGTCAGTCTAATGGTGTACCACAGTAACAGCACCCCGTTCTTTCTTTCCTCTGCCTGGCAGGAACGCACACATCTCACAACTGAGACACAGTCACGGTCCTTGCCCTCTTGCCCCAGGCATTGTGAAGCTATTTTATGGGGAACTTTCCATGAGCTATGGGAACAGGCCCATTTGATAGTTATCTAAGCCAATTTTCTGTGGGTGGGTGAATGGGTGGGGTTTTTTGGTGGGCTGTGCCAGTCTTTGTAAGCTTGTCTGTTTTGGGGTAGCTGGATGTTGTCAGTCTGTGTTTTGGTGTGTGTGTGTGTGTGTGTGTGTGTGTGTGTGTGTGTGTGTGTGTGTGTGTGTGTGTGTGTGTGTGTGTGTGTGTGTGTGTGTGTGTGTGTGTGTGTGTGTGTGTGTGTGTGTGTGTGTGTTAGTGCTGTAATCTCCTCAGTGTGGAGTCCTTGACCTGGTCCTGTGGTCAGTAGGTCCTCAGTGTGGAGTCATTGACCTGGTCCTGTGGTCAGTAGGTCCTCAGTGTGGAGTCCTTGACCTGGTCCTGTGGTCAGTAGGTCCTCAGTGTGGAGTCATTGACCTGGTCCTGTGGTCAGTAGGTCCTCAGTGTGGAGTCCTTGACCTGGTCCTGTGGTCAGTAGGTCCTCAGTGTGGAGTCCTTGACCTGGTCCTGTGGTCAGTAGGTCCTCAGTGTGGAGTCCTTGACCTGGTCCTGTGGTCAGTAGGTCCTCAGTGTGGAGTCCTTGACCTGGTCCTGTGGTCAGTAGGTCCTCAGTGTGGAGTCCTTGACCTGGTCCTGTGGTCAGTAGGTCCTCAGTGTGGAGTCCTTGACCTGGTGTTGGTTCCCTCCTGCAGGTCCAGTTATGTGGATGCTGTACATTCAGGATGTGTAATCCCAGACCACACTGCTAGTGCTAACACAACCATCCCAGTGAGCACAATTGGTTGAAAGACATATTTCAACGTCTTTTCAACCAAAAAGGCTCACTACTCCACCTACCCATTACCTCTACTGCGTTCTAGCTAGCTTTGAGATTGTCCGACCGTTGTTTGCAAGCTATTAGCCTTTTAGCTTGACCTTGGTAGATCCTACAGACCATGCTAGCTCTGCCCTAGGCCTCATTTGGTGCCTGTGCTAGATCAGTTACCCCTTTCAGTTTCACCAGCCTGTCAGCTACCATACCCTGCTAGCTTCATTAGTTAATAGCTATCCTACTGATAGCTCTGTTTTCTTTTTTGCTTCAGCCATGCTAGCTTTGACCTTGCTAACTCTTAGATGGGCCTTCCCTATAAGTTATATTATTTGACTCGTGGTGCCTGTGGTAATGTGTTCTGTAGTTTATGATCGCATTAGCTCTCACGCCCAGCCTAGCGTCACTATCCCGCTGCTAGCTATAGTACAGTATTCCCTGGTTGCCTGTGTCATGCTAGCCATGCTAGCTTTGTTTGGCGACTTCACTGACTTGCCATTTGACCTTGCTAACTCATGATACCCCGTGGCTAGCCCTGAGGGGCGGCATTCAGTTACAACCACCGTCTAACTGGGTCACCCCTCTCCGGAAATGTTTGACCAGGCAGAGTGAGCGGCCGTGCGACTGGGGGATCAGTGTTGTGTTACTCCGAGACTGCAGGGAATTCGGCCCAATCAGGAAATGGAAGGGCCAGGATAGGGGGTTCGCTAAGTCCACTGGAATGAAAATATGCAAACATGTCTATTTTAGGAGGTGGTGGGGTTGGCTGGGCTGGAGGCCTGTTTGGCAGATCCACACTAGGGATGTGACAATTATTATTTTCTGTTAAAACAATAAGAACATTTTTTTTAAATGCCACATGAAATCCTATTACATGGTATGACCGCAAGAGGGCAATGAAGTTATATCGCAGTCATACAGTAGGCTTCAGTCATTTGGAATCTGTTTTGTTGCTGCCCAAACAGGCCGGTGAAATTTTGTCGCAAGGACGACAATTACTACACGTGTTCTTTCCATTTGTTATGTGTGTTAGCGACTCACAACAAAACATAAAAAACCTAGTCAAGTCACAGTTCTTCCCCCTACATTTTCCCTCTGTTACATGTCTCACTCAATTTCCATCTGACCGCTCCCTCTACACACAGACGCGTGCTGCACACCCAAGGTCCAATTAGGCCTACAGAAATTACTGCCTAGAAAAACAGATCTATGTGATTGGATACATTTAAAACAAACTGTAGCCAAGCTACATTCCTTGTTAAATCACGACAGCTCTGTCACAGATTCTAAAGGGACAGCTCTGTCACAGATTCTAAAGGGACAGCTCTGTCACAGATTCTAAAGGGACAGCTCTGTCACAGATTCTAAAGGGACAGCTCTGTCACAGATTCTAAAGGGACAGCTCTGTCACAGATTCTAAAGGGACAGCTCTGTCACAGATTCTAAAGGGACAGCTCTGTCACAGATTCTAAAGGGACAGCTCTGTCACAGATTCTAAAGGGACAGCTCTGTCACAGATTCTAAAGGGACAGCTCTGTCACAGATTCTAAAGGGACAGCTCTGTCACAGATTCTAAAGGGACAGCTCTGTCACAGATTCTAAAGGGACAGCTCTGCCACAGATTCTAAAGGGACAGCTCTGCCACAGATTCTAAAGGGACAGCTCTGTCACAGATTCTAAAGGGACAGCTCTGCCACAGATTCTAAAGGGACAGCTCTGCCACAGATTCTAAAGGGACTTGTTGATTAAAGTAGGAGTATACACTAACGGTCTAAAGTTTTAGAACACCCACTCATCTCAAGGGTTTTTATTTATTTTTACTATTTTCTACATTGTATAATAATTAGTGAAGACATCAAAACTATTAAATAACACATTTGGAATCATGTAGTAACCAAAAAAGTGTTAAACAAATTCAAATATAATTTATATTTGAGATTCTTCAAATAGCCACCCATTGCCTTGACTGCTTTCCACACTCTTGGCTTTCTCTCAACCAGCTTCAACTGGAATGCTTTTCCAACAGTCTTGAAGGAGTTCCCACATACGCTGAGCACTTGTTGGCTGCTTTTCCTTCACTCTTCTGTCTGACTCATCCCAAACATCTCAATTTGGTTGAGGTCGGGGGATTGTGGAGGCCAGGTCATCTGATGCAGCACTCCATCACTCTCCTTCTTGGTAAAATAGCCCTTACACAGCCTGGAGGTGTGTTGGGTCATGTCTTGTTGAAAAACAAATG
This sequence comes from Salmo salar, assembly GCF_965601325.2. NCBI lineage: Eukaryota > Metazoa > Chordata > Actinopteri > Salmoniformes > Salmonidae > Salmo > Salmo salar. The sequence continues at coordinate 40,957,930 of NC_138313.1, forward strand.
ATAGACCCACTAAGGGCAAAGCAGATGGGATGGTGTATCGCTGCAGAATGCTGTGGTGGCCATGCTGGTTAAGTGCGCCTTGAATTCTAAATAAATCACAGAACGTGTCACCAGCAAACCACACCATAACACCACCTCCTCCATGCTTTACGGTGGGAAATACACATGCGGAGATCATCCATTCACCCACACTGCATCTCACAAAGACACAGCGGTTGGAACCAAAAATATCCAATTTGGACTCCAGACCAAAGGACAGATTTCTACCGGTCTAATGTCCATTACTCATGTTTCTTGGCCCAAGCAAGTCTCTTCTTATTATTGGTGTCCTTTTAGTAGTGGATTCATTGCAGCATTTCGACCATGAAGGCCTGATTCACACAGTCTCCTCTGAACAGTTGATGTTGAGAGGAGTCAGTTACTTGAACTCTGTGAAACATTTATTTGGGCTGCAATTTCTAAGGCTGGTAACTCCAATGAACGTATCCTCTGCAGCAGAGGTAACTGTGGGTCTTCCCTTCCTGTGGCGGTCCTCATGAGAGCCAGTTTCATCATAGCGCTCTATGGTTTTTGCGACTGCACTTGAATAAACTTTCAAAGTTTTTGAAATGTCCGTATTGACTGACCCTCATGTCTTTACGTAATGATGGACTGTTGTTTCTCTTTGCTTATTTGAGCTGTTCTTGCCATAATATGGACTTAGCCTTATTTGGTAAAAGACCATCTTCTGTATACCACACCTACCATGTCACAACACAACTGATTGGCTCAAACACATTAAGAAGGAAAGAAATTCCACAAATTAACTTTTAAGAAGGAACACCTGTTGATTGAAATGCATTCCAGGTGACTACATCATGAAGCTGGTTGAGAGAATGCCAAGAATGTGCAAAGCTGTCATTAAGGCAAAGGGTGGCTATTTGAAGAATCTGAAATATAAAATATATGTTGATTTGTTTAACACTTTTTTTGGTTACTACATGATTCCATATGTGTTATTTCATAGTTGTGATGTCTTCACTATTATTCTACAATGTAGAAAATAGTAAAAATAAAGACAAACTCTTGAATGAGTGACTGTTCTAAAACTTTTGACCGGTATTGTATGTGTTCCAACCACGAGCTGCAGTTTTGGAATAATATATTATTATTATTATTTTATTTTTTTTTTTTTTTTTTGCAAACTGCCATGTACAATAGGTTACAACCCACCCACCACACACACTGCTAAATCGTGGCCGGCACAAATAAAAAATGATTAAAAAGAATCGTTGAGAACTATTAATTAATCACTTAAATAAAACCTAGATAGTCGGGGAGAGTCTAAAAATCTAAACCACAGTTCAGTCATATATCACGTTGGGTTAAAATGACTTTTGGTCTTGTTTCGAGATGAGGAAATGCTGTGAATGTGGGGGCTCTCACATAGGCCTAGTGTCTTCCATCTTTCAACATTATGAAGTGAAGGATTCAGCCATTTTGAGTTTCTGTAAAAGCACACCTTGCCGTGCAAGAAAGCTGCCTCAGTTCGTACTCATCCTTTTACCAGAGATGATTAGTAATGAGATGTAGGCAGTGATTGAACCTACCAGGTTGTTCCTGTTAAAGATCAGATGACTTGTCAGCAATACCTACTAGATGAAGGAACAACAGCCTAGATGATAATGTATACATGAGGCAGTAGTGACATAGAAAAATAACCCACTCTGTCTTTCTATTTGTGTCCAGAATATACTACTGGTATGACGAGAGGGGGAAGAAGACAAAATGCACTGCCCCTCAGTACGTCGACTTCGTCATGAGTCTGGTGCAGAAGCTGGTCACAGAAGAGGAAAACTTCCCTACGAAATATGGTGAGTTGAACTCTGGTCCACTCCAGACATGCAGAGCCTCGCTGTGGTCAGTCGGCACTACTGTAGCCTCTTCTCCTCTGACGTCACACTGAAGCTGGGACTTTGTGAACTGTGCTGTTGCTGCCCTCTAATGTCTCAAGTAGTAGAAGTCCTTGAATGATTTTTGGACTTTAGAAACAGTCTTGGCGTTGTGATAATTGCTTGGCAATGCCAAACCAACTAAAAAAGACCACAATATTTTTAACCATGCTCGTTCTCCCTTTTCTCTCCTCTCTTTCTCCGTGCAGGCAAAGAGTTCCCCAACTCGTTTGACTCTTTGGTAAAGAAGATTTGCCGGTACCTCTTCCACGTCCTGGCTCACCTCTACTGGGCTCACTTTAAGGAGACAGTGGCCCTGGACCTGCAGGGTCACTTGAACACTCTGTACGCACATTTCATTGTTTTCGTAAGGGAATTCAACCTGGTCGAACCCAAGGAGACCTGTATCATGGACGACCTGTCCGAAATCCTCTGTGCCCCCGTGCCCCCCACCCCAGCACCCGCCGCCCCTTCCTCCCCTAACTCGGCCCCCTCCCCCTCCTCACACAACCATGTGACGGAGAGATGAGCAGGGGTTGCCGTGACAAGCAGCCCTGGGAAGAAGACGGTAGAAGATTAAGATAGAGAAGAGATGGAAACGTTCCTGGTCCCCTTCCTAGACCTCAGGCTCCAGCAGCAGGACTTAGAGACCTTCCACTAACCTGATATTTCACTGACACCAACCAGACGGAAGGAAGGTTTATTTGGGGGGGGGGGGGGTGTTGTCACGCCAACAGGAATTGGCGTGAGCGTGTTCCTTCCAGGGGCAAATCCCTCCCATCTGGTCTGCAATTTAAACTAGGAACAAATATGTAATGTTTTTTTTATTTTAATTTTGGTTTTATTTTATTCTGTTGGAAAAGTTTTATTCAGTTGTATTTGTTTTTCTCATTTGGGACAGTGTTTCTGTTTGCCCTTCTCTCCCTCTGTTCTCTGCCTAAAGTACAGTTCAGGATGGTGACTGCTTTGCTTGAACGTACTATTGTAAAGTGTTGTTATTGTGTGGAGAAGAGGTGACTCAACAATGAGTATTGGCTCTTCGCTCCAGCCTAGTGGTGGGAGGATTGAAGGGGGAAGGTCTATAGGGAGCCACGTTACTACCTAGTGGGACAATACTAGCCAATCACTGTTTGAGTTGTTAATCTGGAGCTGATTAAAGCGCTTCCTACTCAGGACCAGAGAGAACACAAGTCACTGCTATTATTCTCTACCGCCCTCTCTCTCTCTCTGTCCACAAAACTACTCTGTCCCTTCAATATTACAGTTGTCATTCTCGTATTACTTTAGTCATGTATTCACCTGATGAACCCCTCTATAACATCCCTGTCCCAGAGGCCACCCATAGGGGGCAGTATAGACAGGGTGGCACTGCCACGCAAACAGGGAGATAAAGATATCAAAATTCTATGGAAGCTATTTAATATGACCAGACCCGCTATTACAAGACAGACTGGTGCCCATGTCTGGTTACAGGGGAGGTTGGTGGAGAGTGAAGACCTCTTCCCCAGGGAACTGCTGTTTGCTGCGGTGTGATGTAGCGTTGGCCACCCTGCCCTCTCTAGCAGCACAGGAGAAGGACAAGGACATTGGTAATGTCTGCAGGCCCAGAAAGAGAGGAGAGAAAGGAGAAGTGTGGTCTGCTTTACAGTTCTGTATTGCTGAAGAAGCCCCCCAGCCCAGCCCCTTGTCTTTTGGGGTTTTATTTTCCCTTTTAAATTATCAAAGAGGAAACTAGTTAATGAAAAAAAATGTTATCCTACACATATATAGAAAACTGCACGGTCTGGTTCATCTTCACTGTACAGAGAGTGGAAAGAGGAATTAGACAGCCTCTGTATCGAGGATTTGGGTTTATTATTCTCCTTTTATTTTATTTATTTTAATTTTGTTTTGTTTGCAGGGTTCTTCAGTTCTGGCTTTCATTTTTATGTATTTTAATTATTAACTAAGTTAAAAGCAATTTAATATTTTAACCTCTGCTGATTATAATCGAATAAAATACATAAATGCCGCTCTGTCTCATGTTGTCTTCTGTCAACCTGATGATGATGTGCATAGAAATATGACACGGAAAACATGTCACTTTTTTCAAGGAAACTCTCCTCTGCATATCATCCTTACACATGTATATCTATATATATATATATCTATATCACACACACACACAGTACATCTCAAGTGCTTTTCAACAGGCATTTCCTCTTTATTGCCGAAGTCAAGCTTTGCATAAACACTATCAAAAACCATAGTGATTTTTACCATACAAGAGCATCATTATGTAGATCAGCAGTGCTCAAGTCCTCGAGGGCCACAGTGTCAGTTGTACTGGTTTTAATGCAGTGCCAGAAGGAAAGCCTGCAGGAGGCTAGTTCTTCAGTGGGAGTGTTGGGCACCAGTACACACACACTGGCCTCTGCCTCCGAACTGGATACACTACTTGCATAACTTTGTATAATGTTATAAATCTATCAAACTGCATTCCGTCATACATGTGCATATGTTTTCATTTAGGACCCTGATTAATAATGTATTTGATACGTGCATATTGTGGGATTTCTAAAACAAGACATTCAGGCACCTAAAATCACCTAATGCTTCAGGTAATGTCGCATTCACATTGCAGTCTATAATCGGGATATGTGGGTATTACACAACAGATACAGTGTTCTTTGATCCTGGTTTTTACTATACCCACAGGCTGTGAAGGTTTTTATTCTAGTCCAGCGCTGACTGTGAATTACAGGGGGGGACTGTGTGAGCCCCATTAAAGGTGCACTTCACTTCTTAGAATTGCTTTCAATGAGTGACCGATCTATAACTCATATTTCTATGTGAAAGTTACATAATGCAGCTTTAAATGCAACAAAAGTCTAATATCTGGGGTCTCTAAATAATGCTAATTTAACCAGTCTATTTAAAGTTCCAATGCAGACATTTTTATCTCGATTTCACATTTTGGGGTAACAAGTAAGCACCTTACTGTGATTATTTTCATATAAAATAGTCAAAAAGAAACAAAAATGGCTTCTTAGCAAAGAGTCATTTCTCAAGCAAGAATCCCTGCAAGATCCTGCACGTCACCTCTAGCTGGCAGTTTTACTAACAGGTATTGTGTCAATTTAAAGACATTTTGCCAATTTATTCATTACTAAATTTACCTAACATTACATAGTTAATCCAGAGATTCTTTGCCTTGATTCGGCAGTCTCGTTCAGATCATTGCATTTGTAGTTCTTTCTGATAGACAAATCAGCTAATTAGTATTTTATTTTTGATAAAAGTCACCTTGTCCTAGAGAGATTTACACAGTTATCAAAATGTCATGCCAGGGTAAGCCTACACGAAGCACAGCCCTTATTTTAAGTGTTTCTAAAATCCCCTATGGGAAAATGAATGGTGGAAAAACGATTGAAACCATTTCCTTGTTTGACTGCTAGGTTTTATGGATATTATGACTCATACTATGGTACTCTATTACGCTACAAGTAGGGTGAGCCAACATGTTGTTTCTGCTTGCACACACAAATCAGAACCATGGCCAGCCACATCATATTTAGCTTATGTTGATTGGACTAAGTTGTTTTTGGTTGTCACTGTATTAGACTAAGCAGAGATGATGTGATGATGATGAAATGGTGCTGGAATAGTGGAGGAAGCTCCTGTTTTCTTTGCAACTTGCAATAACTCTCCATGGTTGTTTAGTAGTCCGGAAATGTCGGAAACATTCCCTTTCTTGACGATGATCATGCAATATGCCTTGTAGACTTCACCCGACAGAGGTTGCCCCCCGGTTTTGTGATGAAACAAAGGTGTGGTTGAATTTATTCTGCCACTGTCTTCGCCTCTCTGATTCAGAGGGGTTGGGTCAAATGCGGAAGACACATTTCAGTTGAATACATTCAGTTGGACAACTGACTAGGTATCCCCCTTTCCTTTCCTTAGGCCTATATCACGGTCGCAAGGCATATGAACTAGCAGGTTATCGGGTTTTTTTCTGACTTCCGCAGTGATTTTTACCCATGATGCACGCTACTGCTAATCCCGTCCTTGGTGGAAGCAGGTGTTAGGACTGGGCAAGAAAAAAGCCTGCACACCTTGTGGGTGCCATGGAACAGAATAATAACACTGCTAGGACATAATAAACATTTCATTTCTGTAGTATTACAAAATGATCCATTCAAATTCAATAGGTAATAAAAATCTATTACTTTCATATACAAAATGCAATGGCAACTCCTTTATATCTGTAAAAGTAGGCTATTCAGGCTAGTGGGCTGATGGTGCTGTATTGCTTCATGCGCAGTGAGAGCCGTCGCCTTCTCACGGACGGCCGCGGGGTCGCGTGTTCGTGCACTTTAAACCTGGCGATGCCTCCCTGCTCATCCAGTTTCTTGGCACTGCAGCTGGGTGTCGCTACTCTAACTGTGTTACCGAATTTAGAATAGTCCACCGCATACATGCCCTCCTCCTCGGATATAGTGGGCACAAAGCGCTGCCCCCACAGTATCTCCTCAGACAGGTAGGATGTCCGGGCCTGGGTGGTTATACCCGTGGTCTCCACCACCCCCTCCAGCACCACTACCACCTCGATATCATTATTTTGTAAATCCGCTGGCGATAGCTCGTAGAGCGGGCTGTCTTTGTCAATAACGTGGCATATGATGAGAGGAACCACCAGGAAAATACCGTTGGTCCCCACGGGGTTGTCCATGTGAATGTCTATCTGGTCCAGGGGGACCACCTCGCCCTCCGAAGTGGTGCTGCGCCTTACCACCTGCATCCGCACGGTGGCACTAATGATCATGCTCTTCCGCAGGTCCCCTAAACGGATCATAAAGCACAGTTTGTTATTTCGGATGGAGATGACGGCGTGCTTGCTGAAGATCAACGTTTCGGCGCGCCGGTTGGCCTGGGCCGTCTTCATAAAGATACACCCCAGCATTATGGCGTTAATCAGCAAGCCCACGATGTTCTGAATGATAAGGACCACTATGGCAGACAAGCATTCCTCTGTGACCATGCGCCCCCCGAACCCGATGGTCACCTGTACCTCTATGGAGAAAAGAAACGCAGAGGAGAAGGAGTGGATGTCCGTCACGCACGGGACAAAGTCGTCACCCTTTTGATCCAGGTCGCCGTGCGCAAAGGCAATGAGCCACCAAACCATTGCAAACAGCAGCCAGCTGCACAGAAATGACATAGTGAAAATGATAAGTAAGTGAAGCCATTTTAGATCCACTAAAGTGGTGAAAACATCCTGTAGGAACCGTCCCTGTTCGCGAATGTTCGTGTGGGCCACATTACAGGTTCCGTTTTTGGCGACGAACCGAGCCTTCCGCGCTTTTGACGCCTTGAATTTAGGCTGCTGGACATCCTCAGCCAAGCGGGTCAGCAAGTAGTCGTCCGGGATCAGTCCTTTTCGGGAAAGCATAATGCTCCCATAGCCTACTAGTCACCCCCTAACCACTTGCTTTGGATTACGAAGATTAGCTACCTCTTCTCTTGATGAAATATATAGGCTAAGGAATTCCTTTTCTCAACTGTGTCTTCTAGTCGAAGGTCAACCTCCAGTGACAGTACTCTTCCGAATGACAGCAGCTGGCCGGAGAGAGTGTTGTGCTGTCATCTAGTTTCTAAAAGTATGTGTGCTCCTCACATCGGTTAGACAGGGGCACCACCATAGCCGCCCAGGTCTCATGAGAAGATTCAGCTGCCGCTGTCAGTCACGAACTGCAACTCGATATTTCCATCGCAGTTGACGCACCGGTCTGGCGCGCTTTTCACACGATGGAAACAGAATTCTCTCATGTATAAGCAAACCTTTAACGAGGTAGATATATCGTAACAGGAGTGGTGTAATCGTCTACTAACCCGAGTGTTTTACCCAGAGGTGATAACAACTACCCCGGTCCCATTGTTCTGATGAGGGAGCATAGAGATACATAGAGGACTCCATTTCCCTAAAGGCCGTTTTAGAGGACTTTCGCCATTTTGAAGTAGTCAACTGGGTGGGACTTCCTATGGGTTAAGGAAGGATCACATAATTCCATCCAGGTCACCAGGAGGGCTCAGCCAATGAAGTATAACTGCAGTGGCAATAAATCGCCAACCTTGGATTTATACCTGTTCAAACAACACACTCATAGTGGTAGTATGCACCTGTCCAGTTTGTTTACCAACTCATAGAAGTAGTAGAAGAAGATTATTGATTACTTCAAAATGGAGATTGCCTCAATGGCACTGCCCATGCTCTCACAGATGCCATAATAGAACAGTTACAATGTTGTGTCATCTAACTATCTCTATGGGAGACAGGCAGGTTAGATGAAGCTCAGTGCTGCTAAATTAGCAACAAGATCTCACAGAATCTCTTCAGTATTTCAATGGTTCAGTTTAGCCATTCATAGGGTTAGGGTTAAATAGGGTTAAAACAGAAAACCTTGACGGTTAAATTTAGGCATGAATTTTGACTGGTTAGGTAAGGGTTAAGGTTAGTAACAAAACCAAAAAAAGTCCCTAGCACTGGAATTGAAGGCGCAATCTTCAGAGCCAGAGCTGGTGGTTTAAGCACTGGACCAGATGCTGCTTGAAGTGGTGTTGGAGGGCCAGAAGGGGGAACTATTCCTAAAATCAAATCCCAAGGCCCCAGGGTAGTGATGGGGACATCACCCTGTGTAGGATGCTGTCTTTCAGATGGGATGTTAAACAGGTGCTCTTACTCTCTGTGGTCACTAAAGGTCCCATGGCAATTATCATAAGAGTAGGGGTGTTAACCCTGGTATCCTGGCTAAATTCCCAACCTGACCCCATTTCCATCATGGCCACCTAATCATCCCCCTCATTACTAATTAGTATATATCCCTCCTCACCTCTCCACCTGATAGCTGATGTGTGGTGAGCATTCTGCCGCAAGATATTGGGTGCTACACATTGGTGGTGGATGAGATGAGCTTCCCCCTTAAAGCGCTTTGGGTGACTAGAAAAAGCATTGTATGTCCAATCAATTATTTATAATTATATTACTAGACGGTAATAGAGGCTCACGTTGGCCCTCGGTATTGAAGGCATCTCCTCGACGTCCTGAGGACCATCTGGTGTGACCTGGCTGAAAGCGGAGCTTGAGCAGGGAAGGCATTAGGCAGAAGAAACTGTTCCTCTTTCAGCTGCACTTGATCAGTAGCCTATTATGAAACATCATCAGAAAGTCTGGGCTATGCTGATGGCATTTCCCTCTCTAGGGATCAATGAACTACATTTAGTTAATCAATGTTTCAACTCAAATGATCGAATTAGAACCTTTTCACATATGGAAGGTTATTTATTCATTCTCAATAATAGACAATCTTCCCAAAACCGAATGACATAATATATTAATAAGAAAATAATTAGACAACACACTGTTAAACTACATGTATCTCAGACAATAGACCTAAACATAATAATAATAATAATACATGGGACTTATATAGCAATTTTTCAATGATCCAAAGTGCTTTACAATAGTAGAAACTAAGCAAAAAACAGAGATTAAAACAAAACAAGAAACAGGGGCTAAAGAAGGGAAAAGAGTGTGATGTCTCAGTGATGTCTCGGTGATGTCTTGGTGATGTCTCAGTGATGTCTCGGTGATGTCTCGGTGATGTCTCAGTGATGTCTCGGTGATGTCTCGGTGATGTCTCAGTGATGTCTCGGTGATGTCTCGGTGATGTCTCAGTGATGTCTCGGTGATGTCTCGGTGATGTCTCAGTGATGTCTCGGTGATGTCTCGGTGATGTCTCAGTGATGTCTCGGTGATGTCTCGGTGATGTCTCAGTGATGTCTCGGTGATGTCTTGGTGATGTCTCAGTGATGTCTCGGTGATGTCTCGGTGATGTCTCAGTGATGTCTCGGTGATGTCTTGGTGATGTCTCAGTGATGTCTCGGTGATGTCTTGGTGATGTCTCAGTGATGTCTCGGTGATGTCTTGGTGATGTCTCAGTGATGTCTCGGTGATGTCTCGGTGATGTCTCGGGCAGGTGTTGTGTTTCTGACATCCATTAACTATTTAAACAATTATGTAGCAGTCTTATGGCTTGGGGGTAGAAACTGGGTCGTAAACAACAGGTGTAGACTAACAGTGAAATGGATACTTAAGCAGTCTTATGGCTTGGGGGTAGAAACTGGGTCGTAAACAACAGGTGTGGACTAACAGTGAAATGGATACTTAAGCAGTCTTATGGCTTGGGGGTAGAAACTGGGTCGTAAACAACAGGTGTAGACTAACAGTGAAATGGATACTTAAGCAGTCTTATGGCTTGGGGGTAGAAACTGGGTCGTAAACAACAGGTGTAGACTAACAGTGAAATGGATACTTAAGCAGTCTTATGGCTTGGGGGTAGAAACTGGGTCGTAAACAACAGGTGTAGACTAACAGTGAAATGGATACTTAAGCAGTCTTATGGCTTGGGGGTAGAAACTGGGTCGTAAACAACAGGTGTAGACTAACAGTGAAATGGATACTTAAGCAGTCTTATGGCTTGGGGGTAGAAACTGGGTCGTAAACAACAGGTGTAGACTAACAGTGAAATGGATACTTAAGCAGTCTTATGGCTTGGGGGTAGAAACTGGGTCGTAAACAACAGGTGTAGACTAACAGTGAAATGGATACTTAAGGGTCCTTCCCAACAATGCAGAGAGGAAGAAAATAGAGAAATAATAGAAAAGTAAAACACGTAATAATAAAAGTAACTTGGCTATATACAAGGGGTACCAGTATCGAGTCAATGTGCAGGGGTACGAGGTAATTGAGCTAGATATGTACATATAACTAGGAATAACGTGACAAAATAATAAACGAACAGCAGCGTATAATAAACTAACAGCAGCGTATGTGATGAATCAAAAAAGTTAGTGCAAAAAGGGTCAATGCACATAGTTAACCAAATAGCTACGCTGACTATTTAAACAATTATGGAGTCGTGTTATGACTTGGGGGTAGAAGCTGTTCAGGGTCCTGTTGGTTGTAGAATTGGTGCATAGGTACCGATTTCCATGCGGTAGCAGAGGGAACAGTCTATGACTTGGATGGCTGGAGTCTTTGACAATTTTTTAGGGCCTTCCTCTGACACCGCCTGGTATAGAAGTCCTGGATGGCAGGGAGTTCGGCCCCAGTGATGTACTGGGCCGTACGCACTATCCTCTGTAGCGCATTGCGGTCGGATGCCAAGCAGTTGCAGTACCAAGCGGTGATGCAGCCAGTCAAGATGCTCTCAATGGTGCAGCTGTAGAACTTTTTGAGGATCTGAGGGCCCATGCCAAATCCTTTCAGCCTCCTGAGGGGGAAGAGGTGTTGTCGTGGCCTCTTCACGACTGTGTTGGTGTTTGTGGACCATTGTCCAGCAACCCTGGAGAAGGCCCATTACATACACATGGAATCTGAATCCCTCTCATGCTGTTTACAAGGCTATGATTCAGGTCCTAACTTTTTGTTTCTGACATCCCTTGTGTAACTTTCTCAGTCACGATACACAAAACCCATGCTGAACTGGGTTCACATTTCCAGAATGTCCATGGGTGCTGGGGGCCCCCATAACAAACCAGGGGACTCCATAAATGTTAATATTAACCTTGGCATTCCCATAAACACGTCCAATATAAACCTTGCTTGCAGCAGTCACTTTCACATTGCAGGCACTGGCACTGTGATACCCTGGTGTTACCTGTTCCACAGCCCTTATCCTCAAGTCCAACGCTTACATGAACCCCAACCCTAACCTAACCTTTAACTCCAAAAATACACCCTGTTCCTGAGACTTTTGTCTGTCTGGGAGCTGCTTCAGCTAGATACTATTTCTAGAACCCAGCCCAGAGTCAGTAGAAGTGTCATTCTAACCCAGCCTTCCACAGCTGACTTGCTTGGCTTTGTACATTGTGAGGTCACACAAAACTACCTTCCTGTCAATAGACTGTAGGCAAAACACTGCTCTGCAATGATTATGGTTTTTATTAACATAGAATTAACATTTTATGTACAAATATCATACAGGATTAGAAAATAGAATAATAATATACAGCCCATGGTACAAGTAAAGAGTTTCATTCCAAAATGCTATATATCCATTTTCAGAAATGTTGATAAATTAGCTTTTCTTGATTAAAGAACTTCCGAAAGAGATAGGTGACTTTTTTCACTATCTAATCATGGAATGGGGTTTTTCAATGACAGACAGGTATTTGTTTAAAATCTATCACTTGATGGTTTCATTTCAGAGAGACAAATAATCATGTTTTTTTTCAGCAAAATTCAATATATCTGCCTACACAGTCAATTGTAAGAAATGTACAAATTATAAATGTGTGACATAAATATAAAAAAATGTTTTAGAAAATAAGTCAATACAGTAATATAAGATCTGTATGTATGTAAAACATTTACATTTGGCAGATACTCTTATCCAGAATGATAAGTGCATTCATCTTAAGATGGCAAGGTGAGACAACAACATATCACAGTCAAATATACAGGATACCAATATTCCATTCCAACTAAACAATGGATATATACCATTTAGAAAAAACACATTTTCTTACACATCTAAAATCTATGAATAAAAAATATAAGTATAGTTATATTTTACACACATGAATATACACATAAGCATTAATAATTTCTGATGAAAAAACACAAATGTTAAAAATTGGTGGATAATAGCGTTTTGGAAATAAGCTCTTCAAATGCACTTTGAATTTCCTCCCTCATCAGTCACTTGTCCGCCTTGACGAATGAGGCAAAGACGCTGTCCTCTTTCTCCAGCAGTGCCTGGGGTCTGTCGTATTCTATAATGATCCCTCTCTTCATCACTATCACCAGGTCTGCATTCAGGATGGTGTGGACACGATGCTAAGTACAGAAAGAAAAGAGGAGAGAAAGATTATTTTTTTTAACAACTTCAGTCTTTTGACATTCGGGGTTACATAGCATGTACAGTATATTTGTAATCTATGCACACGATGACCACCATAGACACATTTCAGTGATCTTTCAGGGATCTACCCTACTTAGCTACCTTCCTTTTATTAAATGTAACTGGGCAAGTAAATTAAGAACAAATTCTTATTTACAATGACGGCCTATACCGGCCAAACCCAGACGATGCTGGGCCAATTCTGTGGGACTCATAATCACGGCCAGTTGTGATACAGCCTGGAATCGAACCAGGGTGTCTATAGTGACACCTCAAGCACAGTGCCTTAGACCGCTGTGCCACTCGGGAGTCCCAGTGAGTAAGCCGTCTCCTAGAGCCCTCTCTCCATCTCACTTCCCCATGGGAAACCACCATGGTAGCCTGGTAGTCACTTTTGACTCTTGTTATTCTAATTTCCAAGTGCATAAAAAGCATGTTTGCTCCCACAGAATGTAGTCCAATAGAAAATCACAAACCAGCAGGACGGTGGCCCTCCAGGACTAGAGTTGGGCCCTCCTGCGCTACCAGTTCAGATTCCAGTTCTATTTCTATGATACAACCTTGCCACCATTTGCATTAAGGTCATAGCAGAAGAGCTACTGACACTCAATATATCATAAGTCTCCAGTGGTCACCTGACGTTAGTACATGTCAGGATATATCGGTGAAACAGAACTGGGGACCTTCCAACAGAGATACTTACTGCTATGGTAACCACTGTTCTGTCAGCGAAGGCAGTCATCACCACCTTCTGCAGGATGCTCTCCTGTAGGCACAATACAGTCACAAGACAAAGGCAGAAGATGAGGATGAGCCTGTAGTAACATGATGTTTTTATACAGTGGCTTGCGAAAGTATTCACCCCCCTTGGCATTTTTCCTATTTTGTTGCCTTACAACCTGAAATTAAAATAGATTTTTGGGGGGGTTTGTATCATTTGATTTACACAACATGCCTACCACTTTGAAGATGCAAAATATTTTTTATTGTGAAACAAACAAGAAATAAGGCAAAAAAACTGAAAAATTGAGCGTGCATAACTATTCACCCCCCCCCCCCCCAAAGTCAATACTTTGTAGAGCCACCTTTTGCAGCAATTACAGCTGTAAGTCTCTTGTGATATGTCTCCATAACCTTGGCACATCTAGCCACATCTAGCCACTGGGATTTGTGCCTATTCCTCAAGTCAAAACTGCTCCAGCTCCTTGAAGTTGGATGGGTTCCGCTGGTGTACAGCAATCTTTAAGTCATACCACAGATTCTCAATTGGATTGAGGTCTGGGCTTTGACTAGGCCATTCCAAGACATTTAAATGTTTCCCCTTAAACCACTTGAGTGTTTCTTTAGCAGTATGCTTAGGGTCATTGTCCTGCTGGAAGGTGAACCTCCGTCCCAGGCTCAAATCTCTGGAAGACAGAAACAGGTTTCCCTCAAGAATTTCCCTGTATTTAGCGTCATCCATCATTCCTTCAATTCTGACCAGTTTCCCAGTCCCTGCCGATGAAAAACATCCCCACAGCATGATGCTGCCTTCACCATGCTTCATTGTGGGGTTGGTGTTCTCAGGGTGATGAGAGGTGTTGTGTTTGCGCCAGACATGTTTTCCTTGATGGCCAAAAAGCTACATTTTCGTCTCATCTGATCAGAGTACCTTCTTCCATATGTTTGGGGAGTCTCCCACATGCCATTTGGCGAACACCAAACGTGTTTGCTTATTATTTTCTTCAAGCAATGGCTTTTTTCTGGCCACTCTTCCATAAAGATACTCCAATCTCCGCTGTGGAGCTTTGCAGCTCCTTCAGGGTTATCTTTGGTCTCTTTGTTGCCTCTCTGATTAATGCCCTCCTTGCCTGGTCCGTGAGTTTTGGTGGGCGGCCATCACTTGGCAGGTTTGTTTTGGTGCCATATTCTTTCCATTTAAAAAATAATTTATTTAATGGTGATCCGTGGGATGTTCAAACTTTCAGATATTTTTTTATAACCCAACCCTGATCTGTACTTCTCCACAACTTTGTCCCTGACCTGTTTGGAGAGCTCCTTGGCCTTCATGGTGCCGCTTGCTTGGTGGTGCCCCTTTCTTAGTGGTGTTGCAGACTCTGGGGCCTTTCAGAACAGGTGTATGTATACTGAGATCATGTGACAGATCATGTGACACTTAGCTTGCACACAGGTGGACTTTATTTAACTAATTATGTGACTTCTGAAGGTCATTGGTTGTACCAGATCTTATTTAGGGGCTTCATGGCAAAGGGGTTGAATACATATGCACGCACCACTTTTTTGAAATAAGTTATTTTTTGCATTTCACTTCACCAATTTGGACTATCCATTACTGTAAGTCCATTACTTGCAATTGTAAGTCCATTACTTGCAATACAAATAAAAATCTATTTAAATTACAGGTTGTAATGCAACAAAATAGGAAAAAACGGCAAGGGGAATTAATACTTTTGCAAGGCACTGTATCCTTGATTCTTATGCACAGAGTACACTGTACTTAAAAAAAGTCAAATAGTTTGTGCCTTCACTATGGGGGGAATCCCGACCCGAGTTAAGCACGTGTAAATGAAACGTAATTGACTTTTTATGCACTTTTCTCTCTAAATGTATTCTGACCTTGAACTTTAGCATTTGAATAGCATGCTATTTACCCGCTATTCGTTTGGGGTGGAGATCAAAGAAATAAAGGTGTGGCGGAGGTGTGTCTACAGACAAGCCGTATTCTGATCTAGACTTAATTCCCTCATAATTCACCTTTACGCACGATGAAACCATGAATAAGATTGAGCAACCTGTCAGTTCCAAGTGGAACGACATCTGCTCTCTTTGTTCCGATATAAATAACACCGTTCTCCATGCACTGTAATGTACAACTTCATAAGAGCTATTGATAAGAGCTAGCTAAATGAGTAAGCCGTTTGGATAAGGGGATGACAATTGTTTTTGATCTACATTATTTTACCTTATAATCGCTGGAGACAAATGTGAAACTAGTCATATGGCAGCAAACTGAAGCATATCAACATATCACCTTTTCCACACTGAAGTTTATGAAATGCTGGCCTTACAACTTGCAGAGATGAAATGTGGAGACCCAAGCTATTGGCTTCTGTATCCCTGCACAAATGACAGTATAGTGCCAAACCTACCGAGTTGATTTACGATTCATAGAATGTTTTAATTATATGCCCTGACTTTTCCCAATATATATTTTTTTGTTACAATTTGTATCTTGTTAAATATTAGCAACTATCGGTAGTCACCCTCAGTTATACCCACAAACATTTATAGCTGTCACTTTAGCTTTAGTTTCCTTACATTTTGCATCATTCCATTCCATTGTTAGTTTACCTTTCTTTCCTCCGTCCCGTTCGTGTGGTTGTTCCTGAGGATGGCTAGCAGTAGTGGTCCATAGTAGGCTAACGTATTACAAGTTGTGCAATCATTAGGGACATGTAGCCTATTGGAATCATTAGGGACATGTAGCCTATTGGAATCATTAGGGACATGTAGCCTATTGGAATCATTAGGGACATGTAGCCTATTGGAATCATTAGGGACATGTAGCCTATTGGAATCATTAGGGACATGTAGCCTATTGGAATCATTAGGGACATGTAGCCTATTGGAATCATTATGGACATGTAGCCTATTGGAATCATTAGGGACATGTAGCCTATTGGAATCATTATGGACATGTAGCCTATTGGAATCATTATGGAACACAGACCACACGTGCCTGGTTCACGATGACTGGACCGTTGTCATCACAGTTCCTTTATTACAGGATTATTAGGGTAGATTTATAGGGCTACTACATAGACTACTGTACAACCCCTATTGTAAAATGTTCTCACCTCCCAATATTTCATGGCTTAAACAATTGAATAAATATACAATATAGAACCATAACCCTTACCGTAACCATTTAAAATGTCAATTTCAATGGGGTAGGGATGACCTTAAATGTATTAAGGCCACTATGCATCCTCATTAGGTATGTCTGAATACCATCTACAGAGAAGTGTGTTGGACAGGCGTACACAAACACAGGATAACATACGCACTATACACACACATACACATTGATTTAGTACTGTAGATATGTGGTAGTGGTGGAGTAAGGGCCTGAGGGCACACAGTTGTGAAGTCTGTGAATGTATTGTAATATTTTTTTAATTGTATAAACTGCCTTCATTTTGCTGGACCCCAGGAAGAGCAGTTTCTGCCTTGGCAGCAGCTAATGGGGATCCATAATAAATACAAATACAAATGTTGGAAGTCTGAATCGTCCCCATTTGATTAAAACACATTTTATATTGCCATATGTGTGTTTTAAATGCAATAATACCAAAGAATCACAAGATAATTGGAGTATTCAAAGATTGAAGCTCACTATCAATGTAGGGATTCTCTAGTTACCAGAATTTCCCCACACCTCAACCTTTGTCAACCCAAAGCATCACTTGTCCTGGCTGTTTAAGATATACTCCATTTCCTCAGAGTTACTCCTGTGTTACTGTGAGGCAGAGCAGTCCCTTGTTGTGACAGGTCCTTTAAGTGTGACTGTGTGTGAATGTGCATGTGAACGTGTGTGTGTGTGTGTGTGTGTGTGTGTGTGTGTGTGTGTGTGTGTGCAGCCAGCGGTGAAATTAACCTATTTAGCAAGCACCCATTAATTCACTCCCGCTCCCACTGTTGCCCTTGGCCTTTCTTCTCATCCTTCCCCCTTTCAATATCCCTCTATTGTCCCCATCCATCTATAGAATAATTACATTATCCTCTTTTAAATCCTACACCTCCCCCTCTCCTCCTTTTAACCATCATCCTGCACCTCCCCCTCTCCTCCTTTTAACCATCATCCTACACCTCCTCCTCTCCTCCTTTTAACCATCATCCTACACCTCCTCCTCTCCTCCTTTTAACCATCATCCTACACCTCCTCCTATCCTCCTTTTAACCATCATCCTACACCTCCTCCTCTCCTCCTTTTAACCATCATCCTACACCTCCTCCACTCTCCTCCTTTTAACCATCATCCTACACCTCCTCCACTCTCCACACACACACACTTCTGCCTCACCGTGGCCATGTCTATAGAGGCTGTGGCTTCATCCATGATGAGGATGCTAGACTTCCTGACGAAGGCTCTGGCCAGACAGAAGAGCTGTCTCTGGCCCTGGCTGAAGTTCTCCCCTCCCTCCGTCACCATGGCGTCTGAAACACAACAAATATCATCACCTTCAACACATTGTTTTATAATACCGGACTGACGCTACTGTACTACACCTTACCTATCAGTAGCCTGAGATTTCTATTACAATGACGTTACATCACATAAATGTTGTTAAACTTGAAAATGGATTTGTCAACTCAGTGAAGTGATCTCCTTTTAACTGGCTGATCATTGATCAACATCTAATCCAACATTTAGCTGGAATGAATACCAGCAGAAACTGTAGGCCTGAGTAATACATCTCTCTGTCACTGTCCAGTGTGTATAACCACCACTCAAACGCACAAGCACACACTTTTTCTCAGTCATAACTGGAGTACATCATGTGAGAATTTCCTGCAGCCATTATTCCGCTAGAACAGAGAGAGAGAGAGAGAGTCTAAAGGTTAGAGATAGCTGCACTAACTAACATCATACAGCCACGATACAGAGTCTACTCTCAAGGCTAGAGCTAACTGTCCTAACACAGAGTCTACTCTCAAGGCTAGAACTAACTGTCCTAACACAGAGTCTACTCTCAAGGCTAGAGCTAACTGTCCTAACACACAGTCTACTCTCAAGGCTAGAGCTAACTGTCCTAACACACAGTCTACTCTCAAGGCTAGAGCTAACTGTCCTAACACACTGTCTACTCTAAAGGCTAGAGATAGTAGACTGATGTCAGGACAGCTATAAAGCCTAGTGCTAAATTCCACATGTTCCAACTGATCAGGCAATGTATGAGAGGACGAGAGATTGGTCAGGGCACCACTGCTCTCAAACCCACTCCATCTCTCAGTAAGGTTCATCTGGGGTCAACTCAGAGCGGGTGCTGCACAGATGTACTGCGTTCCAAACAATATAAATTGTTCTTCCAGTGATTGACATGATGAGACCGACACATCTATATATCATTAAGCACCAGCTCTCAGCTCATATCTCTGAACAAGTGTAGTGGAAGAATGAGAGAAAGTGATACTCGTGACTTGGTGGCGCTGAGGAATCAATACATCGTTTAGATGGATGGCTGTATATTTGCATCTCAATTTTCCAGGAATAGACGTTCCCATGAAGTCCTAGGGTCACTGACGCCAGGGGAGGTGTGAAGACTGATGGAAACTTGTATGGACTAAATGAATGTTACTGTGAATGAAATTGTCTAGATTGGATTGTTTGAAGAGTTCATAAAGAGCTACGAATTGTGATCTGTTTTATAGTTCCAAGTATTTTAATGTCACTTGCACAAGTACAGTGAACTGCCTTTCTTGCCAGCTCTAAACCCAACAATTTACTTTGTTTTGTTCTTCTTATTTGTTATATCTTGTGTGTTTTTGTTCTATCTTGTTATTTTTAGTATTACATTGTTTTTGATTACTGCATTGTTGGGATTAGAGCTTGTAAGAAAAGCATTTCATTGAACTTGTACAGTTGAAGTCAGAGGTTTACATACACCTTAGCCAAATACATTTAAACTCAGTTTCACAATTCCTGACATTTTATCCTAGTAAAAATTCCCTGCCTTAGGTCAGTTAGGATCACCACTTTATTTTAAGAATGTGAAATGTCAGAATAATAGTAGAGATAATTATTTCTTTCAGCTTTTATTTCTTTCATCACATTCCCAGTGGGTCAAACGTTTACATACACTCAATTAGTATTTGGTTGCCTTTAAATTGTTTAACTTGGGTCAAACATTTCAGGTAGCCTTCCACAAGCTTCCCACAATAAGTTGGGTGAATTTTGGCCCATTCCTCCTGACAGAGCTGGTGCAACTGAGTCAGGTTTGAAGGCCTCCTTGCTCGCACACGCTTTTTCAGTTCTGCCCACAAATGTTCTATAGGATTGAGGTCAGTGCTTTGTGATAGCCACTCCAATACCTTGACTTTGTTGTCCTTTAGCCATTTTACCACAACTTTGGAAGTATGCTTGGGGCCATTTTCCATTTGGAAGACCTATTTGCGACCAAGCTTTAACTTCCTGACTGATGTCTTGAGATGTTGCTTCAATATAGCCACATAATTTCCCACCTCATGATGCCATCTATTTTGTGAAGTGCACAGTCCCTCCTGCAGCAAATCACCCCCACAACATGATCCTGCCACACCCGGGCTTCACAGTTAGGATGGTGTTCTTTGGCTTGCAAGCCTCCCCCTTTTTCCTCCAAACATAACAATGGACATTATTGCCAAAAAGTTATATTTTTGTTTCATCAGACCAGAGGACATTTCTCCAAAAAGTACGATCTTTGTCCCCATGTGCAGTTGCAAACCGTAGTCTGGCTTTTTTATGATGGTTTTGGAGCAGTGGCTTCTTCCTTGCTGAGCAGCCTTTCAGGTTTTGTCGATATAGGACTCGTTTTACTGTGGATATATATACACTTTTGTACCTGATTCCTCCAGCATCTTCACAAGGTCCTTTGCTGTTGTTCTGGGATTGATTTGCACTTTTCACACCAAAGTACGTTCATCTCTAGGAGACAGAACGCGTCTCCTT
Source organism: Salmo salar (assembly GCF_965601325.2). NCBI lineage: Eukaryota > Metazoa > Chordata > Actinopteri > Salmoniformes > Salmonidae > Salmo > Salmo salar. The sequence continues at coordinate 40,978,512 of NC_138313.1, forward strand.
CCTGAGCTGTATGACGGCTGCGTGGTCCCATGGTGTTTATACTTCAAATCAAATTTCAAATCAAATGTATTTATATAGCCCTTCTTACATCAGCTGATATCTCAAAGTGCTGTACAGAAACCCAGCCTAAAACCCCAAACAGCAAGCATTGCAGGTGTAGAAGCACTGTGGCTCGGAAAAACTCCCTAGAAAGGCCAAAACCTAGGAAGAAACCTAGAGAGGAACCAGGCTATGAGGGGTGGCCAGTCCTCTTCTGGCTGTGCCGGGTGGAGATTATAACAGCACATGGCCAAGATGTTCAAATGTTCATAAATGACCAGCATGGTCAAATAATAATAATCATAGTAGTTGTCGAGGGTTCAACAAGTCAGCATCTTATACTTGCGTACTATTGTTTGTACAGATGAACGTGGTACCTTCAGGCATTTGGAAATTGCTCCCAAGGATGAACCAGACTAGTGGAGGTCTACAAAGTCTTGGCTTATTTCTTTTGATTTTCCCATGACGTCAAGCAACGAGGCACTGAGTGTGAAGGTAGGCCTTCAAATACATCCACAGGTACACCTCCAATTGACTCAAATTATGTTAATTAGCCTATCAGAAGCTTCTAAAGCCATGACATAATTTTCTGGAATTTTCCAAGCTGTTTAAAGGCACAGTCACCTTAGTGTATGTAAACTTCTGACCCACTGGAATTGTGATACAGTGAATTATAAGTGAAATAATCTGTCTGTAACAATTGTTGGAAAAATTACTTGTGTCATGCACAAAGTAGATGTCCTAACCGACTTGCCAAAACTATAGTTTGTAAACAAGACATTTGTGGAGTGGTTGAAAAACGAGTTTAAATGACTCCAACATAAGTGTATGTAAACTTCTGACTTCAACTGTACATGTGACATTAAAACTTAGAACAATGCAGTAATCAATAACAATGTAGTACTAAAAATAACAAGGTAGAACAAAAACATACAAGATATAAAAAGAAGAAAAACACGATAAATAAGAAAGCTATATACAGGGTCAGTTCAAGTACCATATTTACAATGTGGAGTGATAGAGGTAGATATGTATAATGTTAAGGTGACTAGGTATCAGGATATATAATAAACAGAGTAGAAGCAGTGTATATGATGATTGTATATGAGTGGGTGTGTGTCGAGTCAGTATAAATGTGGAGCCCCTCCCCCCTTGGGAACAGGGATGATGGCGGTCACCTTAAAGCATGTGAGGATTACAGACTGGTGTCACATCTGCTCCTGCTACGCCCTCTGGTGTTCATCTGGTGTCTTCTTGACCTGCAGTTACTCCCCCTGTACACTCTCTCCCTCTCCCTCTGTGTGATTGTGTGGTTGGAGACAGGTGTGCTGTAGTCAGAGCAGATCCCTACCAGCTGCAACTCGTTCCATAATCAAGACCTCTACAAATACTCAGTCCTGCCACTTCCAGATCGTAATCTCTGTTCAGTCAGTTTATGATTCTAGTCATTTATGATTATTCAAGATCCTGTTACGCTGCTGTGCCTGTTTCCCTGCCTGACACCGTTTATCCTCTCATTGCATTTACCGCTCTGTCTTTGCGACCTCATTCTCCACATCTGGTTTTTCTGCAACTCATCTGAGCTTCTCCGGATCTGCACTCCATATCTCTCTGTGTAACGATACATATTTTGGTTCATTCATCCCTGTTTCCTCATCTGTTTGCTCTTGGGTTCCCCTGTGTCGCTCCGCCTAACAACTGAGCCAATAAGAGATTGAAAATGACTGTGAATATACCTGCCAGCTGTTCTGAGCATGCTCTGAGAAAGGCCCTGGAATACCGTTGAGTCCCGCGGCCATGCAGGTATTGACCTGATTAAAGACTTTACTCACTTCACCTTGGATCTCACACCCGGCATCATGTTGGTCAAAGCATGCATAAAATGCATCATGTTCGTCTGGTAGAGAGGCATCGTCGGGCAGATCTTTTTCATCCGTAATGGACTGTAGCCCCAGCCTTGTGTGGCGGTCAGTGGATCCTGCGTAATAGGATTCCACCTTCGTGTCCTTTTGACTTCTTGTACTTGCTCCTGTCCTCAGCCGTAGCCTCAGGGTTGTCTGTGATAGCTCTGTGTGCACTATCCCTGTCCTTAAGTTTAACGCCAACCTCTGTGTTAATCCAGGGCTTTTAATTGGGAAAGAAGTGAACCTTCAATGTGCTGACAACGTTGTCGTTGCATTTCCTAATAAAGCTGGTGACGGAGGTGGTTAGCTTGTCAATGTTATTGGCAGAGTCCTGAAACATATTCTAATCAGCGCTAGTATAGCAGTCCTGTAGGATAATCTCTGATTCTGGAGACCATATCTCAATGGAGCAAGTCAAGGGTAATTCTTGTTTGAGCTTCTGCTTGTAAACAGGAAGCAGGGGTACGGAGTCATGCTCTGATTTGCTGAATGGCGGACGAGGGAGGGCCTTGTATGCTTGCTTGTGGGTAGAATAACAGTGGTCTAGGACTTTATCGCCCCTAGTGGCGAGGGAGACGTGTTAATGGATATTGAGCATCGCGTGTCATTAATGACACGGAATTAAAATTGCCGGCAACCAGAACCAGCTTTTGGATGTACGTTTTCCTGCTTGTTTATATCCTCGTACAGTTCATTAAGTGCCAGCTTGTTATTTTTCTTATCCTGAGGTGAAATGTATACAACAGTCATGATAACAGGTGAAAACTACCTCGGGAGGTAGAAGGGTCGGCATTTGACCATCAGGTATTCCAAGACGGGTTAACAATGGGTCGACACTTGCACTGCTCGAATCAGTACACCTGTTGTTGATGAAGAGGCAAACCCCTACCCCCCTCGATTTCCCTGACTCCACTGTCCTGTCCGCCCGTTGAATGGAGAATCCATTGAGTTGAATAGCCATGGGGTGTATATACTGTAAGTCGAGATCAGGACAGATAAGTTGAAGCTGGAATTGAGGTAACTGCCGATCTGATGTTCAAAAGTACTTGTTCGATTGTAAATAAATGATAGAGGATACATCTTGGGAAAATAAAGTACAAAACAATCACAAAATAGCAAAGTTAGGTTGGAGCTTTCAAATCAGCCAGTACGGCACCATCGTATTGTACTGTAAGTGCTATGGACTTATTGTTACAGGGTTATTCTGTCTGCCGGACAGCGGTCAGTTCAGAGGAGCGACACATGGGTGCACGCCTACCATTTAGATAAGAATTGTGATGATTAGATCCAAGAATGCATGTGTTCTTGCCTTTTGTGTTTTCACGAGCAAAGTGCTAAGAAATGTTAATTCAGCTTGGGCGTGAGTTCCTGTTTGAATTTGGTATCATTTTTTTCTCTTAGATTATTCTGAATTGAAGACGCGTAACCACGTTAAGTCTTATTTAGTTGATAGTCATTTACTCTGGGTATTCTGTAATGTATTTCATGTACACTAATTGTTTGAGTTAATTCTTTCATGACTAATAAATCCTATTAGTTGAATTGAGTAGATGCATTCCTTGTTTTATAGAGTAATTACTTGATTGACTATACATTCAAAATGTGGTAGGTCTATTGGTAGTTATTTTCACTACACATAGTACATGCTTGCGTTCCTTCTTGACATCCCTGGTCTACTTGACTCAACTTCATGCTAGAACACTGGTTGCCAGGATTAGCTATTTGTATCTAGCCTCTGAATAATTGTATAACGGTGCTAGATAGACACATGTTGATACAACACCCATTCTGTTAAAGGTCTCCAAAGCACACACATCCCTGGGTTGCTCGTCTTATCAGTTCGCTGCAGCTAGCGACTGGAACGAGCTGCAAACAAACTCAAACTGGACAGTTTTATCTCAATCTCTTCATTCAAAGACTCAATCATGGACACTCTTACTGACATTTGTGGCTGCTTTGTGTGATGTATTGTTGTTTCTACCTTCTTGCCCTTTGTGCTGTTGTCTGTGCCCAATAATGTTTGTACCCTGTTTTGTGCTGCAACCATGTTGTGCTGCTGCCATGTGTTGCTACCTTGCTGTGTTGTCATGTGTTGCTGCCATGCTATGTTGTTGACTTAGGTCTCTCTTTAATGTAGTGTTGTCTCTCTTGTTGTGATGTGTTGTCCTATATTTTTATTTAATGTATTTTTAATCCCAGCCCCCGTCCCTGCAGGAGGCCTTTTGCCTTTTGGTAGGCCGTCATTGTAAATAAAAATGTGTTATTAACTGACTTGCCTAGTTAAATAAAATAAATAAAAAGAATTCCACCAACCTAAACAAGCTAGAACTTCAGAGCATGAACGCACACACACTCCTTACCCAGTCCTCCTGGTAAAGTCTTGACTACAGGTTTGAGCTGAGCGATCTCCAGAGCCTCCCACAGCATATCGTCTGTAGCCTTCATCTCTGGGTCCAGGTTAAACCTGATAAACACACACACACACACCTTACAACAGGGTCATAGGACTGGACCAGTAGAACAATCTAATACAATCCAGTTTATACAACAGGTGGGTCTAATCCCGAATGTTGATTGGTTAAAACCGCATAGTACATTTTAATAACATATACCAGTAGAATTTGATACAGGCTAACCTACTAGTTCAAATCCCACCGATGTACCGTGTGAAAGGAGTATGCATTATTTACTGTACCCGCCAGGACGTTTTCTATTGTTTCATCCAATTCATAGTATTCTTTCTTATATTAATTTTCTGTTTCTGTTGGGCTTGTTCTGGGTGCATCTACATCATGATAATGCTTTGGAGCGGTCCAAAAATAAATGACTAGTGTTGAGTTTTTCCAGAGATGCGTCTGGTTATCAGACACCTCCCAAGATGACACTCTCTGAAGTTTCAACAGTCGGCCAACTGACCCAGTTATAAGTAGCGTCTGTCTCTCTTTTCCCCTCGTAAAACAACTCACACCAGGCAGTGTGGCGTGGCTGCTGGGAGCACAACACTGCATTACTCTCAATACCTCAATACTTTTGGCTTAACTTCCTGTATGCTGTCTCAATGACCTTCACTCTTGGTACTACAGGCTTTTGTGCCAGCCCAGCCCTAGAACACCTGAATCAGCGAATACAGGTTTTGCTGATGAGTTGATTGATGGAATCATGTGTAATGGTGCTAGCCATGCTGAAGACACTGTTGCTCCTCCAGAACCAGGAGGGAAAAACACTGATCTAGATGAAACCGTAGTGTGGGGGTTCTCTTACCGGATGGTTCCGCTGAATAAGATGGGGTCCTGGAGGATGATGGAGAATCTAGACCTCAGAGTCTGCAGAGGCAGCTTGGCGATGTCAATGTCATCTATGATGATACGCCCTGTTTGGAGAGAAGACCGGCTATGTTAAAATGACCCCGTCAATAAACCTAAGTCCAATAAAAACTTTAGTTGTAGTATCATCATAGTAACAGTTGGCAGTGTTTACCCTCGAACATGTCGACCATGCGGAAGAAGGCCAAGGAGAAAGAAGACTTCCCACTTCCTGTCCTACCACAGATCCCCACCTGGAAACCACAGGAAGACAGTTTGTTTGATGGCACATCATCGTCGTCATCATCATCATCACTATCACTGCTCTACGCTGTCTTTCATTGGCTACAGTTAATTCCCTAAATTGTATTTTTTTCTCTCACTCCCCCATTCATTCTGTGTGACTGTATGTTACCTTCTGTCCAGGGCTGATGTGTGCGTTGACTTGTTTGAGGACAGGTTTCAGGATGGTGTCGTAACGCACACTCAGGTTCTGGATCTGAATCTCTCCTTGCCGTGGCCAGCCATCCGGCACCTGAGATGCAGCTAGAGGGAGGGAGTGAGAGGGAGAGACAGGTGAGACGGACAGGGAGAGGGAGAGACAGGTGAGATGGACAGAGAGAGGGAGAGACAGGTGAGAGGGACAGAGAGAGGGAGAGACGGACAGAGAGAGGGAGAGACGGACAGAGAGAGGGAGATACAGGTGAGACGAACAGGGAGAGACAGAGAGACAGGTGAGACGGACAGGGAGAGACAGGTGAGACGGACAGTGAGAGGGAGAGACAGGTGAGACGGACAGAGAGAGGGAGAGACAGGTGAGACGGACAGAGAGAGGGAGAGACAGGTGAGACGGACAGAGAGAGGGAGAGACAGGTGAGACGAACAGGGAGAGACAGAGAGACAGGTGAGACGGACAGGGAGAGACAGGTGAGACGGACAGGGAGAGACGGGTGAGACGGACAGGGAGAGACGGGTGAGACGGACAGGGAGAGACGGGTGAGACGGACAGGGAGAGACGGGTGAGACGGACAGGGAGAGGGAGAGACAGGTGAGACGGACAGGGAGAGACGGGTGAGACGGACAGGGAGAGACGGGTGAGACGGACAGGGAGAGACGGGTGAGACGGACAGGGAGAGGGAGAGACAGGTGAGACGGACAGAGAGAGGGAGAGACAGGTGAGATGGACAGAGAGAGGGAGAGACAGGTGAGATGGACAGAGAGAGGGAGAGACAGGTGAGAGGGACAGAGAGCGGGAGAGACAGGTAAGAGGGACAGAGAGAGGGAGAGACAGGTGAGATGGACAGAGGGAGGGAGAGACAGGTGAGACGGACAGAGAGAGGGAGATACAGGTGAGACGGACAGAGAGAGGGAGATACAGGTGAGACGGACAGAGAGAGGGAGATACAGGTGAGACGGACAGAGAGAGGGAGATACAGGTGAGACGGACAGTGAGAGGGAGAGACGGACAGTGAGAGGGAGAGACAGGTGAGATGGACAGAGAGAGGGAGAGACAGGTGAGAGGGACAGGGAGAGACAGGTGAGACGGACAGAGAGAGGGAGAGACCGGTGAAAGGGACAGAGTGAGGGAGAGACCAGTGAGACACGGGTGAGAGGGGGAAAAAGTAGAATAGAGAGAACTGCACTGTGGGGACAAGTAATACTGGGATGTCCCATGTTCCACTGTCCTTCATAAATTTCAAGCCAGGTTGGGAATAAGCCTTAAAGATGGAATCTGCGGTAGGGGGAAACAGCGCCGCTGGCCACCATTGTTTTTGTAGCAGAGCTGAGGAGCGTTGTGCAGCATGTTAAAAACATTGCGTATGTATTGTGCTCTTCTATCAAGCGTGCAATGATGTCAGAGGGGAAAAAACTGTGTTTGTTGTTTGCAGGAACTTCTTTGTTGGCGTAATATCGCAAATGGTTGTGGCTTTTTCACCACTAAGGATTCCAGCTTTAACTTCATTACTCAGGACCTGAACCATCCAAGCGTGCCCGAGACATAGGCAGTAGTTAAATTGAGCCAGAACTACCTGGTTTGGGCTGGATCTAGGGTTAGGGTTGTGTTTGTGGCTAGGGTTAGGGTTGTGGCTAGGGTTAGGGTTGTGTTTGTGGCTAGGGTTAGGGTTGTGGCTAGGGTTAGGGTTTTGGCTAGGTTTAGGGTTGTATTTTTGGTTAAGGTTAGGGTTGTGTTAAGTTGTGCTAAGAGATGACTAGGATTAGAGTTAGGCCTGGAGCTAAGAGGTAGTACTGTACTAGGGTTAGAGTTAGGCCTGGAGCTAAGAGGTAGTACTGTACTAGGGTTAGAGTTAGGCCTGGAGCTAAGAGGTGGTACTGTACTAGGGTTAGAGTTAGGCCTGGAGCTAAGAGGTAGTTCTGTACTAGGGTTAGAGTTAGGTCTGGAGCTAAGAGGTGGTTCTGTACTAGGATTAGAGTTAGGCCTGGAGCTAAGAGGTAGTACTGTACTAGGGTTAGAGTTAGGTCTGGAGCTAAGAGGTAGTACTGTACTAGGGTTAGAGTTAGGCCTGGAGCTAAGAGGTAGTACTGTACTAGGGTTAGAGTTAGGCCTGGAGCTAAGAGGTAGTACTGTACTAGGGTTAGAGTTAGGTCTGGAGCTAAGAGCTGGTATTGTACTAGGATTAGAGTTAGGCCTGGAGCTAAGAGGTGGTACTGTACTAGGATTAGAGTTAGGCCTGGAGCTTAGAGGTAGTTCTGTACTAGGGTTAGAGTTAGGTCTGGAGCTAAGAGGTAGTACTGTACTAGGGTTAGAGTTAGGTCTGGAGCTAAGAGGTAGTACTGTACTAGGATTAGAGTTAGGTCTGGAGCTAAGAGGTAGTACTGTACTAGGGTTAGAGTTAGGTCTGGAGCTAAGAGGTAGTACTGTACTAGGGTTAGAGTTAGGTCTGGAGCTAAGAGGTAGTACTGTACTAGGGTTAGAGTTAGGTCTGGAGCTAAGAGGTAGTACTGTACTAGGGTTAGAGTTAGGCCTGGAGCTAAGAGGTAGTACTGTACTAGGGTTAGAGTTAGGTCTGGAGCTAAGAGGTGGTTCTGTACTAGGATTAGAGTTAGGTCTGGAGCTAAGAGGTAGTACTGTACTAGGATTAGAGTTAGGTCTGGAGCTAAGAGGTGGTTCTGTACTAGGATTAGAGTTAGGTCTGGAGCTAAGAGGTGGTTCTGTACTAGGATTAGAGTTAGGTCTGGAGCTAAGAGGTGGTTCTGTACTAGGATTAGAGTTAGGTCTGGAGCTAAGAGGTAGTACTGTACTAGGATTAGAGTTAGGTCTGGAGCTAAGAGGTGGTTCTGTACTAGGATTAGAGTTAGGTCTGGAGCTAAGAGGTAGTACTGTACTAACCCATCAGTCCCTCGTAGTTCTCAGGCTCAGTCTTCAGCAGGCCGTTGATCCTCTTGACTGAACCCAGCTGAACCTCCATGTCTGCCAGGTTACGCACCATCCAGTTCAGGTAGTTAGATACCTGGGACACAGAGACACAGACAGATGAGACAGCATTATTATAGACATGTATAGACAGACAAGTACTGTAACAGGAAGGAGGAGAGAGGTTTCACTGGTTTAGAGCCTCAACCTCTTGCCTGACGACTCATCCTGAATTCAGCTGCTCTATTGATTGTTCAGTAAATTCAGTCTGAAACTGACATCCTAGAAATCGTTTGTGCGGATTTCAAATTCATCAGCGATTGGATCTTCTCTAACAAATCTAACCAATAAGAGTATCAAAGTTATCATGTAGGCCGGCTTTGGCCTACAACCCATCGGTTTCTGGGACCAATCAGAACAGTCAGAATGTGTTCCATTCTATAAGACGTCGGGGAGATCAAATCCAGACTCATCATGGAGAAGAAACACAAGTGGGCGTGCCATTTGGCCGGAGCCATGTGGACAGGTAGTCACGCAACTCAGTCTCAGTCTTTCATTGAGAAATGTGTGACTACATTAGATCTTTGACCTTAGACACACACACACACCACACACACACACACACACCCCAGAGCGGTCCTCACCATGAGTGCGTAGGTGAGTCCTAGTCCCACCAGGCCAGTGGAGAGGTGGTTGTACAGAGAGTTGCTGATGGAGGCCACGGCTGCTATCAGAACAACACAGGCTCCTACATACTCCTATAGAGGAACAGCATACATAGTCACCACACACAAACCTATATACACTTTCAGAGAAATCAAACAGTCAAAACTATATAGTCCAATAGAAATACAAAAAAAAAATGCTCAGTTAAATCCATAGAATCCTGTCATATTCAAAATTCCCATAGAGGGAGCAGTCACCCAATAGAATGAGAGCAGGTGTAATAACTTGCTCAACATGAACCATGCCTTAGAAACACCACACAGACAAGAGTAACCATGCCTTAGAAACACCACACAGACAAGAGTAACCATGCCTTAGAAACACCACACAGACAAGAGTAACCATGCCTTAGAAACACCACACAGACAAGAGTAACCATGCCTTAGAAACACCACACAGACAAGAGTTCAGTAGAGCAGAATGCACTATAGAGTACACCTCATTACCATGCGGACCTCTAGCCAGCGATTGGCTGCTGTGAGGAAGAGAGAGGCGATGTTGTTGGCATCAGTATACTCCAATAACCTCTGTCTGAACCTGGACTCGTACCTGGAGGAGAGACAATCACAGAGTAATATGTGTAAGTGGAGAAACACACAACCGCCTCGCTGGTCCCGATCAAAATGGATGTTGTTTAGAAAATCTTTACCTGAATGCCCGGATGGTGGTGAGGCCCTCCACTGTCTCTGAGAAGTGGGACAGGAGAGGGAGCTGGGTACTATCCTCCAACTGCTGGAGGTCCCTGACCAGAGAGAGGGGGAGGGGAGGGGGGAGAATAGGTCGAGAGAGAGAAAGAGAGAGGGGGGGAGAAAATAGGTAGAGCGAGAGAGAGAGAAAGAGAGGGGGAGAGAGACGGGAAGAAAGGGAGAGAGAGAGAAGGGAGAGAGAGAGAGGTGGGGAGAAAATAGGTAGAGCGAGAGAGAGAGAAAGAGACGGGAAGAAAGGGAGAGAGAGAGAAGGGAGAGCGAGAGAGAGATAAAAGATATAGAAATGGACAGACAGAGAAAAAGGGGAGACATACTGTAACTAGCCCAGATGAGAACACTGCCCTTTGAATAAACTGAAGCAAAACAAGTGACAGAGATATAAAAAAAAATATCCCAAACCAAGCGCTCACCTGGAGGCAACCCGGAAGTACTTCTGTATGAAGTAGCAGGCGATAGCCAGGGGCACCAGCGCAATGAGGAACACAGGGGTCACATAGGAGATAACCCCCAGCGCCGACACACACAGCAGGGTGGAGCGACTCAGACACTCCAGGGTGGCAGGGATGTGCTGGGGATACAGCCACCAGTGAAACATTACATTACTACCATCTACCAGGAAAAGCAACCAAAGATTTCACAGGCAAGAGCTACTTCGAAAACCATGAGGAAAAATAAGCAAAGTCTATTTGAGATTCATAGAATTTGAAAGTTCCAAGTCAGTATGGTTGAGGCTACTTCTAGTGTTAACACAGAGAGAGGGTGGTGTTGCAATACCTGATCTATAGTGTTGGTGTCAGAGGAGAACCTGTTGAGGATGTTGCCCAGGGGAGTGGTCTCAAACAGCCTGAAAGAGACAACCACACAGATCAACTATACCATAGTTTTATATCTTACTTTATTGTCCCTGAAAGTTGTCACGTTTTTTAAGCTTTTTACTGTTCGAGACGTACACCCTCAAGTGGAAGGATGAAGCTGCTGGTATATCATCAATGTTTCTGTTACAAATTCTATTCCTCTGAGGGTTTTGAGGAATTGAATTTGAAAACAAGAAGACAATGAAAGTGATTAGCCTTCTTGGCTGCCACCTTATCTAAAATTGTTCCGTACAGAGCCCCGACCACAAGGTCATTAGTTGTCTGTGATCTGGCGTCGCCGTGGTTTCAATGTGTGGAAGGCAGATGGACCTCTGGGTAATGGGGCGGTTCATAATGTATACAGTGTCTTACCTCGCTCCCAAGGATGATCGATTGTTACATACACACACACACAAACACATCGCTCTCTCACATGATGCGCACACACACACACACCTTTACCTCATAGGTGCCAGTATGATCTTGCTGAGCAGGTTGTGGTGTAGTTCTTTGGCCACTCTCAGGCCTGTCCACTCTACAGCCACAGAGGTGACCAGACACAGAACGATGCCCAGACAGCACAGCACACTAAACACTGACAGGTACCACGAGTGGCTGAAACCACACTCCTACAGAGGGGAACACAGGGGAAATAGGCTTGGTTAGAGAGCAGTGTGTGTCACACTCTGGGTTCATTAGAGAACGTATCACAAACCAAAATAACATCACACCCCTTCTCTCTCACACCAATACTTAGTTCCTTCTGAGAATAACTGGAGTCTGTCTGTCTGTCTGTCTGTCTGTCCTTCAGGTGAACTAATTATTCAGCTGAACTTTTCCAATAATGGGCCTGACAGAATGACTGGGATTCTAATTCAAGGTCAAAGACAACTCAAGGGGCCTCTGTGAGGAGAGGAGTTGGTGTGCAGACTCAAGTGCTAATAATGATATTACATTACAATAACATTTGGAAAGATACTTTCTAAATAACCAAATATTATCAATTTTTATAATCAAATGTAGGAACTGGGTTCAGCCCTACTGACAAGTGACCACTTTTATAAAATCAAAGCTCTGAGGTAGTGTAACCAACTAGCCCAATGAGCTAAAGCCTTGGCTATAGCACAGGGAGCTAAGACAAGTCATCAGGTCCCAGGCTTTAATGCACACACTCACAGCAACATTTTCTAGGTGCTTGATTAACCAAAAAGTACACAGAAAATACAATTAGTCTATAGGGAGGAGGTAATTGAACTGGAATTGTGGTGCCAGGACAACAAGCTCTCCCTCAACGTCAGCAAAACAAAGGCGTTGTGTGTAGACTTCAGGAAATAGAGGCGGGAACATGCCTCGATCCACATCAACGGGACTGCAGTAGAGAGAGTCAGCCGTATTAAGTTCCTCAGTGTCCACATCACAGTGAACATGACATGGACCAACACCACCACCACTCTTGTCAAGAGGGCTCAAGCAGGGCCTCGACTTCCTAAGTCGGCTGAAGAAATTCGGCATGCCACCCCGGGTCCTCTTCAAAAACAACCACTGTACCACCGAGAGCTTCCTGACCGGTTGCATCACGACCTGGTACGGGAATTGCTCCGTCCACAACCGCAAGGCCCTCCAGTGAGTGGTGAAGGCTGCCCAGTACATCACTGGGACCGTGCTCACACCCTTCCAGGACATCTACACTGGGATCTATGCTCCCAACCCAGCCACGAGCTGTTTCCCTTACCGTCGGGCAGACCATATCATAGCTTGAGGTCGGATACTAACAGGCTCAGATACAGTTCCCATCTACAAGCCATCAGACTGCTGAACACTTGAACTGACCACCTGCTCTGATTCTCTGCACCTTAGCACACGTGAACTCGCGCACACACGCACGCACGCAAGCATCACATCTGCTGGTACCAGACTCTTAATATGATTTGTAAATACTGTACAATTTACACACTTGCCCCCCAATCCCCCCTTCCCCAAAACGCGTGTAAATATTGGACTATAAATTGTGTCTTCCTGTATTATACTTATGCTAAAATGTTTATTCTATTCTACTGAGCCATTTACTTTATGTTCCTATTCTTATCTTTTATTATTTATTATTGTTGTTGGATTGTCCAGAAGGAACCTGCAACTAAGCATTTCGTTGGTAGGTGTATACCGTACATTCGACTTATACAACCTTAAACTTCCAACAGTGTTTGAAAATCACGTTTTTAAAATGTTTTATCTTTTCATGATGCCATCGGGTAGAACTTTTTAACTTTATGTTTTAGGGTACAACAAGTAGAAATGTGCCTTTTCACAAATGCAGACCATGGTATTGTGCAGGAGATAATGAAAATTAGGTTGAAAAGTGGTGGAATTGCCCTTCAATCTACAGTCATGGCCAAAGGTTTTGAGAATGACACAATATTCATTTTCACAAAGTCTGCTGCCACAGTTTGTATGATGGCAATTTGCATATACTCCAGAATGTTAGGAAGAGTGATCAGATGAATTGCAATTAATTGCAAAGTCCCTCTTTGCCATGCAAATGAACTGAATCCCCAAAATCATTTCCACTGCATTTCAGCCGTGCCACAAAAGAACCAGCAGACATTATGTCAGTGATTCTCTCGTTAACACAGGTGTGAGTGTTGACGAGGACAAGGCTGGAGATCACTCTGTCATGCTGATTGAGTTCGAATAACAGACCGGAAGCTTGAAAAGGAGGGTAGTGCTTGGAATCATTGTTCTTCCTCTGTCAACCATGGTTACCTGCAAGGAAACACGTGCCACCATCATTGCGTTGCACAAAAAAGGGCTTCACCGGCAAGGATATTGCTGCCAGTAAGATTGCACCTAAATCAACCATTTATCGGATCATCAAGAACTTCAAGGAGAGCGGTTCAATTGTTGTGAAGAAGGCTTCAGGGCGCCCAAGAAAGTCCAGCAAGCGCCAGGACCGTCTCCTAAAGTTGATTCAGCTGTGGGATCAGGGCACCACCAGTACAGAGCTTGCTCAGGAATGGCAGCAGGCAGGTGTGAGTGCATCTGCACACACAGTTAGGCGAAGACTTTTGGAGGATGGCCTGATGTCAAGAAGGGCAGCAAAGAAGCCACTTCTCTCCAGGAAAAACATCTGGGACAGACTGATATTCTGCAAAAGGTACAGGGATTGGACTGCTGAGGACTGGGACAAAGTCATTTTGTCTGATGAATCCCCTTTCCGAATGTTTGGGGCATCCGGAAAAAAAAGCTTGTCCGGAGAAGACAAGGTGAGTGCTACCATCAGTCCTGTGTCATGCCAACAGTAAAGCATCCTGAGACCATTCATGTGTGGGGTTGCTTCTCAGCCAAGGGAGTGGGCTCACTCACAATTTTGCCTAAGAACACAGCCATGAATAAAGAATTGTACCAACACATCCTCCAAGAGCAACTTCTCCCAACCATCCAGGAACAATTTGGTGACAAACAATGCCTTTTCCAGCATTATGGAGCACCTTGCCATAAGGCAAAAGTGATAACTAAGTGGCTCGGGGAACAAAACATCGATATTTTGGGTCCATGGCCAGGAAACTCCCCAGAACTTGTGGTCAATCCTCAAGAGGCGGGTGGACAAACAAAAACCCACAAATTCTGACAAACTCCAAGCATTGATTATGCAAGAATGGGCTGCCATCAGTCAGGATGTGGCCCAGAAGTTAATTGACAGCATGCCAGGGCGGATTGCAGAGGTCTTGAAAAAGAAGTGTCAACACTGCAAATATTCACTCTTTGCATCAACTTCATGTAATTGTCAATAAAAGCCTTTGACACTTATGAAATGCTTGTAATTATACTTCAGTATTCCATAGTACCATCTGACAAAAATATCTAAAGACACTGAGGCAGCAGACTTTGCGAAAATTAATATTTGTGTCACTCAAAACTTTTGTCCACGACTGTACATACTGTATGCGGATGAGACTGAATGTAGCTCAAGAGCAACACACACACACACACACACCGTCTGGGACCATTACTTTGAGGTCAGAAGTACTGCACTTAACTCAACATGTGTTGTTTTCTAACATTATCTTATGGTCCTATTTCAACTGTATATATGAAATGAATGCTGTACTTAGCAGGAATTATCATGTAAACAACCATTTCTAATCAAATCAAATTTTATTTGTCACATGCGCCGAATACAACAGGTGTACACCGTACAGTGTAGACCTTTATAAGGTACTGTACTGTAAATAGTGGTCTGTAGAATAAAACATAACCACCGTTTATTCAAAGCACATTGCCGTTTGGTTTAGTAGGACCAAATTGACCCCTGACCTGAGCAACGGTGCAGTTTCTCCCGGTAGAGTACATCTTGGCAGTGATGACGTGGGAGGTCCAGTGGGCCAACCAGTAGTCGATGGCAACCATGAGGGTGTGTTTGAAGAGCTGTGATAGGAGGAGCAGCGGCAGGAGGAGGAGCCCTGCAGAGGACAGGTAGACCCCACAGGAGCGCCAGGGGATGGTGGTGCGGTGACGCATGGCCTGGGACAGGCTGTCATCCTCCTCACTTTCCACAGACTCTTCTGGAAGGACAGAGACGTGTGAGAGAGGGATAGGCAGAGAGAGAGAGAAACAGTGAAAGAGAGAGGTGGATGAGAAAGAGATATAGCTCACAGGAGGTTGGTGTCACCTTAATTGGGGAGGACGTGCTCGTGGTAATGGCTGGAGCGGAATGAGTGGAACGGTATCAAATACATCAAACACATGGTTTGATGCCATTCCATTCGCGCCGTTCCAGACATTATTATGAGCAGTCCTCTCCTCAGCTGCCTCCACTGATATAGCTGTAGCTACAGAACAGGCAAGGATTCAGTACTGTATTGATCCGTCATTTGTTTCCTGATGGGCAAAACAAATCCTCATACTCGTGTCGGGTGTTGGGTTAAGGTTAGAGTAGGGCAGCAGAGAGCAGATAGAACACATTGGTCATGGTGAGTGAAGTACTGCTCCTCCCCTGATCTAAATATACATCATATCAGCAAGCAAACCTGATGACTGCATGGGCGCCTACATGTCTACGGGACAGGCCACAGGGAGAGAGGGATAGAGGGAGAGAAAGAGCGAGGGGTGGAGAGAGAGGAAGAGAAAGGGGATGGAAACTGGGAAGAATGGAGTCTTCAAGCTACAAGCCAATAGGAGCAACATGGACATAGCGTAGGATCTACATGGGAAGTAGCAAGGAGTGTAGTTGCAGCACGATGCTACAGACTGGTCACAACTGGTCACGACGTCACCACTCAGTAAAACCATGCAGTCGGCCCTACTTCGGCTTAAAGAGCAGCAACACTCTGTGCTGGGGATACCTCACGAGTCCACACCGGGGTGCCACCAGAACACAGGTGACAAAGCAGAACAAAGAATCAAGAGCACAGTATCACCACCAAGACACTGTCACAACAACACGGACAGACACAAAAACCAACCAGACTCAGAGTGGGATGCAGTTGCCTAGATGCTGATCTAGGGTCAGTAATGTGGAGGAGGTAATGATGGGGGAAGGTAGCTGATCCTAGATCTGTGCCTAAAGAAAACTTCTATCAAGACATCAGAGCAGAGAGACACACTCAGGCCTTGTCCCAATACTCTCTAAACCAGTGTGGGACTCTGGTCCTAGGGAGCAGCAGTGTGCTGGTTTTCCTGTTTCCCGCTGGTACTTTATTCTAGTAGCAATGGTGTTGATTCTTCACCTAGTTTCCCAGGCCTAAACCAGTTGTTGGTTTAAGGGAAAGGATGAAAACCAGCAGACAGTGTGGCAACCAAGGACCAGATCCCCCTGCCCCTTCCTTTTCAACAGATCTTAAAGACATAGAGCCTTTGCCCCAGGACTTGACCAGTCCGTGTCTTTTACAGATCAGTGGTGAATGGTGATAAAGAAAGAGGATGAGAAAATAAGGCCATTGATGAGGACTACTACTGGACCACAGACAGGATCAACACACATGATTAGTTCCACAGTAGGTTCAGAGACTGACACAAGGATCGGAAACTGTGGATGCATCACATTTTAGAGACAGAGGATAAATTCATAAAATGTTACCACCCAGTAAATATATATCTCCTGTAATTTTTGGAGTCTGCACAAACAAAGCATACAAAAGGAAATAGCAATGATGCTAACCCCCTAGTTCCCATCAGAGAGTGATTGACAGCCCGGGGTACCTCAGTCTCATGGGGAGGTTTGTGAACTTTGACCTCTCACCTTCATGCTCCTCCTCAGTCGTGGCAGCTTCCTTGGAGTACATCGCCCTCCGCAGGTTCTTACGCTCCAACACCGTCATGCTCTCAGCCACTGTCTCCTGGAACAGACAGGCATCAGTTTCTACTGAAGTAGTTTGCCGAAATAGACTTGACCAGATGAATTTAAAACAAAGCAGGAAATGAGGACCCAGAAAGAGCAAGCTCAGTACAAACACATTACTATTGCTCATCAGTTGCGACAATATCACCACTTTGGCTCTATCTGTCATTGCTATCTTTAGACACATGGCCTGGTACCTTCTCAAACTCCCCGTCCTGCCGGTGCATCAGGGTCTTCCACTGTTCAAACAGCTTAGGATCAGAGTTCTGGATGTCTTTCAGAGTCCCCTCGGTCTGAATGGTGCCATCCTTCATCGCTATGATCTGACCGAGGAACGGAGAGAAAGAGATAAAGAGGTGAATTAACCAGTGGCTCATTTCTAATAGCAAAACGTTGTCTATAGACGTACGCACGCACACACAATTACACACCTTTTTTTACTATCCTTGTGGGGACCAAACAATTGATTCCCATTCAAAATCCTATTTCCCCTAAACCTAATCCCTAACCCAAACCCCTAACCCTAATTCTAACCCTAACCCTAAACCTAACCCCTAAGCCTAAAATAGCCTTTTTCCTTGTGGGGACTTCTGGTCCCCACAAGGATTGTAACACCAAAAACCCACAGACACACTAGTGGCGGTGTGCAGTGTCCGAACAGTTTGGCCTACACACTAATAAGACCCCACTATCAGAAGGTGAGACTCTCAAGAAACACATGCATGTTGTTTTGCTCTAGGACGCCCACAAGCCTCACAAGACCCGTCTCTAGGTAGCCCTGGAACCAGCAAAAACATATATTTTTTTAAGTATATATGGAAGTAATTTAGTGCAAAAAAAAGGGTCAAATTATTTTTTATATAATCCTGAGCTTTGTTATAGCTCTCAGATATAAAACAGAAACTTCAAAACATGCTTCCTTTTTTATTTTTTGGGGACTATCTGTTTCGCCATGTATGCATATGTTATCAATGCATTTCTATGGGCTAATAGTAGTAAGGCCAAATTCAGTGTTTCATCAAATAATTTTTTATTTTATTTTTTAAGATACTTACAGGGGTCCTAAAATTCAAAATCAAATAATTAAATGATCCTTGATATGCCCATCTTAAAATAACTCCATATATTAGCTTAGCAGAAGGGGGAGGATGATATGTTTTTATGAGCATGGCCTTATTTCTATTACAACATATTGGCTAACTGTCCTTCCTGTTCCATTCACTCAGGTCAATGTAATATTGATAGGTTTAGGCTACTACATGATACTCTAATGGAAACAAATTAATAAAACAGAAAGCTCACCTTGACTTGGAAGAGCCTTAGCCAGCTAGCTAACATAAATAGCATTCCTTTCTATTTGAGACAGGTTGTTGAGTGGGCTAAATTAGCTACATTAGCTAGCTAAATAAGTGAAAGAATAAAAATAATTTAAAAAATCTCTTAATTTAAGAAATTAATTTGTTCAACACTGTTGTTCAACACTGTTCAACTGTTTCTGTCTCTTTGAGTCAACAACTCACCACACGTTATGCACTGCAGTGCTAGATAGCTGTAGCTTTTGCTTTCAGTACTAGATTCATTCTCTGATCCTTTGATTGGATGGATAATATGTCAGTTCATGTTGCAAGAGCTCTGATAGGTTGGAGGACATCCTCCGGAAGTCATCATAATTACTGTGTAAGTCTATGGAAGAGGGTGAGAACCATGAGCCTCCTAGGTTTTGTATTGCAGTCAATGTACCCAGAGGAGGACAGAAAATCTCTGTTGTCCGGCTACACCATGGTACTACCCTAGAGGGTGCTGTTGGGACTAATTTAGACCTTCATTGCAAAACAGTGTGTTTTAATTATTTGATGACGTGAATATATTTAATATAGTTTTATCTAAAAAGGATAACTTTGTTCATGTTTCACTATTTTTATGAAATTCACTGAGTAGGACGGCTCTCCCCTTCCTCTGAGGAGCCTCCACTGACACACACACACACACACACAGTGCTCTCACCCAGTCAGCATGTGGTAGGTACTGTAGTTTGTGAGTGACCAGCACCACAGTCCTTTTCTCTTCTCTCAGCAGTTTGAGGATGCCCTCCTGCATCAGGTGGTCACTCAGGTGAATGTCCAGCGCTGAGAACGGGTCATCCTGAAACAACACCGATTAAAAGTGAAAGGTGAAATACAGGACTAATGGAGTTCTGACTATTTTGATAAAGCTGATTGGAAAAGCAGATGAAATTAGCTATCTAAACACTGAGACTTCTGTTGTGGTACGTTGTCCCTGTCCACATGCAGTCTATCGTTCACTGTGTAGACCTGTAGACAGGCTGTCTCTCTCACCAGTAAGACCACATTGGTCTGTTGGTACAGGGCTCTGGCTACACCTATACGCTGACGTTGCCCTCCTGACAGAATTATACCCTGTAGAGATGGAGGAGAGAGAATGAATGGAGAGATTATTCATTCCATCAGGTCAACACCGTGTCAGTGAGCAAGGCTAACAGACTGGAAACATGCACACACTTACTCAGTCCATCTACCACCTATCCTCTGAGAGCGTTTTACTCCAAAATATTTAAGACATTCGGTCCTCTCTCTCTCGCTCTCGCTGTTTCACACATACCCACACCCAATACTGAGTGTTGAGATGTCTGTCTCCCTGCAAGCTGAATCCATTATTGTAGAGGTTACGTAACCCAGACCACATTACAGTGTGCGTGCGTGTGTGTGTGTACAGTGACTTCAGAATAGATTCATACCCCTAGACTTATTCCACATTTAGATTTTCTGTCTACACACAATATCTCAATGTCAAAGTGGAATTGTGTTTTTCAAAAAATTTACAAATTCATAAAAAAATGAAAATCTTGAGGGGTGTGAATATTTTCTGAAGGCACTGTGTATGTATATACTATGTGTGTGTGCGCTTGTGTGCACTGAAAAAAAAATAAAGGTTCTTAAATGGTTCTTCCTCAGCTCTGAGAACTCTTGCCCAATAAAGAACCTTTGAGTTAAGTGTGGGGTTCTTGATGTGGCATCTACAGTTCTTCAGAATTTTAAAAAGTTATTGAAATGTATTGAAGCCTGCAGATGTTTCCCTTTCATAGCACACAACAGGGGTCAGGACTGAATTTGGGAAACACTGGTGTAAAATTACCCCATTGTTGGTGTTAATAACCAGAGTGGAACCAAAACCACGCCCATCATTATCATATTTCCCAGCATGCTCTATTGTAGGTTGATTTTTAGAATTGTTTGTTTCAAAATCGATGTTTTTGCATGTACATTGATTGATTGATTAATCTTATGCTACTCAAATATAAATAATATACATTTGTCTAAACTAATCCAGTCTTTTACTTGGACTTATTGCACCTGTAACTGAAATGGTTGTTTCTGTTCAAATGTTTAATAATAAAAGGTAGTCTCATTTCTTAGTCTTCCCAACCCTGGCAGTCATTCTGATTGCAGGTTGCGGGTGAATGACAATTCCAAATGTTGGATATCCTCACTCTGGCTGGATTCCAATAGTAATTACACATCCCTTTGCAAGCCAGCATAATATGACTTGTTGACCTGATGTGGTCTGTAAAATATGAGTTTCAGTCCACTGTGTTAGGCTAAAACTAAGCCCTCAAATAAGGCCTTATTTTTTGTGTGTATTGTATTGCCTTAAATTCTGTAATTTTTATGACAACTTATTCACTTAGGATCTCACTTGGTGAAGGCCACAGGACAAAAAAATGAATGAATGCAACAACCATGTCTCTTTCACTAGCAAACACAGTCATGGGTGGTATTAGTAACTCTAAAACTCACTGAAAGGCAAAAATAGGCTTAAAATCCTACAGCAGGGCTATTCAATTCTGGTCCTGGAGGCCGAAAACACTTTTGGTTTTGGATTTTTGTATGATTCTTCAAAGAACCATGGTTTTTCAGACCTTCAGACCTTAAAATGGTTCCCCTATATCATTGCTCTCAACAAACTTATTTGGTTCCTTTATTTTTAAGAGTGTGTGATTAAATGTCAGGAGCTTTCCCCGAGGGCAGACTGTCACTGTAGTGGAACACTTTTCCACCATTGTTCCTGTACCCAAGAAAGCAAAGGTAACTGAACTAAATGACTATCGCCTCATAGCACTCACTTCTGTCATCATGAAGTGCCTTGAGAGGCTAGTTAAGGATCATATCACCTCCACCTTCCCTGACACCCTAGACTCACTTCAATTTGCATACTGCCCCAAAAGATCCACAGATGATGCAACCGCCATTGCACTGCACACTGCCCTATGCCATCTGGACAACAGGAAGGCATATGTAAGAATGCTGTTCATTAACTATAGCTCAGCCTTCAACACCATAGTACCCTCCAAGCTCATCACTAAGCTTGGGGCCCTGGGTCTGAACCCCTAACTTTGCAACTGTGTCCTGGACTTCCTGACGTGCCACCCCCAGATGGTGAAGGTAGGAAACAACACCTCCACTACGCTGACCCTCAACACTGGGGCCCCACAAGGGTGCATGCTCAGCCCCCTCCTGTACTCCCTGTTCACCCATGACTGCATGGCCATGCACGCCTCCCAACACAATCATCAAGTTTGCAGACGACACAACAGTTTTAGGCCTGATTACCAACAATGACGAGACAGCCTACAGAGAGGAGGTGAGGGCCCTGGCAGAGTGGTTCTAGGAAAATAACCTCTCCCTCAATGCCAACAAAACGAAGGAGCTGATCGTGGACATCAGGAGACAACAGCGCACGTACACTCACAAACGCATATGCTTCAAATAACACACTCAATTCGGTTAACCCAGAAAAAAAATATTGCTAATGTTTACATAGTCTGTACGAGAGATTACACACACACCGACATTACAGAAATACACTCCGCAAAATTACTAAAAGAGACACACACCTTTGTCACATGCATAACATTTGTTGCACCAAACTCACAATAATAAAATATATATGGAGAGAACACAACCTAGACCTGATTACATAACAACATGATGCCTGACCAAATGAAACATGACAGCGTACTGGGTAGCCTCTGATGATGGTGGTACATATAAACATCAACACGAGACAGGTGGTGACAGGCATCACTAGTAACAGAGATTCTGTTTCAACGGGACAAACCTGAATACATAAAGGTTATACCTAAATAGTATTACCATGCAGTCCTGACTGTCAGTTAGTTACTGAGAGTGAAGAGAGACAGGCACAGGTGGTCCTGAGTGACAGAAACAGTGGCAGAAACAGAAACAGAGACGGTGCTGGTCACTGACCCTCTCTCCAATCTCCGTCTGGTCTCCATGTGGCAGGATGTCGATATCCGGCTGTAGGGAACATGCCTCAATGACAGCCTTGTACCTGGGCAACACCGAAACAGGTAATCAGATGACAACCGTGACTTTAAAACAAAGACCCTGCAGATAATCAGATGACAACTGTGACATTAAAACAAAGACCCTGCAATGTCAATAAGGTTACTTGGCTGGGTGAAAGCTGATACTGTATGAGGACTAGTAGACACCACCTCCACTTATTTTGAAGTATGCTTTAGTGGCAATTCAATTCATGGTCATTCAGATGTATGGTAACTATGGATACCAACAGTGGTTGTGCAGCAACCCAGTCAACAAAAGTATATTATTCTCAGTTTGTATTCAGGCTGAAACTCTAAGAAGAAATTAATTGTCTGTTTGGATAAATCAGGCCTAGGGGCTTTATTTGAGCGAGATGAAGAAAAGAGAGAAAGAGAGAGGGGCTAGTGAGGGAACTGAGAGGTCAGAGAACAAGAAAAGCCTGAAGGAGAGAATAAAACAGACAGGAGCCTGTTGGAAGGAAGGCCTAGAGTAGAATACTGATTTCTTCATCTCCCTCCCACTCGCACCCCAAGCTTTTCATACCTCACCCGCTGACTTTCTGTCCGACACCCACCCGCTTCCGCAAAAACTGGTCCCAAACCCCAACTGCAGTCCCGCAATTTTATTTTGTCATATTTGACGCAGCTCGTTAGCCAGCAATGGTCCCAGCAATTTTGCGCCCTAAAGGCAATACCAAATGCGCAAAATAACCTAAGAAAAAAATAGTTTAAATGACCAGAGATTCCATTATATTAGGCCACCGGTATTACTGGGCTATATCAGCCAATAGGCTAGAGGTAGTTTGAAAAGAGCACAGTTGGACTTTCGCTTGAACTACGTCTTGCATGTATAGCCTACTTTTAGGAGCGGGACGAGTTTCACATGAAGAGAAATACGGGTGATCAATAGGCCTATTTACTACTTACTAGTTGTAAACTATAGCCGCATCATATTTAAGAAGTTAATTTCCTTGGAAAGATAGGTCTATTAAACTTCCCCGTGCTTCTGTCCATGCATATAGCTTACACTGTAAAAACCGTAACTTGTTTTTACAGTAACTTGCTGGCAGCCAGTTACCTGTAAGTTACTGTAAAACAGGTAGAGTATGTTACCTTAAATAACAAAGAAACGTTGGTTTAACAGTACATTACTGTAAACAAGTGCTTTTACGATAACACACTGACTTGTTTTACAGTAACTTATAGGTAACTGGCTGCCAGTAAGTTACACTAAAAACCAACCTGATCAACGAGCATTTCGTATTATTCTGTATGTAAATCCAGGACACTCCATTTAGCATGATATGTTACGTTTTGTATGGTATGTATTATTTTGTTGATGTCCATCACCCATTTCGTATGATATGTTACAATTTACAATTCAAATGATATGTTATGAATTTGGAAAATGTACAATATGTTACACATTTTCTAAACGTATGATATGTCACAAATCTCTATGAAGGAAGTTAGAGGTAGTTTTGCGTCAGCATGCAAGCAGATTCCCATAGACTTCCAGTCATTGTGCTAATGCTAGTTAGCATTGGCTTGCGAAACTACCTCTAATTTCCTTCATACTGAACACAAAGACAAAAATGGTATCAACGAGTTCATCTGACTGGGGAGGTCGATAAAGTTTCCCTTTATGTGTGGGGTTCTTGACGTGGCATCTACTGTTTTGCAGATATCTAAAAGGCTATTGAAATGTATGGAAGGCTGCAGATGTGTCCCTTTCATAGCACACATCAAATTGGCCAGTGTTAACTAGGGTTTATTTTTCAGTGTAACATTTCTAGGGTACTGTAAAGAGTTAAATTAACACTCAGTGATGTAAAACAACCCCAGTGTTGGTGTTAATAACCAGAGTTGAAATATAACCACGTCCATCTTTATCGTATTTCCCAGAATGCTCTATTGCAGGTTGATTTGTAGAATTGTATGTTTCAATATCTATGTTTTTGCATATATAACATAGATTTTTCTAAACTATTCTAATCTGCTACTTATTTTACCCGTTACTGAAATGTTTGGCCCAGTTTAGATGTTTAAGGTATTGTCATATCTTAATCTTCCCAACCCTGGCAGTCTTTCTGAATGCAGGTGACTAAAAATCCCAAATGTAGGCTATCCCTACTCTGGCTGGATTCCAATAGGAATTTCACATCCCTTTGCAAGTCATTATCATGTGACTTGTAGGCCTGATATGGCCACTGTATTAGGGTTAAACTAGGCCTTTAAAAGAAGGCTTTATGAAAAATGTATTTTGTAAATAAATCTTTATGACAACATATTCACTTTATGGGTGGTACTGGTAACCCTGGGAAATATGCAAATAAGGCTTAAAACCCTACAGCATGGCTATTGAATTCTGTTCCTGTAGGGCCAAAACACTTCTGGTTTTGGATGTTTGTAGGGTTTGTCAAAGAACCCTCCCATTTGGGGTTCTTTGGAGACCCTAAAATAGTTCCCTTATGGCATCGCTCTCAAGAACCTTATTCTGTTCCAGCTTGCACCTTTATTTTTAAGAGTGTAGGCTAATTCATAAAAATATTATTATCCCAAAGTTGTCTGTCTGACCATCTGCAGCATGATAAATGTAGACTGCACCGCAATAATCTCTGTCGGAGCCCGCAGCCCTCAGCATATTGGGCAGACTACAGATTGTTTGGACCTGGGGTGGTTATTAACCCACATGCTTCCCAGCCTAAACAGTTCGGAAGAGTTCCAGCATATATTACGAAGACATTTTGTGTAGTTTTTGTTAGTTTTGGACTTCAGTAAGGGTTTTTTCAGCTGTTCGGGCACACCATTTATTTTCTGAAGGCCAGCCGAAGTTTGGGAGCCGAAGTGTACAAAGACTTTATTCTTCAATATAGTCTTTGTTGTCATTCAATGAGAGATGACTTGTTTTCATGCACATTTTTTCATTGAGAAATACTGCAACATCTTAGTTAGATGTAAAACTGCACGACTAAAACGTCAAAGTTAGTTACATATTTCTTGTGTCCACGATCAGCTTCTGTTTTCTGAGAAACAGAGAGGGGGGAGGGAGGGAGAGAAAAAGAGCGCTTGCTCAACCACTGTTCTCAGAGACGGAGAGAGACAACTTTTGTGAGTGTAATGTTTACTGTTAATTTGTATTGTTTATTTCACTTTTGTTTATTATCTAGCTCACTTGCTTTGGCATTGTTAACATATGTTTCCCATGCCAATAAAGCCCTTAAATTGAATTGAGAGAGAGGAGAGAGTGAGTGGAAGAGAGAGAGAGAAAAGTAACCAGTGTGAGTAGGTAAACACTACTCTTTTATGTGTCTCCACACCAACAGAGAGAAATCAGGGTTCCATGAGATAATATTTTCTGCAGCAGGCCCATTAAGCCGAGAGAGAGAGGAGATAGGACCATAAACACAGGCTTCCTGCTCTTCTGGGAAACCATTTGTCATTAGGATAAAAAAAAGCGTGTGTCACAGTGCCCATCCAGTGGCAGGGCGAACATATGGTGTTGTGCCACGGGTGGTGGTTTGCGGCTGGGTGCGAGGGCAAAATGGCCTGAATCAGAGGTCAAGTAACACTTGGGCCTTGGGGGTCCATAATGCAGCACCCTTTACTGTACTGTACTATAGAATTCCAGTAGCTAACATTTTTGTTGTAACTTCACATACATTTGTTACAGTGTAGATACCATGTTTCACTTTTGTTCTAATGGTTTACAAGTAGTTTATAATCAAGTCTCACCTGGGTTTGATCATGGGCATTTCGAAGGTGATGTTCTCCACTAGCGTCGCATTGAGCAGCCAGGGCTTCTGGGAAGCGTAGGCCACAGAGCCTCTCTTCCTGCCAAGATAAACACAGTGTCAACAACTGAACACTTCCTGTCCAGGGATACAGCACTACTATCATCCAAAGTAGCTGTTGTCATGTATTCATATTATACTTTGTTACAAGGTCTGCAACGAGCGAGGTAAAGTGGTTTTGGATTGCTTTCGGTGTTGTTCAATAACAATGGAATAGCAAGGTATTATCTGTAATTCACTGTATTGACTAGATACTGGCTGTATTCTTTTATATTGTGATAACAGTGATATACAGCATCTCCATAGTGACCATCTGGTGAGAGGAATCATGTTGTGTGTGCTTACTGGATATCTCCATCACCAGCAGCATCTTTGTCTGATGTGGGGCTGCAATGGAAAATGCGCACGCATGCACACACACACACATCGTTAGCCCAAGTAATGTCTACAGTCAGCATCACAAACCAAAACAGGGCCATCATGTTGCCCTACATGAGCAGTAGAAGAACATCATTCATTAGATCTAAGTGTGTCTATAAATAAAAAAACCTTTGTATTACTTCCTGTTGTTTGCAGACTCATCAACTGGGTGCTCTGACACACTGAGTATAGAGGAGTTGTTGAGAAAAGCTGAATACATGATGCCTAGATTTGCTGTTGATGTATGTACTCTGTTATTGTGTCTTGGTGCATTTGTGACATATTGGGCGCGTTCGAGCAGCTCACTTTTGTCAAGTGACCATCGTTGGCTTTCAAAGTGTTGCATTATGGGGACAAAAACTGTCCGACTTGGGTCTACATGTCAACTGCATGAACTTTACATAAGTCATGTGTTCAATAGTCATGAAATTTTGACTGCAGTCGACTAAGTTTCTGCAGTTGCTCTTCACCAACTTCATCCTGCAGCCATCGCCTAAAAAATCCAACTGTTGGATGTCCTAACTCTAGCTGGATTCCAATAGGAATTACACGTCACTTTACAAGCCATCATAATTTGACTGTCAGGCCTGATGTGGCTTGTAAACCAAGGGGTTCCTAACACCACTGTGTTAGGGTAAAACTTGGCTGTTAAACTAAGGCATTGTTGTAAAGGCCGTCGTTGAAATGAGACCAAGGTGCAGCGGAGGATGTGTTCATCTTGTAAGGTTTAATGACCGAATGAACACTATACAAAACGAAACCAAAAAATGACCAGCCACAGTTCTGTCAGGATACAAACTAAACAGAAAACATTCACCCACAAACCCCAAAGGAAAAACAGGCTGCCTGTGTATGACTCTCAATCAGCAACAACGATCTACACCTGTTCCTAATTGAGAGCCATACACGGCCGAAACAAAGAAAACCACCAACATAGAAAAAGAAACCTAGAACGCCCACCCATGTCACACCCTGGCCTAACCAAAAATAGAGAACAAAAAACCCTCTCTATGGCCAGGGCGTTACAATTGTGATATCATTAATTTACTGTCCTAAAGAGTTCAAGTGTAATGATAATATACATCTAGGAACTCATTTGGTGAATGCCACAGGACTGAAAATGAACGAATTCAACAACTGTCTCTATCTCACAAATATAGCCATGGGTGGTAGCTAGTCAGGGGGAAATTAAGCTTACTGAAGCATTGAGGTTTTCCAGCCAATTGTGTCAAAAATAGGTTCGTTACTCGAGGCTTTGAACACAGTGTACACTAGTGGCACCTGCTGGTCAAAATAATTTAGAGCAGACAAATTATTATAGATGACGTCCCACACCCTGTAGCATGTGAGCAGCGTAGCATTTTTGTCTTCTACCAAACCAATACAAAACCAATCAGGTGGTTGTTCGAATAAACACCAAAATGATACATGCATTGGCACACTGCTTTGAAGTACAATGCTTAGCGATTTTGACACATACCTCGGAGTTCCAGTATCAAAAGTAACATCACTAGTGGTAACTCTACAATTCACTCAAAAAGCCAAGGCACACTAGGAAATTATATTAGAGGCATGGCTTAGTAGGGGCGTGGTTTTTAATTTCTTCGTTTTGGCATCCCGTGAGTAGAAGTGTTGTACCAGTTTAATTGGTCTATGGTTATGTTAATTCAAGTTTGAGCATGTCTGCTGCTAGTCCTGAAGTCTTTGTAAAAGTGTATATAAGAATGTGTCAGTACAAGACTTGTTAATGTAATGTTTAATCCAACATGAGTGACCTTGTCAAGTGATACGGACCTCTTTGCATAATGTTTAAAAATACTATGAGGTGTTACTACAAAACAGTATAAAGTGTTAATTCCCTTAAACTGACAAAATGTAACAGCGTCAGCACTAAGCACAGTGTTCATTTAACAGTGGAAAGTGTGAACCCGTATAGACACTGGTCCAGTGTTAAATCAACATGATAGTGTTAACATGACATGACATTTAACACTGGATAATTTGCTGTGAGTGATTAAACAGTGGATTAGGTGGAGTGGTCCCTGGAGATTAAGGGGAGAATCCTAATGTCCACTTAAATAACAATTTCACTTCGCACCTGAAGGATTCGGGACCTGAAGTTGGAAGTAAGGTGTAGCAGTGAGGGAATATTTACCTAATAACACCATAAGTGGAGCTTGTGTTGAGGTCTCATGTGGGACACTGAGCTCAGATACCAGTCTACGGTCTACAGTGTAGATTTATTAATAATTCACATTATGCATGAGCTGTAAAATCACTTTGGATAAAAAACATGTAATTCAAAGATATGATGATGATGATAACTGATCGGAATGATACAACTTCATTATTGATTTAGTCTCCCAGTCCCTGCACAAAGTAGTAATTATAAGAAGTGGTAGAAAGAGTAAAAGTATGGTTTACAGGCTGTATACTGTATAGCACTGCCTCAAAGAGAAGTACAGATGCACACTAATTTCTCTTTTGAACTACTATGCACTGCTGCCCATCAAGTGTACACTAATTATATTTCTGACACTACCTCATACACAACCACATCCCCTAAAATATCTAACGATCTAATATCTAACACTAACGGTCATCTGGGATGCACCAGAGCAACCACAGGTTAGCAGCTATAACCTTGGTGGTCTTGATGTGATGCTTATTAAGGACCTCCTATTAAAACCTCCCTCTCTACAGATCTCTATAGGAAACCTAGACAGGAACACTCTCCTTAGAGGTGACAGCTTCCATCCATGTCCACTTATCAAAACTCTCCCGTAAGTCCACTCAGCCGCATCGGAAGAATATGCCGCTCTGATGCTTCTTACCAGAGACAGACCACAGACCTCACACAAAAGTTGAATGAAAGAGGGTACAAAGACAATTGGGTAAAACATGCCAATGATAATTTTGAAGGGTAGGAAAGCCTTAAACCAAAAGTTTTTAAAAAAGCAGAACGTGTCCCATCATGCTTCACCCAATATGCACCATTGGGGAAGGCATTTAAGGACAATATCAGGAAGCACTGGTACATTATTGACATTGACCCACAATTAAAACTTATCTTTGAATATCCCCCATGTACGGTCTTTAAAAGAACCCAAAACGTGAGAGACATTGTGGTCAACTCTGATTATCCACCTGAAAATAGGAAACTTTCTTGGACAAGATTCCGGATAGTAATTATAAATGTGACCAATGGTGCGCAATACAGTTTCAAGTATAAATGTGACTAATTTACCCACCCCTGCAGAGGACAAAGGTTTCAAATCAAAAGCCTGATTACCTGCATGTCCACCAATGTTGTTTACATGTTGAAATGTCCCTGTGGTCTGACTTACATAGGGAAAACCCATAGACGCCTTAAGATCTGGATCAGTGAGCACCGCAGCAATATATGGACAGGTGAGACAAAAAAAAAAAAAAAAAGTTGCTGTTCATTTGGAATAGAAATGGTCAAGATGTCACGCCAGGGAGGGGACACAGAGGAATCTTCTTCAAAGTGAATCTTTCTGGCTCCACAGGCTCAACACGTCTCCTCTTGGCCTTAACGAGGAGTTCGACTTAAAAATGTTTTTATAGTTCCAAAATGTCCAAACTATAGTTTTTTATCCTAATTGAATATTGTGTGTTTTTATATATTACTGTAAATATTGATCACATTCCTTGTGTATGGTCATATACAGTGTATTCAGAAAGTATTCAAACCCCTTGACTTTTCCCACATTTTATTACATTAGCCTTTTTCTAAAATGGATTAAAAAAAAAATAATAATCCTCATCAATCCACAACAATACCCCATAATGGCAAAGCAAAAACAAGGTTTTCGATATTTTTGCAAATGTATAAAAAAAAAAAAAAATTGAAATATTACATTTACATATTATTCAGACGCTTTACTCAGTACTTTGTTGTAGCACTTTTGGCAGCGATTACAGCCTCGAGTCTTGTTCAGTATGACGCTACAAGCTTGGCACACATGTATTTGTGGCGTTTCTCCCATTCTTCTATGCAGATCCTCTCAAGCTCTGTCAGGTTAGATGGGGAGTGTCGCTGCACAGCTATTTTCAGGTCTCTCCAGAAATGTTCGATTGGGTTCAAGTCCGGGCTCTGGCTCGGCCACTCAAGGACATTCAGAGACTTATCCCAAAGCCACTCCTGCTTTGTCTTGGCTGTGTGCTTAGGGTTGTTGTCCTGTTGGAAGGTGAACACTCACCCCCATTCTGAGGTCCTGAGCGCCCTGGAGCAGGTTTTCATCAAGTATGTATACTTTGCTCTGTTAATTTTTCCCTCGATCCCGACTAATCTCCCAGTCCCTGCCGCTGAAAAACATCCCCACAGCATGATGCTGCCACCACCATGCTTCACCATAGGGATGGTGCTAGGTTTCTTCCAGATGTGATGCTTGACATTCAGGCCAAAGAGTTCAATCTTGGTTTCATCAGACCAGAGAATGTTTCCTGGATTCTGCCAGCAGGTGCACACACAAGCATGCTCGCACAAATGCACATAGACAAACAGCTTAGCATAGTACAGAGTTGAGTGTTTTATTAGAAAAAGTAGCGGAGCAGGACAGAGAGAGAGATTATCCAATGACAGGGACACCAGCCATGTCTGTCCTTTCTGTGTGTGCGCGTGGGTCATGCTGTGAGTGATATCATTGATGGAAAGTTGAGCTGTTGTGACGGTGATGCATATGTGAGAGAGTGAGAGAGAGAGAGAAGTGGAGCAGTTTTATACCCTGAGCCCAGGTGGCTCCAATCACGCCAGCTTCAATCACTAATGACCCTCCTCTGCCTGCAGGAGGAACCGCCCCTGCACTGCAGAGGAGGAGCCGTGACAATATCTAGTAGGTTACGTTACCTACCTCTACAGGTCCATATCTAGTAGATTAAGTTACCTACCTCTACAGGTCCATATCTAGTAGGTTACGTTACCTACCTCTACAGGTCCATATCTAGTAGGTTACGTTACCTACCTCTACAGGTCCATATCTAGTAGGTTACGTTACCTACCTCTACAGGTCCATATCTAGTAGGTTACGTTACCTACCTCTACAGGTCCATATCTAGTAGGTTACGTTACCTACCTCTACAGGTCCATATCTAGTAGGTTACCTACCTCTACAGATCTATATCTAGTTGGTTACGTTACCTACCTCTACAGATCTATATCTAGTTGGTTACGTTACCTACCTCTACAGGTCCATATCTAGTAGATTACGTTACCTACCTCTACAGGTCCATATCTAGTAGATTACGTTACCTACCTCTACATACAGGTCCATATCTAGTAGGTTACATTACCTACCTCTACAGGTCCATATCTAGTAGGTTACATTACCTACCTCTACAGGTCCATATCTAGTAGGTTACGTTACCTACCTCTACAGGTCCATATCTAGTAGGTTACGTTACCTACCTCTACAGGTCCATATCTAGTAGGTTACCTACCTCTACAGGTCCATATCTAGTAGGTTACCTACCTCTACAGGTCCATATCTAGTAGGTTACGTTACCTACCTCTACAGGTCCATATCTAGTAGGTTACGTTACCTACCTCTACAGGTCCATATCTAGTAGGTTACGTTACCTACCTCTACAGGTCCATATCTAGTAGGTTACGTTACCTACCTCTACAGATCTATATCTAGTAGGTTACGTTACCTACCTCTACAGGTCCATATCTAGTAGGTTACGTTACCTACCTCTACAGGTCCATATCTAGTAGGTTACGTTACCTACCTCTACAGATCTATATCTAGTAGGTTACGTTACCTACCTCTACAGGTCCATATCTAGTAGGTTACATTACCTACCTCTACAGGTCCATATCTAGTAGATTAAGTTACCTACCTCTACAGATCCATATCTAGTAGGTTACGTTACCTACCTCTACAGGTCCATATCTAGTAGGTTACCTACCTCTACAGGTCCATATCTAGTAGGTTACGTTACCTACCTCTACAGATCCATATCTAGTAGGTTACGTTACCTACCTCTACAGGTCCATATCTAGGAGGTTACCTACCTCTACAGGTCCATATCTAGGAGGTTACCTACCTCTACAGGTCCATATCTAGTAGATTACGTTACCTACCTCTACAGGTCCATATCTAGTAGATTACGTTACCTACCTCTACATACAGGTCCATATCTAGTAGGTTACATTACCTACCTCTACAGATCCATATCTAGTAGGTTACCTACCTCTACAGGTCCATATCTAGTAGGTTACGTTACCTACCTCTACAGGTCCATATCTAGTAGATTACGTTACCTACCTCTACATACAGGTCCATATCTAGTAGGTTACATTACCTACCTCTACAGATCCATATCTAGTAGGTTACCTACCTCTACAGGTCCATATCTAGTAGGTTACGTTACCTACCTCTACAGATCCATATCTAGTAGGTTACGTTACCTACCTCTACAGGTCCATATCTAGTAGGTTACGTTACCTACCTCTACAGGTCCATATCTAGTAGGTTACCTACCTCTACAGGTCCATATCTAGTAGGTTACGTTACCTACCTCTACAGGTCCATATCTAGTAGGTCACGTTACCTAACTCTACAGGTCCATATCTAGTAGGTTACGTTACCTACCTCTACAGGTCCATATCTAGGAAGTTACGTTACCTACCTCTACATACAGGTCCATATCTAGTAGGTTACGTTACCTACCTCTACATACAGGTCCATATCTAGTAGGTTACGTTACCTACCTCTACATACAGGTCCATATCTAGTAGGTTACGTTACCTACCTCTACATACAGGTCCATATCTAGTAGGTTACGTTACCTACCTCTACATACAGGTCCATATCTAGTAGGTTACGTTACCTACCTCTACATACAGGTCCATATCTAGTAGGTTACGTTACCTACCAATTCTTATGTGAATTTCATTATCATTCTTCATAAACTTCAATTAGAGAAATAAACACTGTGTATGGCCTACTGGGAAATGCCTTCTAAACGTAACTGATGTTGATGTGCTGTTTATCAGTGACTCCTGGTCATATTGCGTGGACATGGATTACACCTAGAACTATGGAAATGTTCCTGTGATTCAACACATTCACATACCTGTCATCTCCCTCTGAGTCCAGGCTGGGCCAGCTGCAGACAATAGAAAGGGAGGAGAAAAAAACAGAGGTAATTTCAATGTCAAAAGGTAGAATATTATTAATGACAATATATTTACATTTTAGTCATTTAGCAGATGCTCTTATTGTACTGGCCCCCCATGGGAATCGAACCCACAACCCTGGCGTTGCACACACCATGCTCTACCAACTGAGCCACAGGGAAGCCACATATCTCAAAACTATGAACTCTTGCAGTTACAGAAGTACTAAATGCCCAATTTATAAAACAATTTAATTTTAATCTTTGACCCAACCTCTGTTGCCCATAGTCTCCAATTCACTGTGACATCTGTTTTACTCCTGGTTCAGTTTGAACTTCCCCAGGCCAGTAAACAGCTGTTTGAGTACTCCTGGTTCAGTTTGAACTTCCCCAGGCCATTAGACAGCTGTTTGAGTACTCCTGGTTCAGTTTGAACTTCCCCAGGCCTGTAGACAGCTGTTTGAGTACTCCTGATTCAGTTTGAACTTCCCCAGGCCATTAGACAGCTGTTTGAGTACTCCTGATTCAGTTTGAACTTCCCCAGGCCTGTAGACAGCTGTTTGAGTACCCATCCTAAACTCAGTGAAGAGTCAAATTAACATTAAGTGATGTAAAAGAGCCCCCAGTGTTGGTGCTAATTACCAGAGTTCTTGTTTTACACTCTGGAGAGTAAAACATTCCCATCAAAACCACGGCCATCATTATCATATTTCCCATCATGCTCTACTACAGGTGGAATTTTTGCCATTGTTTTTAAAGGTCATGAACAGTCAAAATCATGTTTTTCATGAAATGTGAGTATATTTGAAGGAACCAGATGAAAGTAGGTTGACCAAAGTATGACAAATAACTGTTGCTTCAACATTGATAAAGTTTGATCCTAAAGTTACCGGTCCCCTCCCTCATGGATTCATTATTAAGAGGACAAGGTCACATCACCTTAACTCTCATTTTATACGTCAATGGTAACATGATATTCTCTTACCTAAATAAGTACCGCCTCGTAAACAACATCTGAGAAGGTGTGTTTGCAGAGGGGTGTGGTTTATATAGCTAGATAGCTACTCTACTGGTGCCAAAATTTGACTGTAGGGTGTCAGCTAATAAAATTACAAGTTTATCCTATTCGTCTATGGCAAAGATACTTATATGTTTCCCTTTCATCTGTGTCTAGTTAGCTAGTTACAGGATAGCCAGGTCTTCAGTCAGCATGGAACAAAACTCCCACGCAGTTAAGTCAACACATCCGTTAGTACTGCTGTGAACCACATCACATATGCCAAATAGGTGACTATAATATATATTTTTATATCATTGATGC
This sequence comes from Salmo salar, assembly GCF_965601325.2. Taxonomy (NCBI): domain Eukaryota; kingdom Metazoa; phylum Chordata; class Actinopteri; order Salmoniformes; family Salmonidae; genus Salmo; species Salmo salar. The sequence goes on from NC_138313.1 coordinate 41,013,794, forward strand.
ACTTTAAATGTTGTTTGAGTTGCTTTGTGTATCACCACATTTGATTGAGTTGATTTTACTGCAACACTGCTCACTGCATTCAAGTTGCTCAACATAGGCTTTTCAAAGAGCTGTCAGTCAAGGCGAGATCATGAATATAAGCTCCCTGCCCACTCAGCCTGTCTTTTCAAACTTCCTGGTCGTTAGCCATGAGAGAAAATGTATTTCGTTTTTTTTGCCCATCCACCACCACCCCTCTTGGGAGGACAAATATACACTTTGTTATATAGGTTTTTCTTTTCTTGTTACATGTACATTCTACACACATTTGACAGTAGTTACATAGCAAGAATAAAGTAATTTGATATTTTGATATACATTACATCTGGATAGATAGTATTTATACATTGTGTTTTCAGTCATAACTATTGTAGAATATGAGCTTTTAAACTCACCTCCAGGCTACTCTCACTCTATCCCACCTATCTCTGTAAACCGCCCTCTTATGATTTCCATGTGCCATATAGGTCAAAAAGTACTTTTCAGAATTACTTTTCAGGACCTTTAATATCTGAGGTTTTGCATGTACATTGATTGATGAATCTTATGCTACACAAAGATAAATAGCATATATTTTCTAAACTAATCCAATCAGTTAGTTTGATTTATTGCATCCGTTACTGAAATGGTTGTCCCAGTTTAAATAGTTAGTCTTCTTATCAACTTTCCTACCAGTCATTCCATCTGTTTGACAGCCTTATGCTGACTGGATTCCAATAGCTATTACACATCACTTTGCAAGGCAGCATAATGTGACTTGCAGGCCTCATTTGGCCTGTAAACCAGGGGTTTCTAAACACAACTGTGTTTGGGTAAAATTAGGCCATCAAAGTAAGGCCTTGTGATATATGTATTGTCATACATTTTAATGATGGCATTCGCTCACCTGGTGAAAGCCACAGACCTCTTAGGGATAGGGTCTATTTTTCTCAAGTTCCGCCTGACTGATGTGCCCAAAGTAAACCGCCTGTTACTCAGACCCAGAAGCTAGGATATGCGTATAATTGGTAGCATTGGATAGAAAACACTTTGAAGTTTGTAGAAATGTTAAAATTATGCATGAGACTACAACACAATTGATATGGCAGGCAAAAAACAAACCAGTAATAAAAACATTTTGAGCTCCCAGGCTCTTATAATGGAATGTTATGGGTTCTATGTAATTCCAGCTCCCAGATTGCAATTCATATGGCTTTCACTAGATGTCAACAGTCTTTGTTCATTGTTTCAGGCGTGTTTCTTCAAAAACAAGCAAGAATTTATAGTTCTTGTACACAGAGTCACGATACAATATCAGTCTGTTGGCGCGCAACGAAGAGGACGCGCGTTTACTAATTTTACTTTTCTATTGAACATAATATTTCATACGGAAAGAAGTATAGTTTATTTACATTTTAGGATACCTGAGGATTAAATATAAACGTAGTTTTACTTGTTTGAACAAAGTTTAGCGGTAGCTTTTTGGACTCCTTTGTCTGCATGTTGAACGAGTGGATTACTGAAATTGATGGTGCCAACCAAATTGACTTTTTGGGATATAAAGAAGGATTTTATCTAACAAAACGACCATTCATGTTGTAGCTGGGTCCCTTGGGATTGCAAGTCAGAGGAAGATCTTCAAAAGTAAGTGATTTATTGAATCGCTATTTGTAATTTTATGAAGCCTGTGCTGGTTGAAAAATATGTAAAAAAATATGTTGATGTGGGGCTCCATCAAACAATTGCATGGTATGCCTTTGCTGTAAAGCCTATTGTAAATCGGACAATGCAGTTTGAATAACAAGAATATAAGCTTTTAAACGATATAAGATACTTGTATGTTCATAAATGTTTAATATTACGATTATTTATTTGAATTGCACGCCCTCCAATTTCACTGGATGTTGTCGACAGGTGTCCCGTTAGTTTAGAAGAATGATTTCAATAACCATGTCTCTGTCACTAACACATATAGTCATGGGTGGTAACTGCAATTCCCTCTGGGTACAAGGAGCCCTGGGAAATATGCAAATCAGGCCTTACACCACACAGTGTTAAAACAACTCCCCAAAATGATTTACAATAACACTACAGGTGTTCATTTTTACACTGAGAACGTGTAACAGCGTCAGGACTAAGCCAAGTGATTACTCTACAGTAGAGCTAATTAAACACCCCAATTAAGTTAATTTGAGCACTTTAAGAGTTGAATGGAGTACACTGCAGAGTTAAATCTTTAACACTTTCAAAAGTGTTATTTTAACACAAGTACAGTGGGACTCATATGTTCACTGAAAATAGTGTATATTTAACACTTTCAGAGTTAAATGTACACCATTGATTTTGCTGTGCAGTAGACAGCTGTTTGAGTATTCGTGGCACAGTTTGAACTTCCCCAGGCCAGTAGACAGCTGTTCGAGTATCCATCCTAGGCTCAGTTCGAACTTCCCCAGGCCAGTAGACACTACTGTTGTATTTTTAGCCTTGACCAGTTGACATGTTCCTGGGTCAGTGTTTCTGATGAAGTGAGTTCACAGCCAGAGAAGTGAGAGCTGAAAATCCAGTATCAGATTACCCAGCCTTAATTCCTAACCATAACCATTAGGAGGATAGGAAACAATCTGACTCTAGGGGCATCTTCTACACTCTGTGTTTTCACACCACCAGGGATTTAAAATGGCTGCCTGTCGAGGGGACACAGCCAGGGAACACAGTGGTCACCAAACATTCCAGAAGACTGACATGTAAGAACCCGACAGTATCACACACACACACAATAGAGATAGATAGAGGACTCATATTTATAGGCTACAACCCATATTGAGGCTATAACCCATAGGAATCCCCACCCAGTTGACAACTTTAAAATAGTGGTAGCATGGTGGAAGCCCTCAATGGCGCTGCCCATGGTAAAATGGCCTTTTGGCCACTAGAAGCCTTTTCCGTTCTCTATGACACACGCACGCACACACACACACACACACCTGAGTCCCCTGAGCAAGGCAGTTAACCCCCAACAACAACTGCTCCCCGGGCGCCGGGGAGCCCCCCGCACCTCTCTGATTCAGAGAAAACACATTTCAGTTGACTGCATTCAGTTACACAACAGACTAGGTATCCCCCTCCGTTTACCAGTCTAAAAAAAAAGCAAACAATGTGAGGTAGTGTATTGAGGAGGTGTTAAGACTAGAATGAGCTATGAGGATCAATGTCTTGTGACTGCAGGACAAAAAACACAGACAGCAACTGAGGGCCACTAAGGCCAACTGACACTGTACTGCAAGTTACTATCAAATAATGCCAACTGACACGGTACTGCAAGTTACTATCAAATAATGCCAATTGACATTGTACTGCAAGTTACTATCACGTTATGCCAACTGACACTGTACTGCAAGGGCTCCCGAGTGGCGCAGCGTTCTAAGGCACTGCATCTCAATGCTAGAGGCGTCACTACAGACACCCCTTGCCAAAGACTCCAGCCACCTGTCATGACGTTGGCCTGTGGGTAAGGTTTATGACCCCCCCCCCCCCCCCCATAAATACCTTTCTCCTCTCTGACTCTACTGAAGGACTTGAATAGCCTGTGTTAAATATAGAGAGTCTGGGAACATCAAACAAATGGGGAAAAGGAACCATATTTTGGTAATAAAACCAGTTGGAAATATGCTTGGGAACGTAATGAGTATGTATGTAAGGTTCGGTTGTCATCTGAGACATTATGATTGATGACAGGACGACAAACTGTACCTGAGAAAGTATACACCCTCTAGTTATCAGAGTAACATGGAATTGTTATGCAATTGAAATGTTTGATATTGAAATTGTTTGTTAGGAGATTAAATGTCATTTTAGCTTCCAAATGAGAGATTTGGGTTTTCATAAGGAAAGTGCCCTGCTTGATCAGTGGCCCACCCCTGTGAAGAGGAGGGGTTATAAACGATGAAACACATGCTTCCCCCCTCTCCACTATATAAGCCTTTGACGAAAAGATAACCACGTTGTTCCAGTACGGGAGGTCTGCAGCCTCTACGTTAGAAGGACACACATGTCAAGGACAGAACTAAGCCAACCTCCGCGTGAGCTATGGTATGAACTGGTATGAACTTTGAGCTTATTCACTACAGAAGTGCTACTTCCTAGCCGTTGAGTTAGCAGTGGCTGCTGTAGACGTGGGCTAGGAAAGGACGGACGACAGATCCAGTCTAACAGACGGACGAAGATACCACCACGTATCCAATTCACCACCAGAGATATTCTTCCGAGTACGGAAGGTCTGTTGGCCAACCCGGCCAGCATCTACGACCAATCTACCGAAGCGCAGCTCAGAGTAAATATTTATTGCATTTTCCTTTTCCAAATGGGCGGTAATTTAGAATGCATAAGATAATGTATTTACGATAGCATAGCTGCTGTTTCTTCGTTCCTAAGTCTTCCCGCTCTTTCATTCAAGCCCAACCCCCTTTCCTTTGTGTAACCAGCCATGATACAGGTTCCGTCCACCAGGACGTTTTCTGTATGACATCATATGTATTCGGTGTATTTGTAATTCTGTGTGATTGTTTAGGTATTTAGTAAATAAATAATTAAACCCAATTTTGTATTGCTGATTCAACTTGTTAGCCAGGGTTCGTGAAGATAGCCAAGAATTTACAACTTTCATTATGAGACTGAAAATAAGATAAGGGTTAATATTGACTGCTATCGATGTAAAATATTACAAAGTATTTTAAGAGTTTATTCGGAAGATAACGGCTCTATAAACGTTCTTCCGTGGTGCCCCGACTTTCTAGTTAATTACATTTACATGATTAGCTTAATCAGGTAATATTAATTACAGAGAAATCATTTTATAGGTTAGCATGTCATATCACTCAATCCGGCATAGCCAAAGACACGACACACCCAAGCCATAGACTGTTCACTCTGCAACCATCCGGCAAATGGTACAGGATGATCGGCTCTTGGACAGACAGGCTCCAAGACATCTACCCCCAAAACATAAGACTGCTAAATAGCCAGACTTTTAAATAGTTCAGGTACCGTTAATTGACTATCTGCACTGACTCCATCTTGCACTGACCCTGCGCACATTCACTAGACTATATATACAGTTGAAGTCAGAGGTTTACATACACATTAGCCAAATACATTTAAACTTAGTTTTTCACAATTCCTGACATTAAATCCAAGTAAAACGTTCCCTGTTTTATGTCAATTAGGATTACCACTTTATTTTAAGAATGTGAAATGTCAGAATAATAGTAGAGAGAATTATATATTTGAGCTTTTATTTCTTTCATCACATTCCCAGTGGGTCAGAAATTGAGATACACTCGATTAGTATTTGGTGCATTGCCTTTAAATTGTTTAACTTGGGTCAAACGTTTCGAGTAGCCTTCTACAAGCTTCCCACAATAAATTGGGTGAATTTTGTCCCATTCCTCCTGACAGAGCTGGTGTAACTGAGTCAGGTTTGTAGGCCTCCTTGCTCGCACACGCTTTTTCAGTTCTGCCCACAAATTTTCTATAGGATTGAGGTCAGGGCTTTGTGATGGCCACTTCAATACCTTGACTTTGCTGTCCTTAAGTCATTTTGCCATAACTTTGGAAGTATGCTTGGGGTCACTGTCCATTTGGAAGGCCCATTTGCAACCAAGCTTTAACTTCCTGACTGATGTCTTGAGATGTTGCTTAAATATAGCCACATCATTTTCCTCCTCATGAAGCCATCTATTTGGTGAAGTGCACCAGTCTCTCCTGCAGCAAAGTACACCCACAAAAGGATGTTGCCACCCCCGTGCTTCACGGTTGGGATGGTGTTCTTCAGCTTGCAAGCCTCCCCCTTTTTCCTCCAAACATAACAATGGTCATTATGGCCAAACAGTTCTATTTTTGTTTCATCAGACCAGAGGACATTTCTCCAAATAGTACGATCTTTGTCCCCATGTGCAGTTGCAAACCATAGTCTGGCTTTTTTATGATGGTTTTAGAGCAGTGGCTTCTTCCTTACTGAGCGGCCTTTCAGGTTTTGTCGATATAGGACTTGTTTTACTGTGGATATATATACTTTTGTACCTGTTTCCTCCAGCATCTTCACAAGGTCCTTTGCTGTTGTTGTGGGATTGAGTTGCACTTTTTGCACCAAAGTACGTTCATCTCTAGGAGACAGAACACATCTCCTTCCTGAGCGGTATGACGGCTGCGTAGTCCCATGATGTTTATACTTGCATACTATTGTTTGTACAGATGAACGTGGTACCTTCAGGCGTTTGGAAATTGCTCCCAACGATGAACCAGACTTGTGGAGGTTTTGGCTGATTTCTTTTGATTTTCCCATGATGTCAAGCAACAAGGCACTGAGTGTGAAGGTAGGCCTTGAAATACATTTACAGGTACACCTCCAATTGACTCAAATGATGTCAATTAGCCTATCAGAAGCTTCTAAAGCCATGACATCATGTTCTGGAATTTTCCAAGCTGTTTAAAGGCACAGTCAACTTCGTGTATGTAAACTTCTGACCCACTGGAATTGTGATAGATACGGTGAATTATAAGTGAAATAATCTGTCTGTAAACAATTGTTGGAAAAATGACTTGTATCATAGATAAAGTAGATGTCCTAATCGACTTGCCAAAACTATAGTTAACAAGAAATTTGTGGGGTGGTTGAAAAACTAGTTTTAATGACTCCAACCTAAGTGTATGTAAACTTCCGACTTCAAATGTATATAGACAACATATACACATTTACTCACACACACTACAGTGACACTCCCACACAAAACCCACACACATTCACTACATACGCACACAACACACACACGCACTTCCGCATTGTCTCTGTGCTGTTTGTCGCTACTTGGCTACCTGCCAAACTTTTGGGCTTTTTACTCTTAATAACCATTTAATCAAACTCTGTATTGAACAAGTTTACCAATGTCTTAGTTTTGTCCTCACATTACTTTTTTAATTTAACTTTTTCACCCCGGACGCTTTATCTGGACATCCGCAGAACCTTCTCCAGCCGAAAAAGCAAAGTAACATTATGCCTTCTCATTGCAGTTCCTGTTTACAGGAGAACAATTGCCTTATGGTGGGGATAGCAGAGTCGCAAGCTCGGCTTCAGACGCAATCGTTAGGCAAGGGCAATTGAAGAGTAGGAAAAATTATACAGTGTCTGTGCCACCATTAAATCCAGGTAGTAGTGTTAATCCGCCGGCACAGTCCCCGCAGCCGAACAATTTTCTCATGGCTTCTGGAAAGAAACGCTGTCGGCATGCTCAACAGGTGTCGCTCATTCAGCCGATAGAAACTTTCAACCGGTTTTATGACCTCAAATTTCAATTTAAGAAAAACAAATGACTCCATTTTTGTCTTTCGAGCTTCTTGTCATGAAATATATGCAATCTACTCAATCACTTTTTATAACTACTGTTTACAGGCCTCCTGGGCCGTATACAGCGTTCCTCACGAAGTTTCCTGAATTTCTATCGGACCTCGAAGTCACGGCAGATAATATTCAAATTTTTGGTGACCTCAATATTCACATGGAGAAGTCCACAGACCCACTCTAAAAGGCTTTCGAGAGACATCATCGACTCAGTGGGTTTTGTCCAACATGTCTCAGGATCTACGCATTGCCATAATCATACCCTGGATCTAGTTTTGTCCCATGGAATAAATATTGTGGATGTAAATGTTTTTCCTTATAATCCTGGACTATCATACCACAATTTTATTATGTTTGCAATCGCAACAAATAATCTGCTCAGACCCCAACCAAGGATTATCAAAAGCCGCGCTATAAATTCTCGGACAACCCAAAGATTCCTAGATGTCCTTCCAGACTCCCTCCTCCTACCTAAGGATGTCGAAGTACAAAAATCTGTTATCACCTCACTGAGGATCTAAACTTAACCTTGTGTAATACGCTAGATGCACCTCTAAAACCAAAAAACATTTTTCAAAAGAAACTAGCTCCCTGGTATACAGAAAGTACCCGAGCCCTGAAGCAAGCTTCCAGAAAATTGGAACGGAAATGATACTCCACCAAATTGGAAGTCTTCTGACTAGCTTGGAAAGACGGTACCGTGCAATATCGAAGAGCCCTCACTGCTGCTCAACCAGGCTACTTTTACAACCTGATTGAAGAGAAACGGAACAATCAAAAATGTATTTTGATACTGTCGCAAAGCTAACTAAAATGCAGAATTCCCTAAGTGAGGATGGCCTTCACTTCAGCAGCGATGAATTCATGAACTTCTTTGACAAAAAGATAATGATTATTAGAAAGCAAATTATGGATTCCTCTTCAAATATGCATATTTCTACAAAACGAATTTGTTCTGAGTCTGCAAAGAACTGCCAAGACCTAGGATCAATGGAGACACACGTTTTTTTTATCCTGTATCTCGACACATTTACAAAAATAGTCATGGCCTCTAAACCTTCCAACTTCCGAATGGACCCTACTCCAACTAAACTACTTAAAGAGCTACTTCCTGTGCTTGGCCCTCCTATGTTAAACATAATAAACAGCTCCCTATCCTCCGATTGTGTAAAAAAACTCACTAAAAAAGTGGCAATAAAGCCTCTCCTGAAAAAGCTAGACTTTAGCATCACTTTTGACACCATAGATCAGCACATTCTTTGAAAAGTCAAATAAGAGCATACTCTGTTTCCGGTTTCTGGTTGATGACAACAGCCACACAAATACAACAACAGGTTGTTAGCCATTTCATTTTGCGATATTGACACAGATATTATTGTTAGATAAACAAGGCTGTACGTGACTGCTATAGTAATTTAAAGAAAGGCTGTCGATGGCCGCTATAGGCTATAGTAATTTAAAGAAAGGCCGTCAATGGCCGCTATGGGTCCTATTAATTAATTTTGAAATTACAAAACATATTAATAACATTCCACCCATGTGGCCATTAGAGGGCACTTTGGTCATTTGACTGCAGGAAAGGTTACCAGAGAGTTGGTGCTAAATACCTTCTATGTTCTACAAGGTTAGCAACACTGAACTATGCATGAGAGCACCAGCTGATCCGGACGACTGTGTGATCACGCTCTCCATAGCTGATGTGAGTAAGGCCTTTAAACAGGTGTGGAAAACCTTTTCAAAGTTAGGAGCGTTTGTCACAAATTAAGTGGGAAACTGTCACCAAAGTCAGCCCAGAATGAAAGTTCTTTCGAACATGACAGTACCTGTGTGTTTGTTTCGCTGTCCTGGTCCACCCAGGCCGCAGGTAAGGTCAAGGATAGCAGGGTTCGGTACACAAATCTGGTTCTCGGTAGGTCCAGGTCTAAACGCCAACAGGTAAGTCCAAAACAGTCCAGCTCGTACACGGTAAATCCAGCCAATGTAGATTGTCTCTTTCTCTATGGTTCATAGATCCTTCCCGTCCTCTCTCCCTCTTCCTGGTTTTTCTTGACCTTTTATTTGTGGGTCGACTCCACCTTCTGAGGGTTCCCCTTGCTTCTGGGAATTGTAGTTTTGGCAGTCGGCCATTTTGTGATCTGTAGTTCTGATCGGGGAGGCCATTTTAGTGATCGGCAGAGCATGTTTATTAGTTCTGCCCTCACATATCTGCCATTTATCACTCGACCCCCTTCTTTGCCACACAGGTTAACATTCACAAGGCTGCAGGGGCCAGACGGATCACCAGGATGCGTACTCAGAGCATGCGCTGATCAGCTGGCAAGTGTCTTCACTGGCATGTTCAACCTCTCCCTGACCCAGTCTGTAATACCTACATGTTTCAAGCAGACCACCATAGTCCTGTGCCCAAGAACGCCAAAGTAAGCTGTCTAAATAACTATCGCCCCGTAGCACTCACATCTGTAGCCATGAAATGCTTTGAAAGTCTGGTCATGACTCACATCAACACCATCATCCCAGAAACCCTGGACCCACTCCAATTCACATACCGCCCCAACATATCCACAGATGACACAATCGCTATTGCACTCCACACTGCCCTTTCCCACCTGAACAAAAGGAAAACCTACATGAAAATGCTGTTCATTGACTACAGCTCAGCGTTAAACAACATTGTGCCCTCCAAGCTCATCACTAAGCTAAGTACCCTGGGATTAAACACTTCCCTCTGCAACAGGATCCTGGACTTCCTGACGGCCACCCCCAGTAGTGAGGGTAGGCAACAACACATATGCCACGCTGATCCTCAACACAGGGGCCCTTCAGGGGTGCGCTCTTAGTCCCCTCCTGCACTCCCTGTTCACCCACGACGGCGTGGCCACGCACAACTCCAACACTATCATTACGTTTACAGACAACACAATGGTAGTAGGCCTGAACACCGACAACATTGAGACCTGGCAGTATGGTGCCAGGACAACAACCTCTCCCTCAATGCCAGCAAGACCAAGGAGGGCCAAGCACACCCCCAGGAACAGGTTGAGAGCTTTGAGTTCCTCGGTGTCCACATCACTAAGGAACTATCATGGTCCACACACATCAACACAGTCATAAAGAGTCACAATACCTCTTCCCCCTCAGGAGGTTGAAAAGATTTGGCATGGGCCCTCAGAACCTCAAAAAGTTCTACAGCTTCTACAGCTGGTTCACTCCTTGGTATGACAACTGTTTGGCATACGACCGCAACGAGCTACAGAAGATAGTGCGTACAACCCAGTACATCACTGGGGCCGAGCTCCCTGCCATCCGGACCTCTATACCAGGCGGTGTCAGAGAAAGGCCCTAAAAATTGTCTAAGAATCCAGCCATCCAAATCATAGACTGTTCTCTCTGCTACCGCATGGCAAGCGGTACCGATGCACCAAGTCTGGAACCAACAGTATCCTGAACAGCTTCTACCCCTAAGCTATAAGACTGCTAAATAGTTAGTTAAATAGTTAACCTAAAGCTACCCGGAAAGCTTAATTGACGCTTTTTGCACTAACTCTTTTGACTCATCACATAAGCTGCTGTTACTGTTTATTATCTATCCAGTTGCCTAGTCACTTTATCCCTACCTATATGTACATATATGTACTGAGTAAGTATCTACCTCAGTTACCTCGTAACCCTGCACATCGACTCGGTACTGGCACCCTGTGTATATAGCCAAGTTATCGTTACTTGTTGTGTATTTATTCCTCTTGTTATTATTTTTAGATTTATCTTTTTTCTCTCTGTATTGTTGGGAAGGGCCCGTAAGTAAGCATTTCACCGTTAGTTTACAAAGCACGTGACAAATAAAATTGGATTTGATTCGATTTAAGAGCATTTTGTATCACTGAGAGAGGTAAACAGTCAGTCATCTGTGGACGGCTACCTGACTCTCTGTGGATGGCTACCTGGTTTTCTGTGGACGGACACCTGGTTCTCTGTGGACAGCTACTGTACCTGCCTCTCTGCGGATAGCTACCTTGAACTCTGGAGTCAATACACCTTTCACCTCTAACCTATGACCTTTCAAATTGACATAATCTGAGCTCAGGCCACATGAACCTACTGTAATTTAATAGACCTTCTTTATACTTTGGATGAGAAAGAGGCTTGTCAACCATTTAGTATGTCCATCCTACTAGTAGTTTACTGTCCATCCATATATCAACAGTATGATGTCTGCGGTGTGAGTAGTAATTTCATCCAGTCTTACATGTTCCAGGTGACAGTCCCAGAGACTCTCTGCATCTCTCCCAGAGCTGCCAGCAACAGGGATGACTTCCCACAACCCACCTGGCCCACGATCATAGTCAGCTGACCTGAGAGAGAGAGCGAGAGAGAGACACACAGGAAATGAGAAACTAGGTGGGAGAGAGAGAGTAGAGCGAGATGAGAGATGGGGGAGTTGGAGGAGGGAGTAGTGATTCCTCTAGTGATTCCTTTAATAGAGTATGAATGCTATGGCGTTTAACCTTCCTCCAGCAGCAGAGCCTTACCAAAGGGAACCTTGATGTCTACGTTAGACAGGGTGGGAGTCCCATCTGTCCAGGTGAAATAGCCACTGGTTATCTGGAGAAAGAAACATCACACACACATTGATCAAAGCAAATGTCAAAGACTGATTCCCACTGCTTTCACAAAAACCTAATCTGACTGAGTAAGGAGTCAGACAGGAGAGGGTCAGCAGTAAGCAGTCAGACAGGACAGGGTCAGCAGTAAGCAGTCAGACAGGACAGGGTCAGCAGTAAGCAGTCAGACAGGACAGGGTCAGCAGTAAGCAGTCAGACAGGAGAGGGTCAGCAGTAGAAGGTCAGACAGGACAGGGTCAGCAGTAATCAGTCAGACAGGAGAATCTCACTGGCAGCACACTGATGAGACTGAATGATAGTTTGAACTTCTGTCTAGTTCTATCTGCTACCTCTCACTCACCCTGATCCAGAGGTCTAGGTCCTCCTGGTCCACCTCTCACTCACCCTGATCCAGAGGTCTAGGTCCTCCTGGTCTACCTCTCACTCACCCTGATCCAGAGGTCTAGGTCCTCCTGGTCCACCTCTCACTCACCCTGATCCAGAGGTCTAGGTCCTCCTGGTCCACCTCTCACTCACCCTGATCCAGAGGTCTAGGTCCTCCTGGTCTACCTCTCACTCACCCTGATCCAGAGGTCTAGGTCCTCCTGGTCTACCTCTCACTCACCCTGATCCAGAGGTCTAGGTCCTCCTGGTCTACCTCTCACTCACCCTGATCCAGAGGTCTAGGTCCTCCTGGTCCACCTCTCACTCACCCTGATCCAGAGGTCTAGGTCCTCCTGGTCTACCTCTCACTCACCCTGATCCAGAGGTCTAGGTCCTCCTGGTCCACCTCTCACTCACCCTGATCCAGAGGTCTAGGTCCTCCTGGTCCACCTCTCACTCACCCTGATCCAGAGGTCTAGGTCCTCCTGGTCCAACTCTCACTCACCCTGATCCAGAGGTCTAGGTCCTCCTGGTCCACCTCTCACTCACCCTGATCCAGAGGTCTAGGTCCTCCTGGTCTACCTCTCACTCACCCTGATCCAGAGGTCTAGGTCCTCCTGGTCTACCTCTCACTCACCCTGATCCAGAGGTCTAGGTCCTCCTGGTCTACCTCTCACTCACCCTGATCCAGAGGTCTAGGTCCTCCTGGTCCACCTCTCACTCACCCTGATCCAGAGGTCTAGGTCCTCCTGGTCCACCTCTCACTCACCCTGATCCAGAGGTCTAGGTCCTCCTGGTCTACCTCTCACTCACCCTGATCCAGAGGTCTAGGTCCTCCTGGTCCACCTCTCACTCACCCTGATCCAGAGGTCTAGGTCCTCCTCGTCTACCTCTCACTCACCCTGATCCAGAGGTCTAGGTCCTCCTGGTCTACCTCTCACTCACCCTGATCCAGAGGTCTAGGTCCTCCTGGTCTACCTCTCACTCACCCTGATCCAGAGGTCTAGGTCCTCCTGGTCTACCTCTCACTCACCCTGATCCAGAGGTCTAGGTCCTCCTGGTCTACCTCTCACTCACCCTGATCCAGAGGTCTAGGTCCTCCTGGTCTACCTCTCACTCACCCTGATCCAGTGGTCCTTCTCCTGGTCTGCCTCCTACTCACCCTGATGCAGAGGTCTTGGTCTCCATCCTGGGGGGGTGGGTTGCCTCCCTCATGGCTGTAGTTGTTCCAATCGTCCCTGGGATGTCTCTTCCTGTTCACCACCTTCAGAGGCTGGGAGAGGTGCAGGGAGGGGGCAGTGCATTGCTTAGGCTTTTTACAGGACCACTATGAAAACCACAGAGTTGGTGGAGGAGGTGGTGAGAGTGTATGTGTAAATGAGGTTGGGGTGGAAGGAGGACATTAACTACAACATTGATGTGCATTCTGCCTGTGAATGAGTGGTTGAGTGTTTAAGAGCTCTTTGTGTTTGTTCATGTATGTGTGCGCTTGCGATTACATCTTCAAACTAAGGGCAACCGTGGTATGGCATCCATGACAGGGAGACGGATGACATCATGCATGATGACATATACGGGTAAGGTAGTCTAGCTAGCTACATTTTCAGATATTACACGTTTCTAATTTTGACAGAAAGTGGTTTCAATTCAAGCTAAAGTGTACTGTTAGCTAGCCAGCTAACATTAACTGGCTGGCTCCCTAGCTAACGTTACATTTATGACGTTGTTATTCGTATCCTAGAACCGTTTGCTTTGCCAGATAGATCCCAATGTTAGCTAGCTAACATTGAAACTGGCTGGTTAGCTCACAGAATATTCATGCAGGGTAGTAATGACATGATTTGGCACTATGTTCATTGTTGTTTAACTAGCTAATGTTAGCTGGCTGGCTGGCTCGTTAGCTAACATTATGTGACGCGTGTGATCTTACACGATGTTTACCTAGCTAGGTTCATTGTTTACCTAGCTAGTTAGCTACATGTCTTTTAACTAAAGTGTACTGTTAGCTAGCTAACGTTAGCTGGCTTTCTCCCTAGCTAACGTTACGTGTATGTTATTATTCTCATCCCAGAGCCGTTTGCTTTGCTAGTTAGAGCCCAATGCTGGTTGATTAGCTTCCAGCAGATTCACGCAGGGTAGAAACAACATGATTTGGCACTATGTTCATTGTTGTTTAACTAGCTAACGTTAGCTGGCTAGCTCGTTAGCTAACGTTACTTGACATCTGTGATCTTACATATTGTTTACCTAGCTAGGTTCATTGTTTACCTAGCTAGCTACATGTCTTAAGCTAAAGTGTACAACACCTGTTGAATACGGCCGGTGTCAATAAATGTCTGCAAAAAAGCATAATGAAATTGTTGCCAGCAGAGCTGGTTAGGCTGTTTTCATGTTATCCAGAGGTAAACAAATCATTGGCCAGAGCGTCAAGTGTGTGCTCTGAACGCACTGTGAGCGAAACGAGATGGGTGGGGCTAAAGCTTAAGAGGTTGTGAACAATGCTGAATGGGTGTAGACAAAGAAGAGCTCTTCACTAGATACCAAAACATTCAAAAACCATTTTCTCAAAAGGGAGTTTACAAGTTAAAGTTTCAAAGCAGAATTACTTTCCCATTGTTCCTAAAAAATGCAGTGTATGATATACCATTTTGTAGCTCTGAGTCTCTACTTTTATTTCACGGCTGGATGAAAAACGTACCCAAATTAAACTGGTTACTACTCGTGCCCAGAAACTACAATATGCATATTATTAGTAGATTTGGATAGAAAACACTCTGAAGTTTCTAAAACTGTTTGAATGGTGTCTGTGAGTATAACAGAACTCATATGGCAGGCAAAAACCTGAGAAAAATTCAACCAGAAAGTGGAGGATCTGAGAATTGCAGTTCTTCTTTCTAATCCCTTTCGAAACTACAGTGTCTGTGGGGTCACGTTGCACTTCCTAAGGCTTCCATTGGCTGTCAAAAGCCTTCAGAAAGTTGTTTCATCTGTCTCCTGTAACTGGGCAGAGTATAGGAGCTCAGTCACTGAGTGGACTGCCTGGGGACAAAGGGATTGGATATGCGCTGTCCCGCGAGCGTGCTGTTCCTTCTTTTTTTCCTTGAATGAATACGCTATTGTCCGGTTGGAATATTATCGCATTTTTACGTTAAAAATACCATAAAGATTGATTTTAAACAACGTTTGACATGCTTCTAAGTACGGTAATGGAACATTTTCACTTTTTGTGTCTCGAATTGCGCTCACGCGTTATGCCTTTGGATAGTGACCTGAACGCACGAATAAAACGGAGGTATTTGGACATAAATATGGATTATTTTGAACAAAAACAACATTTCTTGTGTAAGTAGCAGTCCTGGGAGTGCATTCTGACAAAGATCAACAAAGGTAAGAGAATATTTATAATACTAATTCTGAGTTTAGGTGACCCCGAACTTGGCGGGTGTCTGTATAGCTTGCTGTGATGGCGAGCTATGTACTCAGAATATTGAAAAATGTGCTTTCTCTGTAAAGCTATTTTAAAATCTGACACAGCGGTTGCATAAAGGAGTACTGTATCTATAATTCTTAAGATAATTGTTATGTATTTTGTCAACGTTTATGATGAGTATTTTTGTAAATTCACCAGGAGTTTTTCGTGGGAATACATTTTCTGAACATCACGCACCAATGTAAAATGCTGTTTCTGGATAAAAATATGAACTTTATCAAACAAAACATATATGTATTGTGTAACATGATGTCCTAGGAGTGTCATCTGATGAAGATCGTCAAAGGTTAGTGCTTCATTTATCTGTGTTTTGGGTTTTTGTGACATATATCCTTGCTTGGAAAATGGCTGTGTGGTTATTTTTGTCTATGTACTCTCCTAACATAATCTAATGTTTTCACTGTAAAGCCTTTTTGAAATCGGACAATGTGGTTGGATTAAGGAGAAGTGTATCTTTAAAATGGTGTAAAATAGTTGTATGTTTGAGAAATTGAAATTATTAGATTTTTGAGGTTTTGTATTTCGCGTCCTGCTGTTCCATTGGATGTTGGCTAGGCGTTCTGCTAGCGGAATGTCTGTCCTCAACAGGTTTTAAGACCAAATCCAGGTGATGAGTCACATATTAAAACAGAAGCCATACGTTTCCTGACTGGTAAAACAAACATTTTTTAAGCGTTCTGAGAACAGAAGTGAATGTTTCGCCTGTTCTGGGAACGTTTATTTTTAGGTTGCAGGGAGGTTCTGAGAACATTTGACTCTGGTTTCCTGGTGGCCCTGTTTCACGATAGTGATAGCTTACAAGTGTTTTATCAATGCATCTTTCCAACAATATCCGAAGATGTCACATGCGTTTCCCAAAACACCATGCAGAGAGAATGGTCGCTAAGTGTGTCGTTGGAGCATGTGCTTTCAGATCCGCTTACTCCATTCAAATCTTAGCTTAACAATATATTTATTTCACCATACTGATAGCGGATCAGCTTCTAGAGAGATATTACCACCTACGGCTGCAAATATTGAGGCGGCTTATTCTAAAGCTTACCTAATAAAAATGCAATTAACCACTGATTTGGCACATCATTGCACACGTTAGGCTACATATTATGAAATATATTGAGACAAATTACAGACAGAAGCAAAATGGAACTCCTTTGATTGAACATGAAATGTATTTCAATATGTTTGAAATAGGCCTATTGCCTACTTTCTATATTTTTAATGCAGTCATCTCGATTTTCATATGAAGCATCTTTTTCTACGTCACTTGTTTGTATCAATTGCAAAGACAACTTTGTATTTGTTGTCAACTTTGTTCGGAAGTTGTCGGTGGTAAAGGAGAGACGGATAAACCATGTGATTCTATGTTTAGCAGAGATCTTCTGTGTATAAAGAAAGGAGAGAGGGCAAGGAAGCATCTAACGACGCACTTAGCTGTTCTGCGAGTGAGACAGGCATTAGATTATGGCCATTTTAAAGTGCAACGTTAATAACGATGGTTTTGGCAAACAGCTCGGAGATTTAACGCGCCCACTAATTGACAACACATGATCTTAATGATTGCTTGTTTCCTTTGAAATAGGGTCTGTTTGAATAGACTAAAATGAAAAGCTTTGTATGTGGAAAACATGGCATGCTATCTCCATCCTGGTGGCGCAATTCACTAATTCCAAGGATAGAGAACAGGTCCCGGTTTCCCAAAAGCATCTTAAGCCTAAGTTCATCGTAAGAACCTTTGTAAGAGCGTCGTTAAATCTCTTTCCTGAGATGGTTTATGACAGTTTTTGCAAAAATGATTTGGTTGAGCAAACACACAGTTTCATCAGCTATCTGGGTGGCTGGTCTCAGATGATCCTGCAGAGGAAGAGGTCCTGGGCTGGCGTGGTTACACATGGTCTGCAGTTATGAGGCCGGTTGGATGTACTGCCAAATTCTCTAAAATGACTTTGAAGAGCGGCTTATGGTATAGAAATTAACATTAAATTCTCTGGCAACAGCTCTGGTGGACATTCCTGCACTCTGCATGCCAATTGCACGCTCCTTCAAAACTTGAGACATCTGTGACATTGTAGAGTGGCCTTTTATTGTCCCCAGCACAAGGTGCACCTTTGTAATGATCATGCTATTTAATCAGCTTCTTGATATGCCATACCTGTCAGGTGGATGGATTATCTTGGAAAAAGAGAAATGCTCACTATGTCACGTCCTGGCCATAGAGAGGGTTTTATTCTCTATTTTGGTTAGGCCAGGGTGTGACTAGGGTGGGCATTCTATGTCCTTTTTTCTATGTTTTGTATTTCTTTGTTTTGGCCGGGTATGGTTCTCAATCAGGGACAGCTGTATATCGTTGTCTCTGATTGGGAGCCATACTTAGGCAGCCTGTTTTCCTTTGGGTTTTGTGGGTGGTTCATTTCTGTTTAGTGTTGCTTACCTGACAGAACTGTTTGGCTGTTGTTTTTGTTTATGTGTTCTCAGTACAATAAATTCATGATGAGCACTCAACACGCTGCGCCTTGGTCTACTCCCTTCGACGGCCGTTACACACTAACAGGGATGAAAACAAATTTGTGCACGAAATTTGAGAGTAATAAACTTTTTCTGCGTATGGAACATTTCTGGGATCTTTTATTTGAGCTCATGGGACCAACACTTTACATGTTGTGTTTATATTTTTTGTTCAGTATAAATGTAACGATGTTTGAACTTTTACAAAACATTCTGTTAAAGTTACTAAAATGTTCTGAGAATGTTCCAAAACCAAGCAACTATCCTGTACCATTCGCAGAAAGTTTTAGGAAGTTTGTATGCTAAATCACCATAGGACAACCACACTCTCACCAAGCTCTAAGAAACATAAGGTTCTCAGAACATTATGTGATAGCTGGGTACTCACCACTGCCTGGTACTTGCTGTTGTGGTTTCTGGGGCCGGAGGGAATGGTTTTGTGGTTGCTAGGGCCCGTGGGCATGGTAGCATTGGGCTCCTGCTCATCTCCAATCTCATCACTACTGAAGAACTCACTCAGCTTCTGGGCACTATGAGGAAACAGGGGTTACAGGGTTAGGGTTACAGGGGGACATGACCGATACATTTCATATTTCCACATTCTAGTATTAGCAGATGCTGTTTTCCAGAGTGAGTTAAAATGAGGAAAAGTTACTGTTTTGGAGATTGGATAGGGAACAACACAGCAAGAGGGTTTTCAAAGTAAAAGTGCCAGGTAAGTCTCATTGGACTGTACATCTGATAGAAGAAGGCAAAAATGACGAGGAGTGAAAAGGTGATTGGTTTGTAGTCAACAGTGATAAAGTACTCTGTTTTTATATGTGCCTTTTTCTGGGCCAAACTAGAATCAGCCATCTTATCACCGTCATCTACCTGCTCCAGCTTCAGGTCAAATGAAAGCATTAGAATCAGCCATCTTATCACCGTCATCTACCTTCTCCAGCTTCAGGTCAAATGAAAGTATTAGAATCAGCCATCTTATCACCGTCATCTACCTTCTCCAGCTTCAGGTCAAATGAAAGCATTAGAATCAGCCATCTTATCACCGTCATCTACCTTCTCCAGCTTCAGAACATCTGGAATCAACTAGAGCATAAAGGTGTGAACATGATTAGTAGAAGTCCTAAGTACAAACATGACTACACACCTAAGCAAAATATTCACAAACAATATGGGCCTTGCTGTACATCTACTGTAAATCAGGTTGAGTCAGCTGTGACTAGAAGTACTGTTACACTCCAGGCTCTCATCACACATTTGAAGAGCTCTTATTGGCCCATCAATTTAGTGGAACATTGCTTCACTTCTCTGTCCCCCCCTCTCTCACTCCCTCCCTCCTCTCTCTCTCACTCCCCCTTCTCTCTCACTCCCCCTCTCTCTCACTCCCCCTCTCTCTCACTCCCCCGCTCTCATTCCTCCCTGTGTCTTCCCTACTTCCCAACCTCCTCTATATCACCCTGTCCCTCTCTCTGTTCTCTTATCTGCTCTCTCTCCCTCTCTTTCTCTGTTCCCTCAATTCACTATTCTCTTTCTCCTCTCTCTCTATGTACTCCAGAATGAAACGCATGTTCCACACTCACTGGAGCCGGCAACCACTTCTCAAAGCCAGGTCATGTCAGAATTGTCAGACTTCACTTCAGCTTCACTCAAATGCCAGGATACAGGAGTTATTGACTTCGATCCCATTACGCAATACTTTTTTAACATTCTATCCTTCAGCATTCTAAATGAATTGTGAGGACTGATCGTGTGCGAGTGTCCAAAGCCACTGCAGCAGAGCAGAATAGCAGAATGCTCCAGCTGTATGGCAGAATGGCAGTGTCAATGCCAGGCTGTTACGGGTATCATAAGGACCTCTTGACCGTACATGGAACGATGGACTTAGATTAACCCTGAGATACAGCATCACACTCAACTTGCTGTCACCATTAATAAAGACAGGAGATTAATAAAGATAGGATCGTGTTAGTTATAAAAATGTAATTAAGTGTCACTCCACAATGATACAACAATACACAATACAGATTATTTTAAAACACATTGTGGACCACTCAAATGGAGGTTTGAAAAACTAAAACAAAAATACTTGTGCAGAGTAAGATGCTCCAAGCAGTCTTTAGAACTGTATGATTGGATGGGTAATGGTCTGTGAGGAAAAGAAAGATGGTGAAGGGTAGCTCTATGACAAGACAATACATTTCAGCAGTTAAACTAATCACCAGTGTAGAAGTTAATGTTACTGAGGGAAACGGACAGGTGTTTTACTGACTGAGGCACTGTCAAAAGAAAATCTAGATTGATTCACTCTGACTTCAGTTTAGTTTCACCCCAGTTAAAAACTTTATTCTGGTAGATTTTATGTAAATTCACCTTATCTCAACTTAATTGAACACCGCTACTCAGTTCAATTAATCTCAGTGTGTGTGTGTGTGTGTATGTGTGTGTGTGTGTCCCCTTATCAGGACCTCAATGTCCTGACAACAAGAAAAAATGTGAAAAGTCAGGACTTTTTTCATGTCCTGAAATTGCTAAAATGTGACTCGTTTCAGGAAACTAGGCGTATGTCGCAGGTCACTACTTTACAAGAGAGACATTTGAGCGTAAACCTTTTTTTAAATCAAAATGCGTTTTTTTCATGTGCCTTAATAACAAACATGTATGCAATCTGTAAATATGAATACAATTACGAGCCTAGTTGGTTAAGCCACAGAAAAAGGCAGAACCCTTCCCGCTAGCCATGATTGGCTAAGATAATGAGTGGGCTGGACATGCCAAGAGATGACTTCGGATTGGTCTGCCATATAGCACGCTTCTGTCTATTTGAGCTGGTCAGTATGTGTAGGTAATCCTGTCTAACGCTGTAACGAGTGCACTGAGAGTTGGGAAGCAAGTACAGGGAGTGAGTGTTTTAATAAATAAATAAAACAATAAACAAGAACCACAAACAACGCACCGACATGAAACAGAGTCAATAACACCGGAGGAAAGAACCAAGGGGAGTGACAGATTTAGGGAAGATAATCAAGGAGGTGATGGAGTCCAGGTGAGTGTCATGAGGCGCTGGTGGCTTGACAATGGTGACAGGTGTTGCTTGATAATCAGCAGCCTGATGACCTAGAGGCCGGAGAGGGAGTATATGTGACAAATGCGGCTTTTTAAAAAATATATCGCATAGTGGAGCTGCATAAGTGTTTCTATCCACTTTCTGGAGGACAGAGTTTTGAAATCAGTGGAGTTAGACTACAATAGCTGAGGAGATGGAGAAAACACCTGTCTCCAGATTACATCTTCAAACTAAGGGCAACCATGGCATCCATGACAGAGAGAAGAATCCATCTATGATGTATACGGGTAAGATAGTCTAGCAAGCTACATTTTCAGATATTACACGTTTCTAATTTTGACAAAGTCGTTTTCATTTCAAGTTAAAGTGTGCAGTTAGCTAGCTAACGTTAGCCGGCTGGCTAGCTAGCTAATGTTATGTGTATGATCTTATTATTTGTATCGCAGAGCCATTTGCTTTGCTAGTTATTGCCTAATGTTAGCTAGCTAACATTGAACCTGGTTGGTTAGCTACCTGCAAATTCATGCATGTAGTAACATCATGAGCTGGGATTATGGTTCATTGTTTAGCTAGCTAGCTAGCTAGCTAGCTAGCTACATGTTTTAACAAATACTCCACTATGCAAGTAACAATTTCAATAGAATGTTGACAACTGTTGATAGACATAGTTGGCGAATTTTTACGAACGCTCAACACCCGTTGAATATGGCCGGTGTCAGTAAACGTTGGCAAAAAAAGCATAAATTGTTGCCAGCAGCACAGTTGCAGTCACCATCGCTCTGGATAACATAAAAACAGCCTAACCATCTCTGCTAGGGCGAGTAAAATGGTCAGTGAGCTGTTCTGTCATTTGTGTCTGGAAGTAGCTAGCAAGCTAGCCAACGTTAGCCAGGTAGCTTGTGTGCTTGACTGCTGCTGTTTGGACAACACTCGGATCAACCCTTAAAGAGATTGGTGGGGCTAAAGCTTAAGAGGGTGTGAACAATGCTGAATGGGTATAGACAAAGAAGAGCTCTCCAGTAGGTACCAAAACATTCAAAGGCCATTGTCTCAAAAGTGAGGTTACAAGTTGATCAACTTTCAAAACAGAATTACTTTCCCATTGTTCCTCAAATGCAGTGTATGATATACCATTTTGTAGCTCTGTGTCTGCTTTTATCCAATGTAAAAATCACCATTTCAAATTTTTCTACATAAGACCGAATCAAGGCGGTCTGTCACAAATGCTATTTTAGGCTTAAGGGTTAGGTTTAAGGTTTGGGGTTAAGGTTAGGGTTAGGGTTAAGGTTAAGGTTACGGTTAGGGAAAATAGGATTTTTAATGGGAATACATTTGTACTCCCCAAAATGTTCTGAAAATTCAAAAACAGAGCTGTGTGTGCATGTGGGCATGTGTGCATGCGACTGTGTGTGTCCATCAGACCTGGGCAGAAAATAGTTGTATTTTGTAGTTTATTTGAAAATACCAGAGTTTAAACTACAAGGCAACTATTTTCTTTGATATTCAAATACAGTTCTCAGAAAAATAATTATATTTGAAAGTATTAAATATGTGAGGGACATGGAATCACCAACATCAGAGAAGACTTTTGCAGCTTTAAAATGACAAAAATGTTCATAATGAGTGAGACAAAGTAATACAGTAACACTTGACATCAAATTCTTATAAATGTTTAGTAACTTTGTGATTATTACATAGCAACATTGTTGTAACATAAGGCCTTGGAAATGGCTTTATAATTGCATAGTCAGGGAGTTTTTACATAAGTGGAATAAGGAAGAGTCACTATTCCTCTTGTGTACAGTAGTTACGAAATCTCTCAGCTCATTGCTATGAAATTAAAATGCAATGTAACAACATGCTCCAAATTATATATTTTTACAATTATTTATTTAACCTTAACCTTTATTTAATTACAGTTTTATTACACAGGAACAAG
Source organism: Salmo salar (assembly GCF_965601325.2). Classification (NCBI taxonomy): domain Eukaryota; kingdom Metazoa; phylum Chordata; class Actinopteri; order Salmoniformes; family Salmonidae; genus Salmo; species Salmo salar. The sequence continues at coordinate 41,037,182 of NC_138313.1, forward strand.
AACAGTTTAATATTAAGTGTTACTGAGAATTGCTAACAGTAACAAAATATGTATTTTAATTGTCAAAAGGAAACTAAATATCACAAAACTGCCTTCTTGAATCAACTACAGCCAAGGTAGGTTGAACATAATGTTAGTTTGTATTCTGAGTAATTTATCCCTTTAAAGATGGTATAGTGTGTGTTTGAAACAATAACACTTCCCCTCAGATGGACAGAGGTTCAACGTTGCTTTTGCCAAGCATCCAACGTGCTGTTTGCAATGTTTGCAAATGGCTTTGAATTTCTCTGCAGTATTTTCACATATTATAAAATGAATTGCAGATTTGAACCTTTTTAGTGGCATGTTGAGTCCTACAGTAGCTGAGCGCCACAACGCATTTAAACTTATCTCTACAAAATATCATTGGTTAATTGATTTGAGTTGATTATGTACACATGGGGCAATGGACATTCAGGAGAATGGACATTTACAAAATGTTCAGATAGAAATGTATTGTGTAGATCAAATATGACTGTCAGATTGCTTGGAATACTATAGGAGATTGTGTGTTCTCTATTCATTCTATTTCTATCTGCAACATGCAGTTCCAGATATAGCCCTGCCATTAGTTGAAGGCAGCCAATCCAAAAGTAGTCACCTCCTGAGATCTGTATTAAAATAGGTTTGGGATCTGTAAATTGTTTTAAAAAGTCATTTTTGGGGATCTGCATTTAAATATTTTAAAAAGTAGTCATTTTCTGGGATCTGTATTTAAATATCTTTAAAAAGTAGTCATTTTCTGGGATCTGTATTTAAATTGTTTTTATATCAGTTGGCAGGGGTCTTTACTTCAACATTGTGTTTTGATGTATTTCTAATACCTTAAGACTTCTTCTGGAAGTTTACTGTAAAAAATGAGTCATTTTTTGGGATCTGTATATTATATTTCCCTCACTAACTTTAAACATCAGCTATCTGAGCAGCTAACCGATCGCTGCAGCTGTACATAGTCCATCTGTAAATAGGCCACCCAATCTACCTTCCTCATCACCATACTGTTTTTATTTACTTTTCTGCTCTTTTGCACACCAGTATTTCTACTTGCACATAATCTTCTGCTCATCTATCACTCCAGTGTTAATTAGCTAAATTGTAATTACTTCGCTACTATGGCCTATTTATTGCCTTACCTCCTCACGCCATTTGCACACACTGTATATAGACTTTCTTTTTTTCTATTGTGTTATTGATTGTACGCTTGTTTATTCCATGTGTAACTCTGTGTTGTTTGTGTCGCACTGCTTTATCTTGACCAGGTCACAGTTGTAAACTTACCTGGTTAAATAATGGTGAAATAAAAAATACATTTAAAAAAGTTGTAATTTTTGGGATCTGTATTCAAATAGTTTTAAAAAGTAGTCATTTTTTCAGATCTGTATTAAAATAGTTCTAGTCACCTCGAAAGTAACTATTTGTTCGCTGGAAAAATAGTTTCTTTCAACAAAGCATAGTTAAAACTATAGTTACCCCACATCTGGTGTCCATGATAACCAGCTCACCTGACCAGGGCCTTGACCGTGGACCGTACCACGCTGGAGAGCAGGAAGAGAGGAGTGACCAGGATGTGGAACAGGGACAAGGAGGCGAAGGCTACAGCAGGGGACAGGTCAGCCTCCTCAGAGATGTGCACATGGACCACAAACGTCTAGAGGCAAATGACGAGAGGAGAGAAAAATATGAATAATCACTCCAATAACCAGCATATACAGTATACTGTGGGTGAGGTCTGAATCAAACGCAAGTTAGCAACTCAAACTTTTACATAAGCATGCATTGATGTCAATGGTAGATGTGTGCTGTAGTCTGAGCTGTGCTCGCATCTAACAGTACAGGATTTGGTCCTGAAATAATAAATATCCCTCAGAAAGATAAGCAATTAAAACTGATTCTGCAAATGTTTTTACCGTTCATTTAGTTTGTGATTAACTTGAGAATTTCAGGGCTTAACAATGATAAGCAAATCTCTGTCTCCACAACCCACATTGCTCATCCAGGACATCAGTTTGTCCTCTCTCTCTATGTCTATTTCATTTTTTGTTCCAAAGGGTGAGGGATAAACCAATCACTGTCTCTTCCCAAAATACATTTCACTAATTCAAGGACTAATTCAAGGACCTCTCCTTGTGTTCTCTATCGCTGTCTGCCTGCCTGCCTGTCTGCCTGCCATACTGGATTTGTCACCACACGAAAACCTTCCTTGACGGCTCCAGCTATCATAAATATAACTGGGATTTACAGTGGCCTGCCATGTCAAACCTCTACGGTGTCCCTGGGAAATGTCACTAGCCATCCTTTATAGCGTCAACATGCCAGACTGACTGGATTATGAGCAATAGCACTCTAGTCTGGTCTGTGCCCTTTACTGGGGAAAAGGGATTGCCCATCCACTGAGAAAAACACACAGAGCAGTGAAATATTTTGAGTTGAGGTCAAAACATGCTGTTCTGTGGTGAATAAAGAGAAAGGGCAGGTATTTGGGCTAGGCTGTAGACAGCAGTATATTATAATGTAAGGGAGGACAGGTATTTGGGCTAGGCTGTAGACTAGTATATTATAATGTGAGGGAGGACAGGTATTTGGGCTAGGCTGTAGACAGTAGTATATTATAATGTGAGGGAGGACAGGTATTTGGGCTAGGCTGTAGACAGTAGTATATTATAATGTGAGGGAGGACAGGTATTTGAGCTAGGCTGTAGACAGTAGTATATTATAATGTGAGGGAGGACAGGTATTTGGGCTAGGCTGTAGACTAGTATATTAAAATGTGAGGGAGGACAGGTATTTGGGCTAGGCTGTAAACTAGTATATTATAATGTGAGGGAGGACAGGTATTTGGGCTAGGCTGTAGACAGTAGTATATTATAATGTGAGGGAGGACAGGTATTTGGGCTAGGCTGTAGACAGTAGTATATTATAATGTAAGGGAAGACAGGTATTTGGGCTAGGCTGTAGACAGTAGTATATTATAATGTGAGGGAGGACAGGTATTTGAGCTAGGCTGTAGACAGTAGTATATTATAATGTGAGGGAGGACAGGTATTTGGGCTAGGCTGTAGACAGTAGTATATTATAATGTGAGGGAGGACAGGTATTTGGGCTAGGCTGTAGACAGCAGTATATTATAATGTAAGGGAGGACAGGTATTTGGGCTAGGCTGTAGACTAGTATATTATAATGTGAGGGAGGACAGGTATTTGGGCTAGGCTGTAGACAGTAGTATATTATAATGTGAGGGAGGACAGGTATTTGGGCTAGGCTGTAGACAGTAGTATATTATAATGTGAGGGAGGACAGGTATTTGAGCTAGGCTGTAGACAGTAGTATATTATAATGTGAGGGAGGACAGGTATTTGGGCTAGGCTGTAGACTAGTATATTAAAATGTGAGGGAGGACAGGTATTTGGGCTAGGCTGTAAACTAGTATATTATAATGTGAGGGAGGACAGGTATTTGGGCTAGGCTGTAGACAGTAGTATATTATAATGTGAGGGAGGACAGGTATTTGGGCTAGGCTGTAGACAGTAGTATATTATAATGTGAGGGAGGACAGGTATTTGGGCTAGGCTGTAGACAGTAGTATATTATAATGTGAGGGAGGACAGATATTTGGGCTAGGCTGTAGACAGTAGTATATTATAATGTGAGGGAGGACAGGTATTTGGGCTAGGCTGTAGACAGTAGTATATTATAATGTGAGGGAGGACGGGTATTTGGGCTAGGCTGTAGACAGTATTATATTATAATGTGAGGGAGGACAGGTATTTGAGCTAGGCTGTAGACAGTAGTATATTATAATGTTAGGGAGGACAGGTATTTGGGCTAGGCTGTAGACAGTAGTATATTATAATGTGAGGGAGGACAGATATTTGGGCTAGGCTGTAGACAGTAGTATATTATAATGTGAGGGAGGACAGGTATTTGGGCTAGGCTGTAGACAGTAGTATATTATAATGTGAGGGAGGACAGGTATTTGAGCTAGGCTGTAGACAGTAGTATATTATAATGTGAGGGAGGACAGGTATTTGGGCTAGGCTGTAGACTAGTATATTAAAATGTGAGGGAGGACAGGTATTTGGGCTAGGCTGTAAACTAGTATATTATAATGTGAGGGAGGACAGGTATTTGGGCTAGGCTGTAGACAGTAGTATATTATAATGTGAGGGAGGACAGGTATTTGGGCTAGGCTGTAGACAGTAGTATATTATAATGTGAGGGAGGACAGGTATTTGGGCTAGGCTGTAGACAGTAGTATATTATAATGTGAGGGAGGACAGGTATTTGGGCTAGGCTGTAGACAGTAGTATATTATAATGTGAGGGAGGACAGATATTTGGGCTAGGCTGTAGACAATAGTATATTATAATGTGAGGGAGGACAGGTATTTGGGCTAGGCTGTAGACAGTAGTATATTATAATGTGAGGGAGGACGGGTATTTGGGCTAGGCTGTAGACAGTATTATATTATAATGTGAGGGAGGACAGGTATTTGAGCTAGGCTGTAGACAGTAGTATATTATAATGTTAGGGAGGACAGGTATTTGGGCTAGGCTGTAGACAGTAGTATATTATAATGTGAGGGAGGACAGATATTTGGGATAGGCTGTAGACAGTAGTATATTATAATGTGAGGGAGGACAGGTATTTGGGCTAGGCTGTAGACAGTAGTATATTATAATGTGAGGGAGGACAGGTATTTGGGCTAGGCTGTAGACAGTAGTATATTATAATGTGAGGGAGGACAGATATTTGGGCTAGGCTGTAGACAGTAGTATATTATAATGTGAGGGAGGACAGGTATTTGAGCTAGGCTGTAGACAGTAGTATATTATAATGTGAGGGAGGACAGATATTTGGGCTAGGCTGTAGACAGTAGTATATTATAATGTGAGGGAGGACAGGTATTTGGGCTAGGCTGTAGACAGTAGTATATTATAATATGAGGGAGGACAGGTATTTGGGCTAGGCTGTAGACAGTAGTATATTATAATGTTAGGGAGGACAGATATTTGGGCTAGGCTGTAGACAGTAGTATATTATAATGTGAGGGAGGACAGATATTTGAGCTAGGCTGTAGACTGTAGTATATTATAATGTGAGGGAGGACAGGTATTTGGGCTAGGCTGTAGACAGTAGTATATTATAATGTGAGGGAGGACAGGTATTTGGGCTAGGCTGTAGACAGTAGTATATTATAATGTGAGGGAGGACAGGTATTTGGGCTAGGCTGTAGACAGTAGTATATTATAATGTGAGGGAGGACAGGTATTTGGGCTAGGCTGTAGACAGTATTATGAAGGGCACCTATGAGATATGAATAGGCATTTTTAACTGGAATGAATACTCACGGTCAGGACAGCTGCGATAGGGATGGCTGCGTTCATGAATACTGAGAACAAGGAGACACATAAGCAACATTAGATACGTGACAGTATGGTTCAGATACTGTACAGACAGTTTGTTCCAGTCATCCCTCTCCCAGGCTCTCTCTCTCTACAGACAGTGTCTTTCTCCAGGATCTCAGGCTCTCTCTCTATAGACAGTGTCTTTCTCCAGGATCCCAGGCTCTCTCTCTCTACAGACAGTGTCTTTCTCCAGGATCTCAGGCTCTCTCTCTATAGACAGTGTCTTTCTCCAGGATCCCAGGCTCTCTCTCTCTACAGACAGTGTCTTTCTCCAGGATCTCAGGCTCTCTCTCTATAGACAGTGTCTTTCTCCAGGATCTCAGTCTCTCTCTACAGACCGTGTCTTTCTCCAGGATCTCAGCTTGTGCCTTCCTCGCTGTGTCTTTCTCCAGGAACTCAGCTCAACTGAATGGCTTACAGCGGTTGTTGTCTAGGACTAAGCTAGAGCATCAGCACTGAGAGAGACACACACACATTGAAGCATTTCATGCAGTAAAAGGGTGGAGATTGGTTAAAGTTGTGAGCCTTCCTTTTGTACTGCGGTGGTCAGACAGTTTAATGCATTAATATTGCTGTGATATGACTGTTTTATGTGGTGATTGGTTAAATTTGCAAGCCATTGGATAATACGCAGGAAATGGTTGATATTGCAAAAACAAATCTGATTGCAGAATTGCACAATCCTGGAGGAACTGACAAGATGACTTAGAAGGCTAAGAATTAAACAGAGTTCATTGCATGAAACTACTACTACAGTTCATACATTTTATGAACTCTAGTAGGACTGACACAGAATTGAGAGGAGTACATTTTATGAACTCTAATGGGACTGACACAGAGTTGAGAGGAGTACATTTTATGAACTCTAATAGGACTGACACAGAGTTGAGAGGAGTACATTTTATGAACTCTAGTAGGACTGACACAGAGTAGAGAGGAGTACATTTGATGAACTCTAGCAGGGCTGACACAGAGTTGAGAGGAGTACATTTTATGAGCTCTAGTAGGACTGACAGAGTTGAGAGGGGTAACATTTTATGAACTTTAGCCGGACTGACAAAGAGTTGAGAGAGGTAACATTTTATGTAGGGCATTTTCCACTCCAATGAGTGAATCAGCTTCCCTTGGTCTGCTACGGATCTATCCAGAGATATTCATTATATTGCATGCTAAAAAAGTCCAACACCTATTTGAGGGTTGTCTTTAATTGAATCATATTAAAAGTGTTTAGTTGGTGAAAGGGTTAAAGCAAAGGTAATGTAACCTACTAGATATGGATCTGTAGAGGTAGGTAACGTAACCTACTAGATATGGACCTGTAGAGGTAGGTAACGTAACCTACTAGATATGGACCTGTAGAGGTAGGTAACGTAACCTACTAGATATGGACCTGTAGAGGTAGGTAACGTAACCTACTAGATATGGATCTGTAGAGGTAGGTAACGTAACCTACTAGATATGGACCTGTAGAGGTAGGTAACGTAACCTACTAGATATGGACCTGTAGAGGTAGGTAACGTAACCTACTAGATATGGATCTGTAGAGGTAGGTAACCTACTAGATATGGACCTGTAGAGGTAGGTAACGTAACCTACTAGATATAGATCTGTAGAGGTAGGTAACCTACTAGATATGGACCTGTAGAGGTAGGTAACGTAACCTACTAGATATGGACCTGTAGAGGTAGGTAACCTACTAGATATGGACCTGTAGAGGTAGGTAACGTAACCTACTAGATATGGATCTGTAGAGGTAGGTAACGTAACCTACTAGATATGGATCTGTAGAGGTAAGTAACGTAACCTACTAGATATGGATCTGTAGAGGTAGGTAACGTAACCTACTAGATATGGACCTGTAGAGGTAGGTAACGTAACCTACTAGGAATGGACCTGTAGAGGTAGGTAACATAACCTACTAGATATGGACCTGTAGAGGTAGGTAACCTCCTAGATATGGACCTGTAGAGGTAGGTAACCTACTAGATATGGACCTGTAGAGGTAGGTAACCTACTAGATATGGACCTGTAGAGGTAGGTAACCTACTAGATATGGACCTGTAGAGGTAGGTAACCTACTAGATATGGACCTGTAGAGGTAGGTAACATAACCTACTAGATATGGACCTGTAGAGGTAGGTAACCTCCTAGATATGGTTCTGTAGAGGTAGGTAACGTAACCTACTAGATATGGACCTGTAGAGGTAGGTAACCTCCTAGATATGGACCTGTAGAGGTAGGTAACGTAACCTACTAGATATGGATCTGTAGAGGTAGGTAACGTAACCTACTAGATATGGACCTGTAGAGGTAGGTAACGTAACCTACTAGATATGGACCTGTAGAGGTAGGTAACCTCCTAGATATGGACCTGTAGAGGTAGGTAACATAACCTACTAGATATGGACGTGTATAGGTCTGTGTATTTTAGGTAAGGTAACCTACTAGATATGGACGTGTATAGGTCTGTGTATTTTAGGTAAGGTAACCTACTAGATACGGACCTGTAGAGGTAGGTAACCTACTAGATATGGACCTGTAGAGGTAGGTAACATAACCTACTAGATATGGATCTGTAGAGGTAGGTAACCTACTAGATATGGATCTGTAGAGGTAGGTAACCTACTAGATATGGACCTGTAGAGGTAGGTAACCTACTAGATATGGACCTGTAGAGGTAGGTAACTTAATCTACTAGATATGGACCTGTAGAGGTAGGTAACTTAATCTACTAGATATGGACCTGTAGAGGTAGGTAACGTAACCTACTAGATATGGACCTGTAGAGGTAGGTAACGTAACCTACTAGATATGGACCTGTAGAGGTAGGTAACGTAACCTACTAGATATGGACCTGTAGAGGTAGGTAACGTAACCTACTAGATATGGACCTGTAGAGGTAGGTAACGTAACCTACTAGATATGGACCTGTAGAGGTAGGTAACGTAACCTACTAGATATAGATCTGTAGAGGTAGGTAACCTACTAGATATGGACCTGTAGAGGTAGGTAACGTAACCTACTAGATATGGACCTGTAGAGGTAGGTAATGTAACCTACTAGATATGGACCTGTAGAGGTAGGTAACCTACTAGATATGGACCTGTAGAGGTAGGTAACGTAACCTACTAGATATGGATCTGTAGAGGTAGGTAACGTCACCTACTAGATATGGATCTGTAGAGGTAAGTAACGTAACCTACTAGATATGGATCTGTAGAGGTAGGTAACGTAACCTACTAGATATGGACCTGTAGAGGTAGGTAACGTAACCTACTAGGAATGGACCTGTAGAGGTAGGTAACATAACCTACTAGATATGGACCTGTAGAGGTAGGTAACCTCCTAGATATGGACCTGTAGAGGTAGGTAACCTACTAGATATGGACCTGTAGAGGTAGGTAACCTACTAGATATGGACCTGTAGAGGTAGGTAACCTACTAGATATGGACCTGTAGAGGTAGGTAACCTACTAGATATGGACCTGTAGAGGTAGGTAACATAACCTACTAGATATGGACCTGTAGAGGTAGGTAACCTCCTAGATATGGTTCTGTAGAGGTAGGTAACGTAACCTACTAGATATGGACCTGTAGAGGTAGGTAACCTCCTAGATATGGACCTGTAGAGGTAGGTAACGTAACCTACTAGATATGGATCTGTAGAGGTAGGTAACGTAACCTACTAGATATGGACCTGTAGAGGTAGGTAACGTAACCTACTAGATATGGACCTGTAGAGGTAGGTAACCTCCTAGATATGGACCTGTAGAGGTAGGTAACATAACCTACTAGATATGGACGTGTATAGGTCTGTGTATTTTAGGTAAGGTAACCTACTAGATATGGACGTGTATAGGTCTGTGTATTTTAGGTAAGGTAACCTACTAGATACGGACCTGTAGAGGTAGGTAACCTACTAGATATGGACCTGTAGAGGTAGGTAACATAACCTACTAGATATGGATCTGTAGAGGTAGGTAACCTACTAGATATGGATCTGTAGAGGTAGGTAACCTACTAGATATGGACCTGTAGAGGTAGGTAACCTACTAGATATGGACCTGTAGAGGTAGGTAACTTAATCTACTAGATATGGACCTGTAGAGGTAGGTAACTTAATCTACTAGATATGGACCTGTAGAGGTAGGTAACGTAACCTACTAGATATGGACCTGTAGAGGTAGGTAACGTAACCTACTAGATATGGACCTGTAGAGGTAGGTAACGTAACCTACTAGATATGGACCTGTAGAGGTAGGTAACGTAACCTACTAGATATGGACCTGTAGAGGTAGGTAACGTAACCTACTAGATATGGACCTGTAGAGGTAGGTAACCTCCTAGATATGGACCTGTAGAGGTAGGTAACGTAACCTACTAGATATGGACCTGTAGAGGTAGGTAACGTAACCTACTAGATATGGACCTGTAGAGGTAGGTAACGTAACCTACTAGATATGGACCTGTAGAGGTAGGTAACGTAACCTACTAGATATGGATCTGTAGAGGTAGGTAACGTAACCTACTAGATATGGACCTGTAGAGGTAGGTAACGTAACCTACTAGATATGGACCTGTAGAGGTAGGTAACGTAACCTACTAGATATGGATCTGTAGAGGTAGGTAACCTACTAGATATGGACCTGTAGAGGTAGGTAACGTAACCTACTAGATATAGATCTGTAGAGGTAGGTAACCTACTAGATATGGACCTGTAGAGGTAGGTAACGTAACCTACTAGATATGGACCTGTAGAGGTAGGTAACCTACTAGATATGGACCTGTAGAGGTAGGTAACGTAACCTACTAGATATGGATCTGTAGAGGTAGGTAACGTAACCTACTAGATATGGATCTGTAGAGGTAAGTAACGTAACCTACTAGATATGGATCTGTAGAGGTAGGTAACGTAACCTACTAGATATGGACCTGTAGAGGTAGGTAACGTAACCTACTAGGAATGGACCTGTAGAGGTAGGTAACATAACCTACTAGATATGGACCTGTAGAGGTAGGTAACCTCCTAGATATGGACCTGTAGAGGTAGGTAACCTACTAGATATGGACCTGTAGAGGTAGGTAACCTACTAGATATGGACCTGTAGAGGTAGGTAACCTACTAGATATGGACCTGTAGAGGTAGGTAACCTACTAGATATGGACCTGTAGAGGTAGGTAACATAACCTACTAGATATGGACCTGTAGAGGTAGGTAACCTCCTAGATATGGTTCTGTAGAGGTAGGTAACGTAACCTACTAGATATGGACCTGTAGAGGTAGGTAACCTCCTAGATATGGACCTGTAGAGGTAGGTAACGTAACCTACTAGATATGGATCTGTAGAGGTAGGTAACGTAACCTACTAGATATGGACCTGTAGAGGTAGGTAACGTAACCTACTAGATATGGACCTGTAGAGGTAGGTAACCTCCTAGATATGGACCTGTAGAGGTAGGTAACATAACCTACTAGATATGGACGTGTATAGGTCTGTGTATTTTAGGTAAGGTAACCTACTAGATATGGACGTGTATAGGTCTGTGTATTTTAGGTAAGGTAACCTACTAGATACGGACCTGTAGAGGTAGGTAACCTACTAGATATGGACCTGTAGAGGTAGGTAACATAACCTACTAGATATGGATCTGTAGAGGTAGGTAACCTACTAGATATGGATCTGTAGAGGTAGGTAACCTACTAGATATGGACCTGTAGAGGTAGGTAACCTACTAGATATGGACCTGTAGAGGTAGGTAACTTAATCTACTAGATATGGACCTGTAGAGGTAGGTAACTTAATCTACTAGATATGGACCTGTAGAGGTAGGTAACGTAACCTACTAGATATGGACCTGTAGAGGTAGGTAACGTAACCTACTAGATATGGACCTGTAGAGGTAGGTAACGTAACCTACTAGATATGGACCTGTAGAGGTAGGTAACGTAACCTACTAGATATGGACCTGTAGAGGTAGGTAACGTAACCTACTAGATATGGACCTGTAGAGGTAGGTAACGTAACCTACTAGATATAGATCTGTAGAGGTAGGTAACCTACTAGATATGGACCTGTAGAGGTAGGTAACGTAACCTACTAGATATGGACCTGTAGAGGTAGGTAATGTAACCTACTAGATATGGACCTGTAGAGGTAGGTAACCTACTAGATATGGACCTGTAGAGGTAGGTAACGTAACCTACTAGATATGGATCTGTAGAGGTAGGTAACGTAACCTACTAGATATGGATCTGTAGAGGTAAGTAACGTAACCTACTAGATATGGATCTGTAGAGGTAGGTAACGTAACCTACTAGATATGGACCTGTAGAGGTAGGTAACGTAACCTACTAGGAATGGACCTGTAGAGGTAGGTAACATAACCTACTAGATATGGACCTGTAGAGGTAGGTAACCTCCTAGATATGGACCTGTAGAGGTAGGTAACCTACTAGATATGGACCTGTAGAGGTAGGTAACCTACTAGATATGGACCTGTAGAGGTAGGTAACCTACTAGATATGGACCTGTAGAGGTAGGTAACCTACTAGATATGGACCTGTAGAGGTAGGTAACATAACCTACTAGATATGGACCTGTAGAGGTAGGTAACCTCCTAGATATGGTTCTGTAGAGGTAGGTAACGTAACCTACTAGATATGGACCTGTAGAGGTAGGTAACCTCCTAGATATGGACCTGTAGATGTAGGTAACGTAACCTACTAGATATGGATCTGTAGAGGTAGGTAACGTAACCTACTAGATATGGACCTGTAGAGGTAGGTAACGTAACCTACTAGATATGGACCTGTAGAGGTAGGTAACCTCCTAGATATGGACCTGTAGAGGTAGGTAACATAACCTACTAGATATGGACGTGTATAGGTCTGTGTATTTTAGGTAAGGTAACCTACTAGATATGGACGTGTATAGGTCTGTGTATTTTAGGTAAGGTAACCTACTAGATACGGACCTGTAGAGGTAGGTAACCTACTAGATATGGACCTGTAGAGGTAGGTAACATAACCTACTAGATATGGATCTGTAGAGGTAGGTAACCTACTAGATATGGATCTGTAGAGGTAGGTAACCTACTAGATATGGACTTGTAGAGGTAGGTAACCTACTAGATATGGACCTGTAGAGGTAGGTAACCTACTAGATATGGATCTGTAGAGGTAGGTAACCTACTAGATATGGACCTGTAGAGGTAGGTAACTTAATCTACTAGATATGGACCTGTAGAGGTAGGTAACTTAATCTACTAGATATGGACCTGTAGAGGTAGGTAACGTAACCTACTAGATATGGACCTGTAGAGGTAGGTAAAGTAACCTACTAGATATGGACCTGTAGAGGTAGGTAACGTAACCTACTAGATATGGACCTGTAGAGGTAGGTAACGTAACCTACTAGATATGGACCTGTAGAGGTAGGTAACGTAACCTACTAGATATGGACCTGTAGAGGTAGGTAACCTCCTAGATATGGACCTGTAGAGGTAGGTAACGTAACCTACTAGATATGGACCTGTAGAGGTAGGTAACGTAACCTACTAGATATGGACCTGTAGAGGTAGGTAACGTAACCTACTAGATATGGATCTGTAGAGGTAGGTAACTTAATCTACTAGATATGGACCTGTAGAGGTAGGTAACGTAACCTACTAGATATGGACCTGTAGAGGTAGGTAACGTAACCTACTAGATATGGACCTGTAGAGGTAGGTAACATAACTTACTAGATATGGACCTGTAGAGGTAGGTAACGTAACCTACTAGATATGGATCTGTAGAGGTAGGTAACTTAATCTACTAGATATGGACCTGTAGAGGTAGGTAACGTAACCTACTAGATATGGATCTGTAGCGGTAGGTAACCTACTAGGTATGGATCTGTAGCGGTAGGTAATGTAACTTTGAAGAGGTAGGTAACTTAATCTACTAGATATGGACCTGTAGAGGTAGGTAACGTAACCTACTAGATATGGACCTGTAGAGGTAGGTAACGTAACCTACTAGATATGGACCTGTAGAGGTAGGTAACGTAACCTACTAGATATGGACCTGTAGAGGTAGGTAACGTAACCTACTAGATATGGATCTGTAGAGGTAGGTAACTTAATCTACTAGATATGGACCTGTATAGGTAGGTAATGTAACCTACTAGATATGGATCTGTAGAGGTAGGTAACGTAACCTACTAGATATGGACCTGTAGAGGTAGGTAACTTAATCTACTAGATATGGACCTTTAGAGGTAGGTAACCTACTAGATATGGACCTGTAGAGGTAGGTAACCTCCTAGATATGGTTCTGTAGAGGTAGGTAACGTAACCTACTAGATATGGACCTGTAGAGGTAGGTAACCTCCTAGATATGGACCTGTAGAGGTAGGTAACGTAACCTACTAGATATGGATCTGTAGAGGTAGGTAACGTAACCTACTAGATATGGACCTGTAGAGGTAGGTAACGTAACCTACTAGATATGGACCTGTAGAGGTAGGTAACCTCCTAGATATGGACCTGTAGAGGTAGGTAACATAACGTACTAGATATGGATCTGTAGAGGTAGGTAACGTAACCTACTAGATATGGACGTGTATAGGTCTGTGTATTTTAGGTAAGGTAACCTACTAGATATGGACGTGTATAGGTCTGTGTATTTTAAGTAAGGTAACCTCCTAGATATGGACCTGTAGAGGTAGGTAACCTACTAGATATGGACCTGTAGAGGTAGGTAACCTACTAGATATGGACCTGTAGAGGTAGGTAACATAACCTACTAGATATGGATCTGTAGAGGTAGGTAACCTACTAGATATGGACCTGTAGAGGTAGGTAACGTATCCTACTAGATATGGACCTGTAGAGGTAGGTAACCTACTAGATATGGACCTGTAGAGGTAGGTAACTTAATCTACTAGATATGGACCTGTAGAGGTAGGTAACGTAACCTACTAGATATGGACCTGTAGAGGTAGGTAACGTAACCTACTAGATATGGACCTGTAGAGGTAGGTAACGTAACCTACTAGATATGGACCTGTAGAGGTAGGTAACGTAACCTACTAGATATGGACCTGTAGAGGTAGGTAACGTAACCTACTAGATATGGACCTGTAGAGGTAGGTAACCTCCTAGATATGGACCTGTAGAGGTAGGTAACGTAACCTACTAGATATGGACCTGTAGAGGTAGGTAACGTAACCTACTAGATATGGACCTGTAGAGGTAGGTAACGTAACCTACTAGATATGGATCTGTAGAGGTAGGTAACTTAATCTACTAGATATGGACCTGTAGAGGTAGGTAACGTAACCTACTAGATATGGACCTGTAGAGGTAGGTAACGTAACCTACTAGATATGGACCTGTAGAGGTAGGTAACGTAACCTACTAGATATGGACCTGTAGAGGTAGGTAACGTAACCTACTAGATATGGACCTGTAGAGGTAGGTAACGTAACCTACTAGATATGGATCTGTAGAGGTAGGTAACTTAATCTACTAGATATGGACCTGTAGAGGTAGGTAACGTAACCTACTAGATATGGACCTGTAGAGGTAGGTAACGTAACCTACTAGATATGGACCTGTAGAGGTAGGTAACGTAACCTACTAGATATGGACCTGTAGAGGTAGGTAACATAACTTACTAGATATGGACCTGTAGAGGTAGGTAACGTAACCTACTAGATATGGATCTGTAGAGGTAGGTAACTTAATCTACTAGATATGGACCTGTAGAGGTAAGTAACGTAACCTACTAGATATAGACCTGTAGAGGTAGGTAACTTAATCTACTAGATATGGACCTGTAGAGGTAGGTAACTTAATCTACTAGATATGGACCTGTAGAGGTAGGTATTCTAACCTACTAGATATGGATCTGTAGCGGTAGGTAACGTAACCTACTAGGTATGGATCTGTAGCGGTAGGTAATGTAACTTTGAAGAGGTAGGTAACTTAATCTACTAGATATGGACCTGTAGAGGTAGGTAACGTAACCTACTAGATATGGACCTGTAGAGGTAGGTAACGTAACCTACTAGATATGGACCTGTAGAGGTAGGTAACGTAACCTACTAGATATGGACCTGTAGAGGTAGGTAACTTAACCTACTAGATATGGATCTGTAGAGGTAGGTAACGTAACCTACTAGATATGGACCTGTAGAGGTAGGTAACGTAACCTACTAGATATGGACCTGTAGAGGTAGGTAACTTAATCTACTAGATATGGACCTGTAGAGGTAAGTAACGTAACCTACTAGATATAGACCTGTAGAGGTAGGTAACTTAATCTACTAGATATGGACCTGTAGAGGTAGGTAACGTAACCTACTAGATATGGATCTGTAGCGGTAGGTAACGTAACCTACTAGGTATGGATCTGTAGCGGTAGGTAATGTAACTTTGAAGAGGTAGGTAACGTAACCTACTAGATATGGACCTGTAGAGGTAGGTAACGTAACCTACTAGATATGGACCTGTAGAGGTAGGTAACGTAACCTACTAGATATGGACCTGTAGAGGTAGGTAACGTAACCTACTAGATATAGACTGGAGAGGTAGGTAACTTAATCTACTAGATATGGACCTGTAGAGGTAGGTAACTTAATCTACTAGATATGGACCTGTAGAGGTAGGTAACTTAATCTACTAGATATGGACCTGTAGAGGTAGGTAATGTAACCTACTAGATATGGACCTGTAGAGGTAGGTAACCTCCTAGATATGGACCTGTAGAGGTAGGTAATGTAACCTACTAGATATGGACCTGTAGAGGTAGGTAACGTAACCTACTAGATATGGATCTGTAGAGGTAAGTAACGTAACCTACTAGATATGGATCTGTAGAGGTAGGTAACGTAACCTACTAGATATGGACCTGTAGAGGTAGGTAACGTAACCTACTAGGTATGGACCTGTAGAGGTAGGTAACATAACCTACTAGCTATGGACCTGTAGAGGTAGGTTACATAACCTACTAGATATGGACCTGTAGAGGTAGGTAACCTCCTAGATATGGACCTGTAGAGGTAGGTAACCTACTAGATATGGACCTGTAGAGGTAGGTAACGTAACCTACTAGATATGGACGTGTATAGGTCTGTGTATTTTAGGTAAGGTAACAAACTAGATATGGACGTGTATAGGTCTGTGTATTTTAGGTAAGGTAACCTCCTAGATATGGACCTGTAGAGGTAGGTAACCTACTAGATATGGACCTGTAGAGGTAGGTAACCTACTAGATATGGACCTGTAGAGGTAGGTAACATAACCTACTAGATATGGATCTGTAGAGGTAGGTAACCTACTAGATATGGACCTGTAGAGGTAGGTAACCTACTAGATATGGACCTGTAGAGGTAGGTAACCTACTAGATATTGACCTGTGGAGGTAGGTAACCTACTAGATATGGACCTGTAGAGGTAGGTAACCTACTAGATATTGACCTGTAGAGGTAGGTAACCTACTAGATATGGACCTGTAGAGGTAGGTAACCTACTAGATATAGATCTGTAGAGGTAGGTAACTTAATCTACTAGATATGGACCTATAGAGGTAGGTAACGTAACCTACTAGATATGGACCTGTAGAGGTAGGTAACGTAACCTACTAGATATGGACCTGTAGAGGTAGGTAACCTACTAGATATAGATCTGTAGAGGTAGGTAACTTAATCTACTAGATATGGACCTATAGAGGTAGGTAACGTAACCTACTAGATATGGACCTGTAGAGTTAGGTAACGTAACCTACTAGATATGGATCTGTAGAGGTAGGTAACTTAATCTACTAGATATGGACCTGTAGAGGTAGGTAATGTAACCTACTAGATATGGATCTGTAGAGGTAGGTAACTTAATCTACTAGATATGGACCTGTAGAGGTAGGTAATGTAACCTACTAGATATGGATCTGTAGAGGTAGGTAACGTAACCTACTAGATATGGACCTGTAGAGGTAGGTAACGTAACCTACTAGATATGGACCTGTAGAGGTAGGTAACTTAATCTACTAGATATGGACCTGTAGAGGTAAGTAACGTAACCTACTAGATATAGACCTGTAGAGGTAGGTAACTTAATCTACTAGATATGGACCTGTAGAGGTAGGTAACTTAACCTACTAGATATGGATCTGTAGCGGTAGGTAACGTAACCTACTAGGTATGGATCTGTAGCGGTAGGTAATGTAACTTTGAAGAGGTAGGTAACTTAATCTACTAGATATGGACCTGTAGAGGTAGGTAACGTAACCTACTAGATATGGACCTGTAGAGGTAGGTAACGTAACCTACTAGATATGGACCTGTAGAGGTAGGTAACTTAATCTACTAGATATGGACCTGTAGAGGTAAGTAACGTAACCTACTAGATATAGACCTGTAGAGGTAGGTAACTTAATCTACTAGATATGGACCTGTAGAGGTAGGTAACGTAACCTACTAGATATGGATCTGTAGCGGTAGGTAACGTAACCTACTAGGTATGGATCTGTAGCGGTAGGTAATGTAACTTTGAAGAGGTAGGTAACTTAATCTACTAGATATGGACCTGTAGAGGTAGGTAACGTAACCTACTAGATATGGACCTGTAGAGGTAGGTAACGTAACCTACTAGATATGGACCTGTAGAGGTAGGTAACGTAACCTACTAGATATGGACCTGTAGAGGTAGGTAACGTAACCTACTAGATATAGACCTGTAGAGGTAGGTAACTTAATCTACTAGATATGGACCTGTAGAGGTAGGTAACTTAATCTACTAGATATGGACCTGTAGAGGTAGGTAACTTAATCTACTAGATATGGACCTGTAGAGGTAGGTAATGTAACCTACTAGATATGGACCTGTAGAGGTAGGTAACCTCCTAGATATGGACCTGTAGAGGTAGGTAATGTAACCTACTAGATATGGACCTGTAGAGGTAGGTAACGTAACCTACTAGATATGGATCTGTAGAGGTAGGTAACTTAATCTACTAAATATGGTTCTGTAGAGGTAGGTAACGTAACCTACTAGATATGGATCTGTAGAGGTAAGTAACGTAACCTACTAGATATGGATCTGTAGAGGTAGGTAACGTAACCTACTAGATATGGACCTGTAGAGGTAGGTAACGTAACCTACTAGGTATGGACCTGTAGAGGTAGGTAACATAACCTACTAGATATGGACCTGTAGAGGTAGGTAACATAACCTACTAGATATGGACCTGTAGAGGTAGGTAACCTCCTAGATATGGACCTGTAGAGGTAGGTAACCTACTAGATATGGACCTGTAGAGGTAGGTAACGTAACCTACTAGATATGGACTTGTATAGGTCTGTGTATTTTAGGTAAGGTAACAAACTAGATATGGACGTGTATAGGTCTGTGTATTTTAGGTAAGGTAACCTCCTAGATATGGACCTGTAGAGGTAGGTAACCTACTAGATATGGACCTGTAGAGGTAGGTAACCTACTAGATATGGACCTGTAGAGGTAGGTAACATAACCTACTAGATATGGATCTGTAGAGGTAGGTAACCTACTAGATATGGACCTGTAGAGGTAGGTAACCTACTAGATATTGACCTGTAGAGGTAGGTAACCTACTAGATATGGACCTGTAGAGGTAGGTAACCTACTAGATATAGATCTGTAGAGGTAGGTAACGTAACCTACTAGATATGGACCTGTAGAGGTAGGTAACGTAACCTACTAGATATGGACCTGTAGAGGTAGGTAACGTAACCTACTAGATATGGACCTGTAGAGGTAGGTAACCTCCTAGATATGGACCTGTAGAGGTAGGTAACGTAACCTACTAGATATGGACCTGTAGAGGTAGGTAACATAACTTACTAGATATGGACCTGTAGAGGTAGGTAACGTAACCTACTAGATATGGATCTGTAGAGGTAGGTAACTTAATCTACTAGATATGGACCTGTAGAGGTAAGTAACGTAACCTACTAGATATAGACCTGTAGAGGTAGGTAACTTAATCTACTAGATATGGACCTGTAGAGGTAGGTAACTTAATCTACTAGATATGGACCTGTAGAGGTAGGTAACGTAACCTACTAGATATGGATCTGTAGCGGTAGGTAACATAACCTACTAGGTATGGATCTGTAGCGGTAGGTAATGTAACTTTGAAGAGGTAGGTAACTTAATCTACTAGATATGGACCTGTAGAGGTAGGTAACGTAACCTACTAGATATGGACCTGTAGATGTAGGTAACGTAACCTACTAGATATGGACCTGTAGAGGTAGGTAACGTAACCTACTAGATATGGACCTGTAGAGGTAGGTAACGTAACCTACTAGATATGGATCTGTAGAGGTAGGTAACTTAATCTACTAGATATGGACCTGTAGAGGTAGGTAATGTAACCTACTAGATATGGATCTGTAGAGGTAGGTAACTTAATCTACTAGATATGGACCTGTAGAGGTAGGTAATGTAACCTACTAGATATGGATCTGTAGAGGTAGGTAACGTAACCTACTAGATATGGACCTGTAGAGGTAGGTAACGTAACCTACTAGATATGGACCTGTAGAGGTAGGTAACTTAATCTACTAGATATGGACCTGTAGAGGTAAGTAACGTAACCTACTAGATATAGACCTGTAGAGGTAGGTAACTTAATCTACTAGATATGGACCTGTAGAGGTAGGTAACGTAACCTACTAGATATGGATCTGTAGCGGTAGGTAACGTAACCTACTAGGTATGGATCTGTAGCGGTAGGTAATGTAACTTTGAAGAGGTAGGTAACTTAATCTACTAGATATGGACCTGTAGAGGTAGGTAACGTAACCTACTAGATATGGACCTGTAGAGGTAGGTAACGTAACCTACTAGATATGGACCTGTAGAGGTAGGTAACGTAACCTACTAGATATGGACCTGTAGAAGTAGGTAACGTAACCTACTAGATATAGACCTGTAGAGGTAGGTAACTTAATCTACTAGATATGGACCTGTAGAGGTAGGTAACTTAATCTACTAGATATGGACCTGTAGAGGTAGGTAACTTAATCTACTAGGTATGGACCTGTAGAGGTAGGTAACATAACCTACTAGATATGGACCTGTAGAGGTAGGTAACATAACCTACTAGATATGGACCTGTAGAGGTAGGTAACCTCCTAGATATGGACCTGTAGAGGTAGGTAACCTACTAGATATGGACCTGTAGAGGTAGGTAACGTAACCTACTAGATATGGACGTGTATAGGTCTGTGTATTTTAGGTAAGGTAACAAACTAGATATGGACGTGTATAGGTCTGTGTATTTTAGGTAAGGTAACCTCCTAGATATGGACCTGTAGAGGTAGGTAACCTACTAGATATGGACCTGTAGAGGTAGGTAACCTACTAGATATGGACCTGTAGAGGTAGGTAACATAACCTACTAGATATGGATCTGTAGAGGTAGGTAACCTACTAGATATGGACCTGTAGAGGTAGGTAACCTACTAGATATGGACCTGTAGAGGTAGGTAACCTACTAGATATTGACCTGTAGAGGTAGGTAACCTACTAGATATGGACCTGTAGAGGTAGGTAACCTACTAGATATTGACCTGTAGAGGTAGGTAACCTACTAGATATGGACCTGTAGAGGTAGGTAACCTACTAGATATAGATCTGTAGAGGTAGGTAACTTAATCTACTAGATATGGACCTGTAGAGGTAGGTAACGTAACCTACTAGATATGGACCTGTAGAGGTAGGTAACGTAACCTACTAGATATGGACCTGTAGAGGTAGGTAACGTAACCTACTAGATATGGACCTGTAGAGGTAGGTAACCTCCTAGATATGGACCTGTAGAGGTAGGTAACGTAACCTACTAGATATGGACCTGTAGAGGTAGGTAACGTAACCTACTAGATATGGACCTGTAGAGGTAGGTAACGTAACCTACTAGATATGGATCTGTAGAGGTAGGTAACTTAATCTACTAGATATGGACCTGTAGAGGTAGGTAACGTAACCTACTAGATATGGACCTGTAGAGGTAGGTAACGTAACCTACTAGATATGGACCTGTAGATGTAGGTAACCTACTAGATATGGACCTGTAGAGGTAGGTAACCTACTAGATATGGACCTGTAGAGGTAGGTAACCTACTAGATATGGACCTGTAGAGGTAGGTAACCTACTAGATATGGACCTGTAGAGGTAGGTAACATAACCTACTAGATATGGACCTGTAGAGGTAGGTAACCTGCTAGATATGGTTCTGTAGAGGTAGGTAACGTAACCTACTAGATATGGACCTGTAGAGGTAGGTAACCTCGTAGATATGGACCTGTAGAGGTAGGTAACGTAACCTACTAGATATGGATCTGTAGAGGTAGGTAACGTAACCTACTAGATATGGACCTGTAGAGGTAGGTAACTTAATCTACTAGATATGGACCTGTAGAGGTAGGTAACGTAACCTACTAGATATGGACCTGTAGAGGTAGGTAACGTAACCTACTAGATATGGACCTGTAGAGGTAGGTAACCTACTAGATATGGACCTGTAGAGGTAGGTAACCTACTAGATATGGACCTGTAGAGGTAGGTAACCTACTAGATATGGACCTGTAGAGGTAGGTAACCTACTAGATATGGACCTGTAGAGGTAGGTAACCTCCTAGATATGGACCTGTAGAGGTAGGTAACCTCCTAGATATGGTTCTGTAGAGGTAGGTAACGTAACCTACTAGATATGGACCTGTAGAGGTAGGTAACCTCCTAGATATGGACCTGTAGAGGTAGGTAACGTAACCTACTAGATATGGATCTGTAGAGGTAGGTAACGTAACCTACTAGATATGGACCTGTAGAGGTAGGTAACGTAACCTACTAGATATGGACCTGTAGAGGTAGGTAACCTACTAGATATGGACCTGTAGAGGTAGGTAACCTACTAGATATGGACCTGTAGAGGTAGGTAACCTACTAGATATGGACCTGTAGAGGTAGGTAACATAACCTACTAGATATGGACCTGTAGAGGTAGGTAACCTCCTAGATATGGTTCTGTAGAGGTAGGTAACGTAACCTACTAGATATGGACCTGTAGAGGTAGGTAACCTCCTAGATATGGACCTGTAGAGGTAGGTAACGTAACCTACTAGATATGGATCTGTAGAGGTAGGTAACGTAACCTACTAGATATGGACCTGTAGAGGTAGGTAACGTAACCTACTAGATATGGATCTGTAGAGGTAGGTAACGTAACCTACTAGATATGGACCTGTAGAGGTAGGTAACGTAACCTACTAGATATGGACCTGTAGAGGTAGGTAACGTAACCTACTAGATATGGACCTGTAGAGGTAGGTAACCTACTAGATATGGACCTGTAGAGGTAGGTAACCTACTAGATATGGACCTGTAGAGGTAGGTAACCTACTAGATATGGACCTGTAGAGGTAGGTAACCTACTAGATATGGACCTGTAGAGGTAGGTAACATAACCTACTAGATATGGACCTGTAGAGGTAGGTAACCTCCTAGATATGGTTCTGTAGAGGTAGGTAACGTAACCTACTAGATATGGACCTGTAGAGGTAGGTAACTTCCTAGATATGGATCTGTAGAGGTAGGTAACGTAACCTACTAGATATGGACCTGTAGAGGTAGGTAACTTAATCTACTAGATATGGACCTGTAGAGGTAGGTAACGTAACCTACTAGATATGGACCTGTAGAGGTAGGTAACGTAACCTACTAGATATGGACCTGTAGAGGTAGGTAACCTACTAGATATGGACCTGTAGAGGTAGGTAACCTACTAGATATGGACCTGTAGAGGTAGGTAACCTACTAGATATGGACCTGTAGAGGTAGGTAACCTACTAGATATGGACCTGTAGAGGTAGGTAACATAACCTACTAGATATGGACCTGTAGAGGTAGGTAACCTCCTAGATATGGACCTGTAGAGGTAGGTAACGTAACCTACTAGATATGGACCTGTAGAGGTAGGTAACGTAACCTCCTAGATATGGACCTGTAGAGGTAGGTAACGTAACCTACTAGATATGGATCTGTAGAGGTAGGTAACTTAATCTACTAGATATGGACCTGTAGAGGTAAGTAACGTAACCTACTAGATATAGACCTGTAGAGGTAGGTAACTTAATCTACTAGATATGGACCTGTAGAGGTAGGTAACTTAATCTACTAGATATGGACCTGTAGAGGTAGGTAACGTAACCTACTAGATATGGATCTGTAGCGGTAGGTAACGTAACCTACTAGGTATGGATCTGTAGCGGTAGGTAATGTAACTTTGAAGAGGTAGGTAACTTAATCTACTAGATATGGACCTGTAGAGGTAGGTAACGTAACCTACTAGATATGGACCTGTAGATGTAGGTAACGTAACCTACTAGATATGGACCTGTAGAGGTAGGTAACGTAACCTACTAGATATGGACCTGTAGAGGTAGGTAACGTAACCTACTAGATATGGATCTGTAGAGGTAGGTAACTTAATCTACTAGATATGGACCTGTAGAGGTAGGTAATGTAACCTACTAGATATGGATCTGTAGAGGTAGGTAACTTAATCTACTAGATATGGACCTGTAGAGGTAGGTAATGTAACCTACTAGATATGGATCTGTAGAGGTAGGTAACGTAACCTACTAGATATGGACCTGTAGAGTTAGGTAACGTAACCTACTAGATATGGATCTGTAGAGGTAGGTAACTTAATCTACTAGATATGGACCTGTAGAGGTAGGTAATGTAACCTACTAGATACGGATCTGTAGAGGTAGGTAACTTAATCTACTAGATATGGACCTGTAGAGGTAGGTAATGTAACCTACTAGATATGGATCTGTAGAGGTAGGTAACGTAACCTACTAGATATGGACCTGTAGAGGTAGGTAACGTAACCTACTAGATATGGACCTGTAGAGGTAGGTAACTTAATCTACTAGATATGGACCTGTAGAGGTAAGTAACGTAACCTACTAGATATAGACCTGTAGAGGTAGGTAACTTAATCTACTAGATATGGACCTGTAGAGGTAGGTAACTTAACCTACTAGATATGGATCTGTAGCGGTAGGTAACGTAACCTACTAGGTATGGATCTGTAGCGGTAGGTAATGTAACTTTGAAGAGGTAGGTAACTTAATCTACTAGATATGGACCTGTAGAGGTAGGTAACGTAACCTACTAGATATGGACCTGTAGAGGTAGGTAACGTAACCTACTAGATATGGACCTGTAGAGGTAGGTAACTTAATCTACTAGATATGGACCTGTAGAGGTAAGTAACGTAACCTACTAGATATAGACCTGTAGAGGTAGGTAACTTAATCTACTAGATATGGACCTGTAGAGGTAGGTAACGTAACCTACTAGATATGGATCTGTAGCGGTAGGTAACGTAACCTACTAGGTATGGATCTGTAGCGGTAGGTAATGTAACTTTGAAGAGGTAGGTAACTTAATCTACTAGATATGGACCTGTAGAGGTAGGTAACGTAACCTACTAGATATGGACCTGTAGAGGTAGGTAACGTAACCTACTAGATATGGACCTGTAGAGGTAGGTAACGTAACCTACTAGATATGGACCTGTAGAAGTAGGTAACGTAACCTACTAGATATAGACCTGTAGAGGTAGGTAACTTAATCTACTAGATATGGACCTGTAGAGGTAGGTAACTTAATCTACTAGATATGGACCTGTAGAGGTAGGTAACTTAATCTACTAGATATGGACCTGTAGAGGTAGGTAATGTAACCTACTAGATATGGACCTGTAGAGGTAGGTAACCTCCTAGATATGGACCTGTAGAGGTAGGTAATGTAACCTACTAGATATGGACCTGTAGAGGTAGGTAACGTAACCTACTAGATATGGATCTGTAGAGGTAGGTAACTTAATCTACTAAATATGGTTCTGTAGAGGTAGGTAACGTAACCTACTAGATATGGATCTGTAGAGGTAAGTAACGTAACCTACTAGATATGGATCTGTAGAGGTAGGTAACGTAACCTACTAGATATGGACCTGTAGAGGTAGGTAACGTAACCTACTAGGTATGGACCTGTAGAGGTAGGTAACATAACCTACTAGATATGGACCTGTAGAGGTAGGTAACATAACCTACTAGATATGGACCTGTAGAGGTAGGTAACCTCCTAGATATGGACCTGTAGAGGTAGGTAACCTACTAGATATGGACCTGTAGAGGTAGGTAACGTAACCTACTAGATATGGACGTGTATAGGTCTGTGTATTTTAGGTAAGGTAACAAACTAGATATGGACGTGTATAGGTCTGTGTATTTTAGGTAAGGTAACCTCCTAGATATGGACCTGTAGAGGTAGGTAACCTACTAGATATGGACCTGTAGAGGTAGGTAACCTACTAGATATGGACCTGTAGAGGTAGGTAACATAACCTACTAGATATGGATCTGTAGAGGTAGGTAACCTACTAGATATGGACCTGTAGAGGTAGGTAACCTACTAGATATTGACCTGTAGAGGTAGGTAACCTACTAGATATGGACCTGTAGAGGTAGGTAACCTACTAGATATAGATCTGTAGAGGTAGGTAACGTAACCTACTAGATATGGACCTGTAGAGGTAGGTAACGTAACCTACTAGATATGGACCTGTAGAGGTAGGTAACTTAATCTACTAGATATGGACCTGTAGAGGTAAGTAACGTAACCTACTAGATATAGACCTGTAGAGGTAGGTAACTTAATCTACTAGATATGGACCTGTAGAGGTAGGTAACTTAACCTACTAGATATGGATCTGTAGCGGTAGGTAACGTAACCTACTAGGTATGGATCTGTAGCGGTAGGTAATGTAACTTTGAAGAGGTAGGTAACTTAATCTACTAGATATGGACCTGTAGAGGTAGGTAACGTAACCTACTAGATATGGACCTGTAGAGGTAGGTAACGTAACCTACTAGATATGGACCTGTAGAGGTAGGTAACTTAATCTACTAGATATGGACCTGTAGAGGTAAGTAACGTAACCTACTAGATATAGACCTGTAGAGGTAGGTAACTTAATCTACTAGATATGGACCTGTAGAGGTAGGTAACGTAACCTACTAGATATGGATCTGTAGCGGTAGGTAACGTAACCTACTAGGTATGGATCTGTAGCGGTAGGTAATGTAACTTTGAAGAGGTAGGTAACTTAATCTACTAGATATGGACCTGTAGAGGTAGGTAACGTAACCTACTAGATATGGACCTGTAGAGGTAGGTAACGTAACCTACTAGATATGGACCTGTAGAGGTAGGTAACGTAACCTACTAGATATGGACCTGTAGAAGTAGGTAACGTAACCTACTAGATATAGACCTGTAGAGGTAGGTAACTTAATCTACTAGATATGGACCTGTAGAGGTAGGTAACTTAATCTACTAGATATGGACCTGTAGAGGTAGGTAACTTAATCTACTAGATATGGACCTGTAGAGGTAGGTAATGTAACCTACTAGATATGGACCTGTAGAGGTAGGTAACCTCCTAGATATGGACCTGTAGAGGTAGGTAATGTAACCTACTAGATATGGACCTGTAGAGGTAGGTAACGTAACCTACTAGATATGGATCTGTAGAGGTAGGTAACTTAATCTACTAAATATGGTTCTGTAGAGGTAGGTAACGTAACCTACTAGATATGGATCTGTAGAGGTAAGTAACGTAACCTACTAGATATGGATCTGTAGAGGTAGGTAACGTAACCTACTAGATATGGACCTGTAGAGGTAGGTAACGTAACCTACTAGGTATGGACCTGTAGAGGTAGGTAACATAACCTACTAGATATGGACCTGTAGAGGTAGGTAACATAACCTACTAGATATGGACCTGTAGAGGTAGGTAACCTCCTAGATATGGACCTGTAGAGGTAGGTAACCTACTAGATATGGACCTGTAGAGGTAGGTAACGTAACCTACTAGATATGGACGTGTATAGGTCTGTGTATTTTAGGTAAGGTAACAAACTAGATATGGACGTGTATAGGTCTGTGTATTTTAGGTAAGGTAACCTCCTAGATATGGACCTGTAGAGGTAGGTAACCTACTAGATATGGACCTGTAGAGGTAGGTAACCTACTAGATATGGACCTGTAGAGGTAGGTAACATAACCTACTAGATATGGATCTGTAGAGGTAGGTAACCTACTAGATATGGACCTGTAGAGGTAGGTAACCTACTAGATATTGACCTGTAGAGGTAGGTAACCTACTAGATATGGACCTGTAGAGGTAGGTAACCTACTAGATATAGATCTGTAGAGGTAGGTAACGTAACCTACTAGATATGGACCTGTAGAGGTAGGTAACGTAACCTACTAGATATGGACCTGTAGAGGTAGGTAACGTAACCTACTAGATATGGACCTGTAGAGGTAGGTAACCTCCTAGATATGGACCTGTAGAGGTAGGTAACGTAACCTACTAGATATGGACCTGTAGAGGTAGGTAACATAACTTACTAGATATGGACCTGTAGAGGTAGGTAACGTAACCTACTAGATATGGATCTGTAGAGGTAGGTAACTTAATCTACTAGATATGGACCTGTAGAGGTAAGTAACGTAACCTACTAGATATAGACCTGTAGGGGTAGGTAACTTAATCTACTAGATATGGACCTGTAGAGGTAGGTAACTTAATCTACTAGATATGGACCTGTAGAGGTAGGTAACGTAACCTACTAGATATGGATCTGTAGCGGTAGGTAACGTAACCTACTAGGTATGGATCTGTAGCGGTAGGTAATGTAACTTTGAAGAGGTAGGTAACTTAATCTACTAGATATGGACCTGTAGAGGTAGGTAACGTAACCTACTAGATATGGACCTGTAGATGTAGGTAACGTAACCTACTAGATATGGACCTGTAGAGGTAGGTAACGTAACCTACTAGATATGGACCTGTAGAGGTAGGTAACGTAACCTACTAGATATGGATCTGTAGAGGTAGGTAACTTAATCTACTAGATATGGACCTGTAGAGGTAGGTAATGTAACCTACTAGATATGGATCTGTAGAGGTAGGTAACTTAATCTACTAGATATGGACCTGTAGAGGTAGGTAATGTAACCTACTAGATATGGATCTGTAGAGGTAGGTAACGTAACCTACTAGATATGGACCTGTAGAGGTAGGTAACGTAACCTACTAGATATGGACCTGTAGAGGTAGGTAACTTAATCTACTAGATATGGACCTGTAGAGGTAAGTAACGTAACCTACTAGATATAGACCTGTAGAGGTAGGTAACTTAATCTACTAGATATGGACCTGTAGAGGTAGGTAACGTAACCTACTAGATATGGATCTGTAGCGGTAGGTAACGTAACCTACTAGGTATGGATCTGTAGCGGTAGGTAATGTAACTTTGAAGAGGTAGGTAACTTAATCTACTAGATATGGACCTGTAGAGGTAGGTAACGTAACCTACTAGATATGGACCTGTAGAGGTAGGTAACGTAACCTACTAGATATGGACCTGTAGAGGTAGGTAACGTAACCTACTAGATATGGACCTGTAGAAGTAGGTAACGTAACCTACTAGATATAGACCTGTAGAGGTAGGTAACTTAATCTACTAGATATGGACCTGTAGAGGTAGGTAACTTAATCTACTAGATATGGACCTGTAGAGGTAGGTAACTTAATCTACTAGGTATGGACCTGTAGAGGTAGGTAACATAACCTACTAGATATGGACCTGTAGAGGTAGGTAACATAACCTACTAGATATGGACCTGTAGACGTAGGTAACCTCCTAGATATGGACCTGTAGAGGTAGGTAACCTACTAGATATGGACCTGTAGAGGTAGGTAACGTAACCTACTAGATATGGACGTGTATAGGTCTGTGTATTTTAGGTAAGGTAACAAACTAGATATGGACGTGTATAGGTCTGTGTATTTTAGGTAAGGTAACCTCCTAGATATGGACCTGTAGAGGTAGGTAACCTACTAGATATGGACCTGTAGAGGTAGGTAACCTACTAGATATGGACCTGTAGAGGTAGGTAACATAACCTACTAGATATGGATCTGTAGAGGTAGGTAACCTACTAGATATGGACCTGTAGAGGTAGGTAACCTACTAGATATGGACCTGTAGAGGTAGGTAACCTACTAGATATTGACCTGTAGAGGTAGGTAACCTACTAGATATGGACCTGTAGAGGTAGGTAACCTACTAGATATTGACCTGTAGAGGTAGGTAACCTACTAGATATGGACCTGTAGAGGTAGGTAACCTACTAGATATAGATCTGTAGAGGTAGGTAACTTAATCTACTAGATATGGACCTGTAGAGGTAGGTAACGTAACCTACTAGATATGGACCTGTAGAGGTAGGTAACGTAACCTACTAGATATGGACCTGTAGAGGTAGGTAACGTAACCTACTAGATATGGACCTGTAGAGGTAGGTAACCTCCTAGATATGGACCTGTAGAGGTAGGTAACGTAACCTACTAGATATGGACCTGTAGAGGTAGGTAACGTAACCTACTAGATATGGACCTGTAGAGGTAGGTAACGTAACCTACTAGATATGGATCTGTAGAGGTAGGTAACTTAATCTACTAGATATGGACCTGTAGAGGTAGGTAACGTAACCTACTAGATATGGACCTGTAGAGGTAGGTAACGTAACCTACTAGATATGGACCTGTAGAGGTAGGTAACCTACTAGATATGGACCTGTAGAGGTAGGTAACCTACTAGATATGGACCTGTAGAGGTAGGTAACCTACTAGATATGGACCTGTAGAGGTAGGTAACCTACTAGATATGGACCTGTAGAGGTAGGTAACATAACCTACTAGATATGGACCTGTAGAGGTAGGTAACCTGCTAGATATGGTTCTGTAGAGGTAGGTAACGTAACCTACTAGATATGGACCTGTAGAGGTAGGTAACCTCGTAGATATGGACCTGTAGAGGTAGGTAACGTAACCTACTAGATATGGATCTGTAGAGGTAGGTAACGTAACCTACTAGATATGGACCTGTAGAGGTAGGTAACTTAATCTACTAGATATGGACCTGTAGAGGTAGGTAACGTAACCTACTAGATATGGACCTGTAGAGGTAGGTAACGTAACCTACTAGATATGGACCTGTAGAGGTAGGTAACCTAATAGATATGGACCTGTAGAGGTAGGTAACCTACTAGATATGGACCTGTAGAGGTAGGTAACCTACTAGATATGGACCTGTAGAGGTAGGTAACCTACTAGATATGGACCTGTAGAGGTAGGTAACCTCCTAGATATGGACCTGTAGAGGTAGGTAACCTCCTAGATATGGTTCTGTAGAGGTAGGTAACGTAACCTACTAGATATGGACCTGTAGAGGTAGGTAACCTCCTAGATATGGACCTGTAGAGGTAGGTAACGTAACCTACTAGATATGGATCTGTAGAGGTAGGTAACGTAACCTACTAGATATGGACCTGTAGAGGTAGGTAACGTAACCTACTAGATATGGACCTGTAGAGGTAGGTAACCTACTAGATATGGACCTGTAGAGGTAGGTAACCTACTAGATATGGACCTGTAGAGGTAGGTAACCTACTAGATATGGACCTGTAGAGGTAGGTAACATAACCTACTAGATATGGACCTGTAGAGGTAGGTAACCTCCTAGATATGGTTCTGTAGAGGTAGGTAACGTAACCTACTAGATATGGACCTGTAGAGGTAGGTAACCTCCTAGATATGGACCTGTAGAGGTAGGTAACGTAACCTACTAGATATGGATCTGTAGAGGTAGGTAACGTAACCTACTAGATATGGACCTGTAGAGGTAGGTAACGTAACCTACTAGATATGGATCTGTAGAGGTAGGTAACGTAACCTACTAGATATGGACCTGTAGAGGTAGGTAACGTAACCTACTAGATATGGACCTGTAGAGGTAGGTAACGTAACCTACTAGATATGGACCTGTAGAGGTAGGTAACCTACTAGATATGGACCTGTAGAGGTAGGTAACCTACTAGATATGGACCTGTAGAGGTAGGTAACCTACTAGATATGGACCTGTAGAGGTAGGTAACCTACTAGATATGGACCTGTAGAGGTAGGTAACATAACCTACTAGATATGGACCTGTAGAGGTAGGTAACCTCCTAGATATGGTTCTGTAGAGGTAGGTAACGTAACCTACTAGATATGGACCTGTAGAGGTAGGTAACTTCCTAGATATGGATCTGTAGAGGTAGGTAACGTAACCTACTAGATATGGACCTGTAGAGGTAGGTAACTTAATCTACTAGATATGGACCTGTAGAGGTAGGTAACGTAACCTACTAGATATGGACCTGTAGAGGTAGGTAACGTAACCTACTAGATATGGACCTGTAGAGGTAGGTAACCTACTAGATATGGACCTGTAGAGGTAGGTAACCTACTAGATATGGACCTGTAGAGGTAGGTAACCTACTAGATATGGACCTGTAGAGGTAGGTAACCTACTAGATATGGACCTGTAGAGGTAGGTAACATAACCTACTAGATATGGACCTGTAGAGGTAGGTAACCTCCTAGATATGGACCTGTAGAGGTAGGTAACGTAACCTACTAGATATGGACCTGTAGAGGTAGGTAACGTAACCTCCTAGATATGGACCTGTAGAGGTAGGTAACGTAACCTACTAGATATGGATCTGTAGAGGTAGGTAACTTAATCTACTAGATATGGACCTGTAGAGGTAAGTAACGTAACCTACTAGATATAGACCTGTAGAGGTAGGTAACTTAATCTACTAGATATGGACCTGTAGAGGTAGGTAACTTAATCTACTAGATATGGACCTGTAGAGGTAGGTAACGTAACCTACTAGATATGGATCTGTAGCGGTAGGTAACGTAACCTACTAGGTATGGATCTGTAGCGGTAGGTAATGTAACTTTGAAGAGGTAGGTAACTTAATCTACTAGATATGGACCTGTAGAGGTAGGTAACGTAACCTACTAGATATGGACCTGTAGATGTAGGTAACGTAACCTACTAGATATGGACCTGTAGAGGTAGGTAACGTAACCTACTAGATATGGACCTGTAGAGGTAGGTAACGTAACCTACTAGATATGGATCTGTAGAGGTAGGTAACTTAATCTACTAGATATGGACCTGTAGAGGTAGGTAATGTAACCTACTAGATATGGATCTGTAGAGGTAGGTAACTTAATCTACTAGATATGGACCTGTAGAGGTAGGTAATGTAACCTACTAGATATGGATCTGTAGAGGTAGGTAACGTAACCTACTAGATATGGACCTGTAGAGGTAGGTAACGTAACCTACTAGATATGGACCTGTAGAGGTAGGTAACTTAATCTAGTAGATATGGACCTGTAGAGGTAAGTAACGTAACCTACTAGATATAGACCTGTAGAGGTAGGTAACTTAATCTACTAGATATGGACCTGTAGAGGTAGGTAACGTAACCTACTAGATATGGACCTGTAGAGGTAGGTAACGTAACCTACTAGATATGGACCTGTAGAGGTAGGTAATGTAACCTACTAGATATGGACCTGTAGAGGTAGGTAACGTAACCTACTAGATATGGACCTGTAGAGGTAGGTAACCTACTAGATATGGATCTGTAGAGGTAGGTAACGTAACCTACTAGATATGGACCTGTAGAGGTAGGTAATGTAACCTACTAGATATGGACCTGTAGAGGTAGGTAACGTAACCTACTAGATATGGACCTGTAGAGGTAGGTAACGTAACCTACTAGATATGGACCTGTAGAGGTAGGTAACGTAACCTACTAGATATGGACCTGTAGAAGTAGGTAACGTAACCTACTAGATATAGACCTGTAGAGGTAGGTAACTTAATCTACTAGATATGGACCTGTAGAGGTAGGTAACTTAATCTACTAGATATGGACCTGTAGAGGTAGGTAACTTAATCTACTAGATATGGACCTGTAGAGGTAGATAATGTAACCTACTAGATATGGACCTGTAGAGGTAGGTAACCTCCTAGATATGGACCTGTAGAGGTAGGTAATGTAACCTACTAGATATGGACCTGTAGAGGTAGGTAACGTAACCTACTAGATATGGATCTGTAGAGGTAGGTAACTTAATCTACTAGATATGGTTCTGTAGAGGTAGGTAACGTAACCTACTAGATATGGATCTGTAGAGGTAAGTAACGTAACCTACTAGATATGGATCTGTAGAGGTAGGTAACGTAACTTACTAGATATGGACCTGTAGAGGTAGGTAACGTAACCTACTAGGTATGGACCTGTAGAGCTAGGTAACATAACCTACTAGATATGGACCTGTAGAGGTAGGTAACATAACCTACTAGATATGGACCTGTAGAGGTAGGTAACCTCCTAGATATGGACCTGTAGAGGTAGGTAACCTACTAGATATGGACCTGTAGAGGTAGGTAACGTAACCTACTAGATATGGACGTGTATAGGTCTGTGTATTTTAGGTAAGGTAACAAACTAGATATGGACGTGTATAGGTCTGTGTATTTTAGGTAAGGTAACCTCCTAGATATGGACCTGTAGAGGTAGGTAACCTACTAGATATGGACCTGTAGAGGTAGGTAACCTACTAGATATGGACCTGTAGAGGTAGGTAACATAACCTACTAGATATGGATCTGTAGAGGTAGGTAACCTACTAGATATGGACCTGTAGAGGTAGGTAACCTACTAGATATGGACCTGTAGAGGTAGGTAACCTACTAGATATTGACCTGTAGAGGTAGGTAACCTACTAGATATGGACCTGTAGAGGTAGGTAACCTACTAGATATTGACCTGTAGAGGTAGGTAACCTACTAGATATGGACCTGTAGAGGTAGGTAACCTACTAGATATAGATCTGTAGAGGTAGGTAACTTAATCTATTAGATATGGACCTGTAGAGGTAGGTAACGTAACCTACTAGATATGGACCTGTAGAGGTAGGTAACGTAACCTACTAGATATGGACCTGTAGAGGTAGGTAACCTCCTAGATATGGACCTGTAGAGGTAGGTAACGTAACCTACTAGATATGGACCTGTAGAGGTAGGTAACGTAACCTACTAGATATGGACCTGTAGAGGTAGGTAACGTAACCTACTAGATATGGATCTGTAGAGGTAGGTAACTTAATCTACTAGATATGGACCTGTAGAGGTAGGTAACGTAACCTACTAGATATGGACCTGTAGAGGTAGGTAACGTAACCTACTAGATATGGACCTGTAGAGGTAGGTAACCTACTAGATATGGACCTGTAGAGGTAGGTAACCTACTAGATATGGACCTGTAGAGGTAGGTAACCTACTAGATATGGACCTGTAGAGGTAGGTAACCTACTAGATATGGACCTGTAGAGGTAGGTAACCTACTAGATATGGACCTGTAGAGGTAGGTAACATAACCTACTAGATATGGACCTGTAGAGGTAGGTAACCTGCTAGATATGGTTCTGTAGAGGTAGGTAACGTAACCTACTAGATATGGACCTGTAGAGGTAGGTAACCTCGTAGATATGGACCTGTAGAGGTAGGTAACGTAACCTACTAGATATGGATCTGTAGAGGTAGGTAACGTATCCTACTAGATATGGACCTGTAGAGGTAGGTAACTTAATCTACTAGATATGGACCTGTAGAAGTAGGTAACGTAACCTACTAGATATGGACCTGTAGAGGTAGGTAACGTAACCTACTAGATATGGACCTGTAGAAGTAGGTAACCTACTAGATATGGACCTGTAGAGGTAGGTAACCTACTAGATATGGACCTGTAGAGGTAGGTAACCTACTAGATATGGACCTGTAGAGGTAGGTAACCTACTAGATATGGACCTGTAGAGGTAGGTAACCTACTAGATATGGACCTGTAGAGGTAGGTAACATAACCTACTAGATATGGACCTGTAGAGGTAGGTAACCTCCTAGATATGGTTCTGTAGAGGTAGGTAACGTAACCTACTAGATATGGACCTGTAGAGGTAGGTAACCTCCTAGATATGGACCTGTAGAGGTAGGTAACGTAACCTACTAGATATGGATCTGTAGAGGTAGGTAACGTAACCTACTAGATATGGACCTGTAGAGGTAGGTAACGTAACCTACTAGATATGGACCTGTAGAGGTAGGTAACCTACTAGATATGGACCTGTAGAGGTAGGTAACCTACTAGATATGGACCTGTAGAGGTAGGTAACCTACTAGATATGGACCTGTAGAGGTAGGTAACAACCTACTAGATATGGACCTGTAGAGGTAGGTAACCTCCTAGATATGGTTCTGTAGAGGTAGGTAACGTAACCTACTAGATATGGACCTGTAGAGGTAGGTAACCTCCTAGATATGGACCTGTAGAGGTAGGTAACGTAACCTACTAGATATGGATCTGTAGAGGTAGGTAACGTAACCTACTAGATATGGACCTGTAGAGGTAGGTAACGTAACCTACTAGATATGGATCTGTAGAGGTAGGTAACGTAACCTACTAGATATGGACCTGTAGAGGTAGGTAACGTAACCTACTAGATATGGACCTGTAGAGGTAGGTAACGTAACCTACTAGATATGGACCTGTAGAGGTAGGTAACCTACTAGATATGGACCTGTAGAGGTAGGTAACCTACTAGATATGGACCTGTAGAGGTAGGTAACCTACTAGATATGGACCTGTAGAGGTAGGTAACCTACTAGATATGGACCTGTAGAGGTAGGTAACATAACCTACTAGATATGGACCTGTAGAGGTAGGTAACCTCCTAGATATGGTTCTGTAGAGGTAGGTAACGTAACCTACTAGATATGGACCTGTAGAGGTAGGTAACTTCCTAGATATGGACCTGTAGAGGTAGGTAACGTAACCTACTAGATATGGATCTGTAGAGGTAGGTAACGTAACCTACTAGATATGGACCTGTAGAGGTAGGTAACTTAATCTACTAGATATGGACCTGTAGAGGTAGGTAACGTAACCTACTAGATATGGACCTGTAGAGGTAGGTAACGTAACCTACTAGATATGGACCTGTAGAGGTAGGTAACCTACTAGATATGGACCTGTAGAGGTAGGTAACCTACTAGATATGGACCTGTAGAGGTAGGTAACCTACTAGATATGGACCTGTAGAGGTAGGTAACCTACTAGATATGGACCTGTAGAGGTAGGTAACATAACCTACTAGATATGGACCTGTAGAGGTAGGTAACCTCCTAGATATGGACCTGTAGAGGTAGGTAACGTAACCTACTAGATATGGACCTGTAGAGGTAGGTAACGTAACCTACTAGATATGGACCTGTAGAGGTAGGTAACATAACCTACTAGATATGGACCTGTAGAGGTAGGTAATGTAACCTACTAGATATGGACCTGTAGAGGTAGGTAACCTCCTAGATATGGACCTGTAGAGGTAGGTAACCTCCTAGATATGGACCTGTAGAGGTAGGTAACATAACCTACTAGATATGGATCTGTAGAGGTAGGTAACGTAACCTACTAGATATGGACGTGTATAGGTCTGTGTATTTTAGGTAAGGTAACCTACTAGATATGGACGTGTATAGGTCTGTGTATTTTAGGTAAGGTAACCTCCTAGATATGGACCTGTAGAGGTAGGTAACCTACTAGATATGGACCTGTAGAGGTAGGTAACCTACTAGATATGGACCTGTAGAGGTAGGTAACATAACCTACTAGATATGGATCTGTAGAGGTAGGTAACCTACTAGATATGGACCTGTAGAGGTAGGTAACCTACTAGATATGGACCTGTAGAGGTAGGTAACCTACTAGATATGGACCTGTAGAGGTAGGTAACAACCTACTAGATATGGACCTGTAGAGGTAGGTAACCTCCTAGATATGGTTCTGTAGAGGTAGGTAACGTAACCTACTAGATATGGACCTGTAGAGGTAGGTAACCTCCTAGATATGGACCTGTAGAGGTAGGTAACGTAACCTACTAGATATGGATCTGTAGAGGTAGGTAACGTAACCTACTAGATATGGACCTGTAGAGGTAGGTAACCTACTAGATATGGACCTGTAGAGGTAGGTAACCTACTAGATATGGACCTGTAGAGGTAGGTAACCTACTAGATATGGACCTGTAGAGGTAGGTAACCTACTAGATATGGACCTGTAGAGGTAGGTAACATAACCTACTAGATATGGACCTGTAGAGGTAGGTAACCTCCTAGATATGGTTCTGTAGAGGTAGGTAACGTAACCTACTAGATATGGACCTGTAGAGGTAGGTAACCTCCTAGATATGGACCTGTAGAGGTAGGTAACGTAACCTACTAGATATGGATCTGTAGAGGTAGGTAACGTAACCTACTAGATATGGACCTGTAGAGGTAGGTAACGTAACCTACTAGATATGGACCTGTAGAGGTAGGTAACCTACTAGATATGGACCTGTAGAGGTAGGTAACCTACTAGATATGGACCTGTAGAGGTAGGTAACCTACTAGATATGGACCTGTAGAGGTAGGTAACAACCTACTAGATATGGACCTGTAGAGGTAGGTAACCTCCTAGATATGGTTCTGTAGAGGTAGGTAACGTAACCTACTAGATATGGACCTGTAGAGGTAGGTAACCTCCTAGATATGGACCTGTAGAGGTAGGTAACGTAACCTACTAGATATGGATCTGTAGAGGTAGGTAACGTAACCTACTAGATATGGACCTGTAGAGGTAGGTAACGTAACCTACTAGATATGGATCTGTAGAGGTAGGTAACGTAACCTACTAGATATGGACCTGTAGAGGTAGGTAACGTAACCTACTAGATATGGACCTGTAGAGGTAGGTAACGTAACCTACTAGATATGGACCTGTAGAGGTAGGTAACCTACTAGATATGGACCTGTAGAGGTAGGTAACCTACTAGATATGGACCTGTAGAGGTAGGTAACCTACTAGATATGGACCTGTAGAGGTAGGTAACCTACTAGATATGGACCTGTAGAGGTAGGTAACATAACCTACTAGATATGGACCTGTAGAGGTAGGTAACCTCCTAGATATGGTTCTGTAGAGGTAGGTAACGTAACCTACTAGATATGGACCTGTAGAGGTAGGTAACTTCCTAGATATGGACCTGTAGAGGTAGGTAACGTAACCTACTAGATATGGATCTGTAGAGGTAGGTAACGTAACCTACTAGATATGGACCTGTAGAGGTAGGTAACTTAATCTACTAGATATGGACCTGTAGAGGTAGGTAACGTAACCTACTAGATATGGACCTGTAGAGGTAGGTAACGTAACCTACTAGATATGGACCTGTAGAGGTAGGTAACCTACTAGATATGGACCTGTAGAGGTAGGTAACCTACTAGATATGGACCTGTAGAGGTAGGTAACCTACTAGATATGGACCTGTAGAGGTAGGTAACCTACTAGATATGGACCTGTAGAGGTAGGTAACATAACCTACTAGATATGGACCTGTAGAGGTAGGTAACCTCCTAGATATGGACCTGTAGAGGTAGGTAACGTAACCTACTAGATATGGACCTGTAGAGGTAGGTAACGTAACCTACTAGATATGGACCTGTAGAGGTAGGTAACATAACCTACTAGATATGGACCTGTAGAGGTAGGTAATGTAACCTACTAGATATGGACCTGTAGAGGTAGGTAACCTCCTAGATATGGACCTGTAGAGGTAGGTAACCTCCTAGATATGGACCTGTAGAGGTAGGTAACATAACCTACTAGATATGGATCTGTAGAGGTAGGTAACGTAACCTACTAGATATGGACGTGTATAGGTCTGTGTATTTTAGGTAAGGTAACCTACTAGATATGGACGTGTATAGGTCTGTGTATTTTAGGTAAGGTAACCTCCTAGATATGGACCTGTAGAGGTAGGTAACCTACTAGATATGGACCTGTAGAGGTAGGTAACCTACTAGATATGGACCTGTAGAGGTAGGTAACATAACCTACTAGATATGGATCTGTAGAGGTAGGTAACCTACTAGATATGGACCTGTAGAGGTAGGTAACCTACTAGATATGGACCTGTAGAGGTAGGTAACCTACTAGATATGGACCTGTAGAGGTAGGTAACCTACTAGATATGGACCTGTAGAGGTAGGTAACAACCTACTAGATATGGACCTGTAGAGGTAGGTAACCTCCTAGATATGGTTCTGTAGAGGTAGGTAACGTAACCTACTAGATATGGACCTGTAGAGGTAGGTAACCTCCTAGATATGGACCTGTAGAGGTAGGTAACGTAACCTACTAGATATGGATCTGTAGAGGTAGGTAACGTAACCTACTAGATATGGACCTGTAGAGGTAGGTAACGTAACCTACTAGATATGGATCTGTAGAGGTAGGTAACGTAACCTACTACATATGGACCTGTAGAGGTAGGTAACGTAACCTACTAGATATGGACCTGTAGAGGTAGGTAACGTAACCTACTAGATATGGACCTGTAGAGGTAGGTAACCTACTAGATATGGACCTGTAGAGGTAGGTAACCTACTAGATATGGACCTGTAGAGGTAGGTAACCTACTAGATATGGACCTGTAGAGGTAGGTAACCTACTAGATATGGACCTGTAGAGGTAGGTAACATAACCTACTAGATATGGACCTGTAGAGGTAGGTAACCTCCTAGATATGGTTCTGTAGAGGTAGGTAACGTAACCTACTAGATATGGACCTGTAGAGGTAGGTAACTTCCTAGATATGGACCTGTAGAGGTAGGTAACGTAACCTACTAGATATGGATCTGTAGAGGTAGGTAACGTAA
Source organism: Salmo salar (assembly GCF_965601325.2). Taxonomy (NCBI): domain Eukaryota; kingdom Metazoa; phylum Chordata; class Actinopteri; order Salmoniformes; family Salmonidae; genus Salmo; species Salmo salar. The sequence continues at coordinate 41,077,471 of NC_138313.1, forward strand.
CCTACTAGATATGGACCTGTAGAGGTAGGTAACTTAATCTACTAGATATGGACCTGTAGAGGTAGGTAACGTAACCTACTAGATATGGACCTGTAGAGGTAGGTAACGTAACCTACTAGATATGGACCTGTAGAGGTAGGTAACCTACTAGATATGGACCTGTAGAGGTAGGTAACCTACTAGATATGGACCTGTAGAGGTAGGTAACCTACTAGATATGGACCTGTAGAGGTAGGTAACCTACTAGATATGGACCTGTAGAGGTAGGTAACATAACCTACTAGATATGGACCTGTAGAGGTAGGTAACCTCCTAGATATGGACCTGTAGAGGTAGGTAACGTAACCTACTAGATATGGACCTGTAGAGGTAGGTAACGTAACCTACTAGATATGGACCTGTAGAGGTAGGTAACATAACCTACTAGATATGGACCTGTAGAGGTAGGTAATGTAACCTACTAGATATGGACCTGTAGAGGTAGGTAACCTCCTAGATATGGACCTGTAGAGGTAGGTAACCTCCTAGATATGGACCTGTAGAGGTAGGTAACATAACCTACTAGATATGGATCTGTAGAGGTAGGTAACGTAACCTACTAGATATGGACGTGTATAGGTCTGTGTATTTTAGGTAAGGTAACCTACTAGATATGGACGTGTATAGGTCTGTGTATTTTAGGTAAGGTAACCTCCTAGATATGGACCTGTAGAGGTAGGTAACCTACTAGATATGGACCTGTAGAGGTAGGTAACCTACTAGATATGGACCTGTAGAGGTAGGTAACATAACCTACTAGATATGGATCTGTAGAGGTAGGTAACCTACTAGATATGGACCTGTAGAGGTAGGTAACCTACTAGATATGGACCTGTAGAGGTAGGTAACCTACTAGATATTGACCTGTAGAGGTAGGTAACCTACTAGATATGGACCTGTAGAGGTAGGTAACCTACTAGATATTGACCTGTAGAGGTAGGTAACCTACTAGATATGGACCTGTAGAGGTAGGTAACCTACTAGATATAGATCTGTAGAGGTAGGTAACTTAATCTACTAGATATGGACCTGTAGAGGTAGGTAACGTAACCTACTAGATATGGACCTGTAGAGGTAGGTAACGTAACCTACTAGATATGGACCTGTAGAGGTAGGTAACGTAACCTACTAGATATGGACCTGTAGAGGTAGGTAACTTAATCTACTAGATATGGACTTGTAGAGGTAAGTAACGTAACCTACTAGATATAGACCTGTAGAGGTAGGTAACTTAATCTACTAGATATGGACCTGTAGAGGTAGGTAACGTAACCTACTAGATATGGATCTGTAGCGGTAGGTAACGTAACCTACTAGGTATGGATCTGTAGCGGTAGGTAATGTAACTTTGAAGAGGTAGGTAACTTAATCTACTAGATATGGACCTGTAGAGGTAGGTAACGTAACCTACTAGATATGGACCTGTAGAGGTAGGTAACGTAACCTACTAGATATGGACCTGTAGAGGTAGGTAACGTAACCTACTAGATATGGACCTGTAGAGGTAGGTAACGTAACCTACTAGATATGGACCTGTAGAGGTAGGTAACTTAATCTACTAGATATGGACCTGTAGAGGTAGGTAATGTAACCTACTAGATATGGACCTGTAGAGGTAGGTAACCTCCTAGATATGGACCTGTAGAGGTAGGTAATGTAACCTACTAGATATGGACCTGTAGAGGTAGGTAACGTAACCTACTAGATATGGATCTGTAGAGGTAGGTAACTTAATCTACTAGATATGGTTCTGTAGAGGTAGGTAACGTAACCTACTAGATATGGATCTGTAGAGGTGTCACGTCCTGGCCAGTATATAAGGTTAATTGTTTTGTAGTTTGGTCAGGGCGTGGCAGGGGGTATTTGTTTTATGTGGTTCGGGGTGTTGTGTTTGTGTAAAGGGTGTTTGATTTAGTATTTCCGGGTTTTGGTTTATGTTTAGTTAATTCTAGGGTTAGTCTAGTGTGTGTGTTTCTATGTTTGGTTGATTGGGGTTGGGACTCTCAGTTGAAGTCAGGTGTTGTCTATCTGCCTTTGATTGAGAGTCCCATATATTAGGGTGTGTTTGTATGTGTTATTTGTGGGTGATTGTTCTGTGTTTTGCCTTGTGCCTTACCAGACTGTTTTTGTTGATCGTTCGTGTTTTGTTATTTTGTACGTTCATTTTGAAGATAATTAAAAATCAAGATGAGCATTCACGTACCTGCTGCGTTTTGGTCCTCATTCACCGACAACAACCGTGACAGAATCACCCACCACCAAAGGACCAAGCAGCAGAGGAAGGAGCAGACGGAGTTCGAGTTGGACTGGCGGGAGAAGTGGACTTGGGAGGAAGTTCTGGACGGGGCCGGACCTTGGCACCAGGCTGGGGATTATCGACGCCCGCAGTGGGAAATTGAGGCAGCCAAGGCAGAGAGGCGGTGGTACGAGGCCAAGTACACGCTGAAGGAGAAGCACGAGAGGCACCCCCAAGAAAATTTTGGGGGGGGGCACACGGGTAGTTTGGCTAGGCGTAAGAAGAGCCGGAAGCCAGCTACTCGTGGTTATATGGAGGAGCGTATGGGGTGGAGAGCGCTATGTTTCGCTGAGGAGCGCACTATCTCACCCATACGCACGCACAGTCCGGTGCGCGTTATTCCAGCCCCTCGCAGGTGCCGTGCTAGAGCGGGCATCCAGCCTGGTAGGAGGATGCCTGCGCAGCGCATCTGGTCGTCGGTACGCCTCCGAGGACCAGGCTACCCAACTCCCGCTCTACGCACGGCTACCATCAGGCCCCTGCACAGCCCAGTCTGCCCTGTACGAGCACCCCGCTCGTACAGGGCTACTAGTTCCATCCAGCCAAGGCGGGTTGTGCAGGAGGTAAGATCTAGACCGGCTGTGCGCCTCCATAGCCCTGGGTTTCCAGCTCCTGTCTCTCGTGCGGACCCGGAAGTGCGTCAACCCAGTCCGACTCGTCCTGTTCCCGCTCCCCGCACTAGCCTGGAGGTGCGTGTACATAATCTGGTAAGCCCAGTACCAGCACCACGCACCAGGCTACAAGTGCGTCAACCCAGCCTCGCCAGTCAACAGTCTTCATCAGAGCTGCCCGCCAGTCAACAGTCATCATCAGAGCTGCCCGCCAGTCAACAGTCATCATCAGATCTGCCCGCCAGTCAACAGTCATCGTCAGATCTGCCCGCCAGTCAACAGTCATCGTCAGAACTGCCGGAGTGGCCAGAATGCGCTGAACTGCCGGAGTGGCCAGACTGCGCTGAACTGCCGGAGTGGCCAGACTGCGCTGAACTGCCGGAGTGGCCAGACTGCCCTGAACTGCCGGAGTGGCCAGACTGCCCTGAACTGCCGGAGTGGCCAGACTGCCCTGAACTGCCGGAGTGGCCAGACTGCCCTGAACTGCCGGAGTGGCCAGACTGCCCTGAACTGCCGGAGTGGCCAGACTGCCCAGACTGTCTCGAATTGCCAGACTGCCCAGACTGTCCCGAATTGCCAGACTGCCCAGACTGTCCCGAATTGCCAGACTGCCCAGACTGTCCCGAATTGCCAGACTGCCCCGACTCTCCCGAATTGCCAGACTGCCCCGACTGCCCCCCGGCGATGCCAGACTGGCCGACTGCCCCTCGGCGATGCCAGACTGGCCCGACTGCCCCTCGGCGATGCCAGAGTGGCCCGACAGCCTGGAACGGCCGGAACCAGAGCCACCTCCAGAAATAGGTGGGTTGGGGAGGGGGGGGTGTCGCACAGTGCCGTCGTTGACGGCAGCCACCCTCCCTTCCCTCCCTTTAGAAAAGGGGACTTTTTGTTGGTGTTGCTTGGGGTTATTTTTTGTTAAGGTGCTTCTGGGGTAGCACCTTTAAGGGGGGGGGTACTGTCACGTCCTGGCCAGTATATAAGGTTAATTGTTTTGTAGTTTGGTCAGGGCGTGGCAGGGGGTATTTGTTTTATGTGGTTCGGGGTGTTGTGTTTGTGTAAAGGGTGTTTGATTTAGTATTTCCGGGTTTTGGTTTATGTTTAGTTAATTCTAGGGTTAGTCTAGTGTGTGTGTTTCTATGTTTGGTTGATTGGGGTTGGGACTCTCAGTTGAAGGCAGGTGTTGTCTATCTGCCTTTGATTGAGAGTCCCATATATTAGGGTGTGTTTGTATGTGTTATTTGTGGGTGATTGTTCTGTGTTTTGCCTTGTGCCTTACCAGACTGTTTTTGTTGATCGTTCGTGTTTTGTTATTTTGTACGTTCATTTTGAAGATAATTAAAAATCAAGATGAGCATTCACGTACCTGCTGCGTTTTGGTCCTCATTCACCGACAACAACCGTGACAAGAGGTAAGTAACGTAACCTACTAGATATGGACCTGTAGAGGTAGGTAACTTAATCTACTAGATATGGACCTGTAGAGGTAAGTAACGTAACCTACTAGATATAGACCTGTAGAGGTAGGTAACTTAATCTACTAGATATGGACCTGTAGAGGTAGGTAACGTAACCTACTAGATATGGACCTGTAGAGGTAGGTAACGTAACCTACTAGATATAGACCTGTAGAGGTAGGTAACTTAATCTACTAGATATGGACCTGTAGAGGTAGGTAACGTAACCTACTAGGTATGGATCTGTAGCGGTAGGTAATGTAACTTTGAAGAGGTAGGTAACTTAATCTACTAGATATGGACCTGTAGAGGTAGGTAACGTAACCTACTAGATATGGACCTGTAGAGGTAGGTAACGTAACCTACTAGATATGGACCTGTAGAGGTAGGTAACGTCCTAGATATGGACCTGTAGAGGTAGGTAACGTAACCTACTAGATATGGACCTGTAGAGGTAGGTAACGTAACCTACTAGATATGGATCTGTAGAGGTAGGTAACTTAATCTACTAGATATGGTTCTGTAGAGGTAGGTAACGTAACCTACTAGATATGGACCTGTAGAGGTAGGTAACATAACCTACTAGATATGGATCTGTAGAGGTAGGTAACGTAACCTACTAGATATGGACGTGTATAGGTCTGTGTATTTTAGGTAAGGTAACCTCCTAGATATGGACCTGTAGAGGTAGGTAACCTACTAGATATGGACCTGTAGAGGTAGGTAACCTACTAGATATGGACCTGTAGAGGTAGGTAACCTCCTAGATATGGACCTGTAGAGGTAGGTAACCTCCTAGATATGGACCTGTAGAGGTAGGTAACATAACCTACTAGATATGGATCTGTAGAGGTAGGTAACGTAACCTACTAGATATGGACGTGTATAGGTCTGTGTATTTTAGGTAAGGTAACCTCCTAGATATGGACCTGTAGAGGTAGGTAACCTACTAGATATGGACCTGTAGAGGTAGGTAACCTACTAGATATGGACCTGTAGAGGTAGGTAACCTACTAGATATGGACCTGTAGAGGTAGGTAACCTCCTAGATATGGACCTGTAGAGGTAGGTAACGTAACCTACTAGATATGGATCTGTAGAGGTAGGTAACGTAACCTACTAGATATGGACCTGTAGAGGTAGGTAACGTAACCTACTAGATATGGACCTGTAGAGGTAGGTAACCTCCTAGATATGGACCTGTAGAGGTAGGTAACGTAACCTACTAGATATGGATCTGTAGAGGTAGGTAACGTAACCTACTAGATATGGACCTGTAGAGGTAGGTAACGTAACCTACTAGATATGGACGTGTATAGGTCTGTGTATTTTAGGTAAGGTAACCTACTAGATATGGACGTGTATAGGTCTGTGTATTTTAGGTAAGGTAACCTCCTAGATATGGACCTGTAGAGGTAGGTAACCTACTAGATATGGACCTGTAGAGGTAGGTAACCTACTAGATATGGACCTGTAGAGGTAGGTAACATAACCTACTAGATATGGACCTGTAGAGGTAGGTAACCTACTAGATATGGACCTGTAGAGGTAGGTAACCTACTAGATATGGACCTGTAGAGGTAGGTAACCTACTAGATATTGACCTGTAGAGGTAGGTAACCTACTAGATATGGACCTGTAGAGGTAGGTAACCTACTAGATATGGACCTGTAGAGGTAGGTAACCTACTAGATATGGACCTGTAGAGGTAGGTAACCTACTAGATATAGATCTGTAGAGGTAGGTAACTTAATCTACTAGATATGGACCTGTAGAGGTAGGTAACGTAACCTACTAGATATGGACCTGTAGAGGTAGGTAACGTAACCTACTAGATATGGACCTGTAGAGGTAGGTAACGTAACCTACTAGATATGGACCTGTAGAGGTAGGTAACGTAACCTACTAGATATGGACCTGTAGAGGTAGGTAACGTAACCTACTAGATATGGATCTGTAGCGGTAGGTAACGTAACCTACTAGGTATGGATCTGTAGCGGTAGGTAATGTAACTTTGAAGAGGTAGGTAACTTAATCTACTAGATATGGACCTGTAGAGGTAGGTAACGTAACCTACTAGATATGGACCTGTAGAGGTAGGTAACGTAACCTACTAGATATGGACCTGTAGAGGTAGGTAACGTAACCTACTAGATATGGACCTGTAGAGGTAGGTAACGTAACCTACTAGATATGGACCTGTAGAGGTAGGTAACTTAATCTACTAGATATGGACCTGTAGAGGTAGGTAATGTAACCTACTAGATATGGACCTGTAGAGGTAGGTAATGTAACCTACTAGATATGGATCTGTAGAGGTAGGTAACTTAATCTACTAGATATGGTTCTGTAGAGGTAGGTAACGTAACCTACTAGATATGGATCTGTAGAGGTAAGTAACGTAACCTACTAGATATGGATCTGTAGAGGTAGGTAACGTAACCTACTAGGTATGGACCTGTAGAGGTAGGTAACATAACTTACTAGATATGGACCTGTAGAGGTAGGTAACCTCCTAGATATGGACCTGTAGAGGTAGGTAACCTACTAGATATGGGCCTGTAGAGGTAGGTAACCTACTAGATATGGACCTGTAGAGGTAGGTAACCTACTTGATATGGACCTGTAGAGGTAGGTAATGTAACCTACTAGATATGGACCTGTAGAGGTAATGTAACCTACTAGATATGGACCTGTAGAGGTAGGTAACGTAACCTACTAGATATGGACCTGTAGAGGTAGGTAACCTACTAGATATGGACCTGTAGAGGTAGGTAACCTCCTAGATATGGTTCTGTAGAGGTAGGTAACGTAACCTACTAGATATGGACCTGTAGAGGTAGGTAACCTACTAGATATGGACCTGTAGAGGTAGGTAACGTAACCTACTAGATATGGACCTGTAGAGGTAGGTAACCTCCTAGATATGGACCTGTAGAGGTAGTTAACATAACCTACTAGATATGGATCTGTAGAGGTAGGTAACGTAACCTACTAGATATGGACGTGTATAGGTCTGTGTATTTTAGGTAACGTAACCTACTAGATATGGACCTGTAGAGGTAGGTAACTTAATCTACTAGATATGGACCTGTAGAGGTAAGTAACGTAACCTACTAGATATAGACCTGTAGAGGTAGGTAACGTAACCTACTAGATATGGATCTGTAGCGGTAGGTAACGTAACCTACTAGGTATGGATCTGTAGCGGTAGGTAATGTAACTTTGAAGAGGTAGGTAACTTAATCTACTAGATATGGACCTGTAGAGGTAGGTAACGTAACCTACTAGATATGGACGTGTATAGGTCTGTGTATTTTAGGTAACGTAACCTACTAGATATGGACCTGTAGAGGTAGGTAACTTAATCTACTAGATATGGACCTGTAGAGGTAAGTAACGTAACCTACTAGATATAGACCTGTAGAGGTAGGTAACTTAATCTACTAGATATGGACCTGTAGAGGTAGGTAACGTAACCTACTAGATATGGACCTGTAGAGGTAGGTAACGTAACCTACTAGATATAGACCTGTAGAGGTAGGTAACTTAATCTACTAGATATGGACCTGTAGAGGTAGGTAACGTAACCTACTAGGTATGGATCTGTAGCGGTAGGTAATGTAACTTTGAAGAGGTAGGTAACTTAATCTACTAGATATGGACCTGTAGAGGTAGGTAACGTAACCTACTAGATATGGACCTGTAGAGGTAGGTAACGTAACCTACTAGATATGGACCTGTAGAGGTAGGTAACGTCCTAGATATGGACCTGTAGAGGTAGGTAACGTAACCTACTAGATATGGACCTGTAGAGGTAGGTAACGTAACCTACTAGATATGGATCTGTAGAGGTAGGTAACTTAATCTACTAGATATGGTTCTGTAGAGGTAGGTAACGTAACCTACTAGATATGGACCTGTAGAGGTAGGTAACATAACCTACTAGATATGGATCTGTAGAGGTAGGTAACGTAACCTACTAGATATGGACGTGTATAGGTCTGTGTATTTTAGGTAAGGTAACCTCCTAGATATGGACCTGTAGAGGTAGGTAACCTACTAGATATGGACCTGTAGAGGTAGGTAACCTACTAGATATGGACCTGTAGAGGTAGGTAACCTCCTAGATATGGACCTGTAGAGGTAGGTAACCTCCTAGATATGGACCTGTAGAGGTAGGTAACATAACCTACTAGATATGGATCTGTAGAGGTAGGTAACGTAACCTACTAGATATGGACGTGTATAGGTCTGTGTATTTTAGGTAAGGTAACCTCCTAGATATGGACCTGTAGAGGTAGGTAACCTACTAGATATGGACCTGTAGAGGTAGGTAACCTACTAGATATGGACCTGTAGAGGTAGGTAACCTACTAGATATGGACCTGTAGAGGTAGGTAACCTCCTAGATATGGACCTGTAGAGGTAGGTAACGTAACCTACTAGATATGGATCTGTAGAGGTAGGTAACGTAACCTACTAGATATGGACCTGTAGAGGTAGGTAACGTAACCTACTAGATATGGACCTGTAGAGGTAGGTAACCTCCTAGATATGGACCTGTAGAGGTAGGTAACGTAACCTACTAGATATGGATCTGTAGAGGTAGGTAACGTAACCTACTAGATATGGACCTGTAGAGGTAGGTAACGTAACCTACTAGATATGGACGTGTATAGGTCTGTGTATTTTAGGTAAGGTAACCTACTAGATATGGACGTGTATAGGTCTGTGTATTTTAGGTAAGGTAACCTCCTAGATATGGACCTGTAGAGGTAGGTAACCTACTAGATATGGACCTGTAGAGGTAGGTAACCTACTAGATATGGACCTGTAGAGGTAGGTAACATAACCTACTAGATATGGACCTGTAGAGGTAGGTAACCTACTAGATATGGACCTGTAGAGGTAGGTAACCTACTAGATATGGACCTGTAGAGGTAGGTAACCTACTAGATATTGACCTGTAGAGGTAGGTAACCTACTAGATATGGACCTGTAGAGGTAGGTAACCTACTAGATATGGACCTGTAGAGGTAGGTAACCTACTAGATATGGACCTGTAGAGGTAGGTAACCTACTAGATATAGATCTGTAGAGGTAGGTAACTTAATCTACTAGATATGGACCTGTAGAGGTAGGTAACGTAACCTACTAGATATGGACCTGTAGAGGTAGGTAACGTAACCTACTAGATATGGACCTGTAGAGGTAGGTAACGTAACCTACTAGATATGGACCTGTAGAGGTAGGTAACGTAACCTACTAGATATGGACCTGTAGAGGTAGGTAACGTAACCTACTAGATATGGATCTGTAGCGGTAGGTAACGTAACCTACTAGGTATGGATCTGTAGCGGTAGGTAATGTAACTTTGAAGAGGTAGGTAACTTAATCTACTAGATATGGACCTGTAGAGGTAGGTAACGTAACCTACTAGATATGGACCTGTAGAGGTAGGTAACGTAACCTACTAGATATGGACCTGTAGAGGTAGGTAACGTAACCTACTAGATATGGACCTGTAGAGGTAGGTAACGTAACCTACTAGATATGGACCTGTAGAGGTAGGTAACTTAATCTACTAGATATGGACCTGTAGAGGTAGGTAATGTAACCTACTAGATATGGACCTGTAGAGGTAGGTAATGTAACCTACTAGATATGGATCTGTAGAGGTAGGTAACTTAATCTACTAGATATGGTTCTGTAGAGGTAGGTAACGTAACCTACTAGATATGGATCTGTAGAGGTAAGTAACGTAACCTACTAGATATGGATCTGTAGAGGTAGGTAACGTAACCTACTAGGTATGGACCTGTAGAGGTAGGTAACATAACTTACTAGATATGGACCTGTAGAGGTAGGTAACCTCCTAGATATGGACCTGTAGAGGTAGGTAACCTACTAGATATGGGCCTGTAGAGGTAGGTAACCTACTAGATATGGACCTGTAGAGGTAGGTAACCTACTTGATATGGACCTGTAGAGGTAGGTAATGTAACCTACTAGATATGGACCTGTAGAGGTAATGTAACCTACTAGATATGGACCTGTAGAGGTAGGTAACGTAACCTACTAGATATGGACCTGTAGAGGTAGGTAACCTACTAGATATGGACCTGTAGAGGTAGGTAACCTCCTAGATATGGTTCTGTAGAGGTAGGTAACGTAACCTACTAGATATGGACCTGTAGAGGTAGGTAACCTACTAGATATGGACCTGTAGAGGTAGGTAACGTAACCTACTAGATATGGACCTGTAGAGGTAGGTAACCTCCTAGATATGGACCTGTAGAGGTAGTTAACATAACCTACTAGATATGGATCTGTAGAGGTAGGTAACGTAACCTACTAGATATGGACGTGTATAGGTCTGTGTATTTTAGGTAACGTAACCTACTAGATATGGACCTGTAGAGGTAGGTAACTTAATCTACTAGATATGGACCTGTAGAGGTAAGTAACGTAACCTACTAGATATAGACCTGTAGAGGTAGGTAACGTAACCTACTAGATATGGATCTGTAGCGGTAGGTAACGTAACCTACTAGGTATGGATCTGTAGCGGTAGGTAATGTAACTTTGAAGAGGTAGGTAACTTAATCTACTAGATATGGACCTGTAGAGGTAGGTAACGTAACCTACTAGATATGGACCTGTAGAGGTAGGTAACGTAACCTACTAGATATGGACCTGTAGAGGTAGGTAACGTAACCTACTAGATATAGACCTGTAGAGGTAGGTAACTTAATCTACTAGATATGGACCTGTAGAGGTAGGTAACGTAACCTACTAGGTATGGATCTGTAGCGGTAGGTAATGTAACTTTGAAGAGGTAGGTAACTTAATCTACTAGATATGGACCTGTAGAGGTAGGTAACGTAACCTACTAGATATGGACCTGTAGAGGTAGGTAACGTAACCTACTAGATATGGACCTGTAGAGGTAGGTTACGTTACCTACTAGATATGGATCTGTAGAGGTAGGTAACTTAATCTACTAGATATGGTTCTGTAGAGGTAGGTAACGTAACCTACTAGATATGGATCTGTAGAGGTAAGTAACGTAACCTACTAGATATGGATCTGTAGAGGTAGGTAACGTAACCTACTAGGTATGGACCTGTAGAGGTAGGTAACATAACCTACTAGATATGGACCTGTAGAGGTAGGTAACCTCCTAGATATGGAGCTGTAGAGGTAGGTAACCTACTAGATATGGACCTGTAGAGGTAGGTAACCTACTAGATATGGACCTGTAGAGGTAGGTAACCTACTAGATATGGACCTGTAGAGGTAGGTAACGTAACCTACTAGATATGGACCTGTAGAGGTAGGTAACGTAACCTACTAGATATGGACCTGTAGAGGTAGGTAACGTAACCTACTAGATATGGACCTGTAGAGGTAGGTAACATAACCTACTAGATATGGACCTGTAGAGGTAGGTAACCTCCTAGATATGGTTCTGTAGAGGTAGGTAACGTAACCTACTAGATATGGACCTGTAGAGGTAGGTAACCTCCTAGATATGGACCTGTAGAGGTAGGTAACGTAACCTACTAGATATGGATCTGTAGAGGTAGGTAACGTAACCTACTAGATATGGACCTGTAGAGGTAGGTAACCTACTAGATATGGACCTGTAGAGGTAGGTAACCTACTAGATATGGACCTGTAGAGGTAGGTAACATAACCTACTAGATATGGACCTGTAGAGGTAGGTAACCTCCTAGATATGGTTCTGTAGAGGTAGGTAACGTAACCTACTAGATATGGACCTGTAGAGGTAGGTAACCTCCTAGATATGGACCTGTAGAGGTAGGTAACGTAACCTACTAGATATGGATCTGTAGAGGTAGGTAACGTAACCTACTAGATATGGACCTGTAGAGTTAGGTAACCTACTAGATATGGACCTGTAGAGGTAGGTAACCTACTAGATATGGACCTGTAGAGGTAGGTAACATAACCTACTAGATATGGATCTGTAGAGGTAGGTAACCTACTAGATATGGACCTGTAGAGGTAGGTAACCTACTAGATATGGACCTGTAGAGGTAGGTAACCTACTAGATATGGACCTGTAGAGGTAGGTAACCTACTAGATATTGACCTGTAGAGGTAGGTAACCTACTAGATATGGACCTGTAGCGGTAGGTAACCTACTAGATATTGACCTGTAGAGGTAGGTAACCTCCTAGATATGGTTCTGTAGAGGTAGGTAACGTAACCTACTAGATATGGACCTGTAGAGGTAGGTAACGTAACCTACTAGATATGGTTCTGTAGAGGTAGGTAACGTAACCTACTAGATATGGTTCTGTAGAGGTAGGTAACGTAACCTACTAGATATGGACCTGTAGAGGTAGGTAACCTCCTAGATATGGACCTGTAGAGGTAGGTAACGTAACCTACTAGATATGGATCTGTAGAGGTAGGTAACGTAACCTACTAGATATGGACCTGTAGAGGTAGGTAACGTAACCTACTAGATATGGACCTGTAGAGGTAGGTAACCTCCTAGATATGGATATGTAGAGGTAGGTAACTTAATCTACTAGATATGGACCTGTAGAGGTAGGCAACATAACCTACTAGATATGGATCTGTAGAGGTAGGTAACGTAACCTACTAGATATGGACGTGTATAGGTCTGTGTATTTTAGGTAAGGTAACCTACTAGATATGGACGTGTATAGGTCTGTGTATTTTAGGTAAGGTAAGCTACTAGATATGGACGTGTAGAGGTCTGTGTATTTTAGGTAAGGTAACCTACTAGATATGGACGTGTAGAGGGCGAAGGCCCGCAGACTGGTGAGCTCCTTTCCCCTGGTCTCCTCCACACTGTGACAGAAGATGTGTTCCCAGGCGTACAGCTTCAGCAGCTTGATTCCCCGCAGCAGCTCATTGGTCTTCTTCAACCGCTCACTGGAGTACTCCTATAGGATGATACACACAAACATCTGAATGACTGGAGTACTCCTTCAACAGAATACACACAAACATGAACTACTCCTATACCATAGTACGCACAATCATGAACTACTCCTCTACCATAATATACTCCTCTCAGGTTCCTGGACCTGTGTATGGTTCTGAATGATTTGTAATTGAATGAGGATTACTTTTAGGTTTTGTTTTGTATTAGTTTTTTCTGACATTTGAGGAAGATTCAGGTTTTTGTTTTTCCCTGTTCCTTTTTGGATGACCACTTAGGGTTCAAGTTGAGGAGGATGACCGCTGAGGGTTCAAGTTGAGGAGGATGACCATTCAGGGTTCAAGTTGAGGAGGATGACCACTTAGGGTTCAAGTTGAGGAGGATGACCACTCAGGGTTCAAGTTGTGGAGGATGACCACTTAGGGTTCAAGTTGAGGAGGATGACCGCTCAGGGTTCAAGTTGAGGAGGATGACCACTCAGGGTTCAAGTTGAGGAGGATGACCACTTAGGGTTCAAGTTGAGGAGGATGACCGCTCAGGGTTCAAGTTAAGGAGGATGACCATTCAGGGTTCAAGTTGAAGAGGATGACCACTCAGGGATCAAGTTGAGGAGGATGACCATTCAGGGTTCAAGTTGGAGAGGATGACCACTCAGGGTTCAAGTTGAGGAGGATGACCATTCAGGGTTCAAGTTGGAGAGGATGACCACTCAGGGTTCAAGTTGAGGAGGATGACCACTCAGGGTTCAAGTTGAGGAGGATGAGTGCAGGAGCAGATTTCAGGAGAAGGATAAGACCCTCTTTCTGACTGATGGCTGACACAGGGGCATGTACCTGATAGGCCTATCTGGCTTATATGATTATGATGGTCATAATGCTTCTTGACAGTGTCATAAAGTGTATTTTCTACAAGTTATTTCAAATATGATGAAAAAAAACATGACTGTAAAGAATTCATAACAACAACAACAAAGATTTAAGAAACAAACTTTCAAACGCATTTGAATAATTGTGGGTTTTGACACTCTTTTGTAGGTGTCATAACCAGCCATAAAATAACGCAATATATGCCACAACAGGTGTGGATATATGGGTCATCATGACAGTGTTAGGACCATATTATGACAAGTTATTTCAGCTGTTGTGACATATGACATGGTTAAGACAAGTTATGTCTGCTGTTATTACATATTATGACATGATTATGAACATTTCATAACGTGTTACAACAGAGTGTCAAGTAAAGTGTTACCATTATTATAGTAGCATGGCATTATGGGAATGATTAGTGGGATATTGGAGAGAGGCAAACAAAGCTCAAAGACATATTTTGTGATTAATGATTATGGTTGAAAAATAATAATTGTTCATAACAATCGACTTTAAAAAATGATCAGTTAGAAACCAAAGGTTATCCATGAGTTTTAGCTGAAGATGTGTGTGTGTGTGTGCATGCTGTCAAAGGATCACATAACATAATTCAGCGGTATGACATCTATTCCAATCTCTTCCACAAGGAAGATATGGAACAGTCTACACACACAGGTTGTTATACGGTTGGTCTCCTTGGAACAGTGCTATGTCACAGTCCACACAGAACACTGTTTATCAAACCGCTAACTGCTTAATGACGGGTGCTACTGTAGCACAGTTGGTAGAGCATGGTCTTTCCAACACCAGGACAGTGGGTTTGATTCCTGGGACCACCTTTAGGTAAAACGTATGCATGCCTAGCTGTAAATCACTTTGGATAAAAAAAAGTCTGCTAAATGGCATATTACTTACCAGAGTGCTCTTCTGTGCTTCGGACAGCTTGGTGGCCACAAAGTACTGGACAGGGGCCAGGACAGCGATGACTGTGGCCCCGATCAAGGCACTGATCCCCAGGAAGTAGTAGAGTAGAATCACCCCCACAATGATCTGGATAATACAATACACAAACTAGTTCATTGTATGCCTGATTGAACATTTAGTTAAATGGAACATGACTCTCTCTCTCTCTCTCTCTCACACACACACACACACACACACACACACACACACACACACACACACACACACACACACACAATATGCCATTAACCAGAGAGTGGTAGTAGATGAGACTACTGTGTTGAATAATGACAGAGTGGTAGTAGATGAGATTACTGTGTTGAATAATGACAGAGTGGTAGTAGATGAGACTACTGTGTTGAATAATGACAGAGTGGTAGGATATGAGATTACTGTGTTGAATAATGACAGAGTGGTAGTAGATGAGACTACTGTGTTGAATAATGACAGAGTGGTAGGATATGAGATTACTGTGTTGAATAATGACAGAGTGGTAGTAGATGAGATTACTGTGTTGAATAATGACAGAGTGGTAGTAGATGAGATTACTGTGTTGAATAATGACAGAGTGGTAGTAGATGAGATTACTGTGTTGAATAATGACAGAGTGGTAGTAGATGAGATTACTGTGTTGAATAATGACAGAGTGGTAGTAGATGAGATTACTGTGTTGAATAATGACAGAGTGGTAGGAGATGAGACTACTGTGTTGAATAATGACAGAGTGGTAGGAGATGAGATTACTAACTTCCACGATGAATACAAGGCCCTCCCCTGCCCTCCTTTTGGCAAATCTGACCACGGCTCCATTTTGCTCCTCCCTTCCTATAGGCAGAAACTCAAACAGGATGTAGCCGTGTTAAGAACTATTCAACGCTGGTCTGACCAATCGGAATTGACGCTTGAAGATTGTTTTGATCACGCGGACTGGGACATGTTCCGGGTAGCCTCACATAATAATATCGACGTATACACTGATTTGGTGAGTGAGTTTATAAGGAAGTGCATAGGAGATGTTATACCCACTGTGACAATTAAAACCTACCCTAACCATAAACCGTGGATAGATCGCAGCATTCGCGCAAAACTGAAAGTGCAAACTACCACATTTAACCATAGAAAGGTGACTGGGAATATGGCCGAATACAAACAGTGTAGTTATTCCCTCTGCAAGGCAATCAAACAAGCGAAATGTCAGTATAGAGACAAAGTGGAGCCGCATTTCAACGGCTCAGACACGAGACGTAGTAGCAGGGTCTACAGACAATCACAAACTACAAAAAGAAAACCAGCCACGTCACGGACACCGAAGTCTTGCTTCCAGACAAACTAAACACTTTCTTTGCCCGCTTTGAGGATAATACAGTGCCACCGACGTGGCCCACCACTCAAGCCACCTTCAGTCACGCGCATCAGCGCTCATTCGACTCACATGGACTCAATTTCTTGTGTAATTTCCTTCCCTCTCCTTCTCCGTGGCCGACGTGAGTAAGTCATTTAAACCTGTTAACCCTCGCACGGCTGCCAGTCCAGATGGCATCCCTAGCCGCGTCCTCAGAGCATGCGCAGACCAGCTGGCTGGTGTGTTTACGGACATATTCAATCTCTCCCTATCCCAGTCTGCTGTTCCCACCTGCTTCAAGATGGCCACCATTGTTTCTGTACCCAAGAAGGCAAAGGTAACTGAACTAAATGATCATCGCCCTGTAGGAAATGAGATTACTGTGTTGAATAATGACAGAGGTAGGAGATGAGATTACTGTGTTGAATAATGACAGAGAGGTAGGAAATGAGATTATTGTGTTGAATAATGACAGAGAGGTAGGAGATGAGATTACTGTGTTGAATAATGAAAGAGGGGATGGAGATGAGATTACTGTGTTGAATAATGACAGAGGGGTAGGAGATGAGATTACTGTGTTGAATAATGACAGAGGGGTAGGAGATGAGATTACTGTGTTGAATAATGACAGAGAGGTAGTAGATATGAATGAATGAGGAGGAAACTGTCTGGTATAGAATTATCTGAATCTAGATTTAGTGAGAGAAGTACAGTGCATTTGGAAAGTATTCAGACCCCTTGACTTTTTCCACATTTTGTTATGCTACAGCCTTTTTCTAAAATGGATTAAATAAATAAAAATCCTCATCAATCTACACACAATACCCTTTAATGACAAAGTGAAAACAGGTTTTTGGAAAAAAATCGAAATTGAGCTCAGGTGCATCCTGTTTCCATTGATCATCTTTGAGATGTTTCTACAACTTCATTGGAGTCCACCTGTGGTAAATTCAATTGATTGGACATGATTTGGAAGGGCACACACATGTCTATATAAGGTCCCAAAGTTGACAGTGCATGTCAGAGCAAAAATGAATGACAAGCGTCACGTCTGGACAAAATCTGGCACCATCCCTATGGTGTCACATCTGCTCCCGCTTTTCCTCCCTCTGGCGCTCGAAGGCGCCAGACTCCCCAACATTACGCACTCAAGCCACCTTCAGTCACGCGCATCAGCGCTCATTCGACTCACATGGACTCAATTTCTTGTGTAATTTCCTTCCCTATATCTGTCTGTTTTCTAGCTCTGTTCCCTGCTTCGGGATTGTTTGTCATATGTCCTTATTTACCCGTGTGCTGACGCTGTTCGTGTCGTGTTATATGTCTGTTCCTGAATAAATGTTTGACTCCCTGTACCTGCTTCTCATCTCCGGCGTCAGGTCCTTGCATATGGTGAAGCATGATGGTGGCAGCACCATGCTGTGGGGATGTTTTTCAGCGGCAGGGACTGGGAGACTAGTCGGAATCAATGGAAAGATGAACGGAGCAAAGTACAGAGAGATCCTTGATGAAAACCTGCTCCAGAGCACTCAGGACCTCAGACTGGGGCGAAGGTTCACCTTCCAACAGTACAACAACCCTAAGCACACAGCCAAGACAACACAGGAGTGGCTTCGGGACAAGTCTCTGAATGTCCTTGAGTGGCCCAGCCAGAGCCCGGATTGGAACCCAATCAAACACACCAAGACAGTCGTGAAGAGGGCACGACAATGCCCATTCCCCATCAGGAGACTGAAAATATTTGGCCTGGGTCCTCAGATCCATGCCAGTTCTACAGCTGCACCATCGAGAGCATCCTGACTGGTTGCATCACCGCCTGGTATGGCAACTGCTTGGCCTCCGACCGCAAGGCACTACAGAGGGAAGTGCGAAAGGCCCAGTACATCACTGGGGTCAAGCTTCCTGCCATCCAGGACCTCTATACCAGGAGGTGTCAGAGGAAGGCCCTAAAATTGCCAAAGTCTCAAGCCACCCTAGTCATAGACTGTTCTCTCTCCTACCGCACAGCAAGCTGTACCGGAGTGCCAAGTCTAGGTCCAAAGGGCTTCTTAACAGCTTCTACCCCCAAGCCATAAGACTCCTGAACAGCTAACCAAATGGCTACCCGGACTATTTGTATTGTCCCCCACCCCCATTTATACACTGTTGCTATTCTCAGTTTATTATCCATGCATAATCACTTAATCTCTAAAGTGACTATGCATGTACATATTACCTCAATTACCTCGACTAACCTGTGCCCCCGCACATTGACTCTGTTCCAGTACCCCTTGTATATAGCCCCGCTACTGTTATTTTATTGTTGTTTTCTTCTTTATTTAAATGTTTTATTTTATTTTAATTTTTTCTTCAGGTGTGCTAAGCTTGTTGCGTCATACCCAAAAAGATTCGATGCTGTAATCGTTGCCAAAGGTGCTTCAACAATGTACTGAGTAAAGGGTCTGAATACTTATGTACATTTGAAATTGAAGTTGTATTTATTTTTTATACATTTGCAAAAATGTCTGAGCCTGTTTTTGTTTTGTCATTATGGGGTATTGTGTGTAGATTGATGAGGAAGAAAAACTATTTAATACATTTTAGAATAAGGCTGTAATGTAACAAATTGTGGAAAAAGTCAAGGGGTCTGAATACTTTCAGAATGCTCTGTAATCACAAGACAGACCCTGCACATTCACACACACACCTGCACAATCATTCAGGAGAGAGTGTGAGGTTTTTAAAATCAATGCTTCGTCCTTCACAAAAACATGGCGAATCATGAGACCTTTCCAGCCTGTATGCCTGTATTAATTGCATTCTTCACCACAGAAACTGCATTGAACATGATGGATTAGTCATGTTGGGTTCATTCACCTGGCCTTGGCTCCTGTCCCGTCTTGGCATCTGTATGGTAATGCTAATAAATTATGATTTAACTGTGATATAACATTGATATAACGACATCTTGATGGATGATTCATGTGTTGTGTTCCTCCACCTGGCCTTGGCTCCTGTCCTGTATGTCCTGGCATCCTCACGGTGACAGCCTGATTCACACATCCCCAGGATTCACAGTGAGGGGGAGGGGTACAGCACTAAGTGATGGAGATGGATGTGACTTCATACTAGCTACACCCTTTCTCCTTCATACAGAGCAACATTCGCCTAGGCCACACTGTAAAATATTTCCTGTAAAATGTACAGTAACTTACTGGCAGCAATTGTCCAGTAAGTTACTGTAATTTATTTTACAGTACAGCTACTATAATCCATTTTAAGGTAATCCATTTCACGGTAACCCATTTTTTTACAGTATATTACTGGATTTACCCATGTGGCGACATATTACCCAGTGTTCTTTGCACATTTTCATATTTACAATAACATTTTGGTCATTTAGTGGGTGCTCTTGTCCCTAGCAATTTAAAGTTTGTGCATACAGTATTATTAGCCATTAATGAAAATGTTGTAGTTAAGGACACATTGGTCTTCAAATTAATTTGAACTACAATAAGATTGCTTATGATATATCTCTGATTATGTCTGGATTGTGCCAATACAATACTGAGATGTTGACAGTAACTTGTTGCCAGAGCAATGAAACACAATACAATACACACCATTAAACAGTATTTCTACAGTATTTTACTATAATTCCAAGAGATTATAGCAAACAGGTTGGCTGTATGAATTTGCATATTACAGAATATTAATGAATACTAGGTGTTTTATATCACTTGTATTTCTAGAGGCCTAAACAAAGGTTTCCAAACTGGCCATGATTACAGGGAAGAACAGAGAAAATGGACATGAGCATGCCGGGAGATGAGTTTGGATTGGTCTGCCATGTAGCATGCTTCTGTCTATAACGTGAGCTGCTCAGAATGTGTTGACAGTCCTTTCTACCTCTACGTTTTTGAAAGATACAACGTTAACCATCGCGAACTACAAAAGTTTAGCACATTTCTCAACAACATTGATGCCCTGAATTTAGCAAGTGCTATCGACAGATAAATTGTGAAAAGTGATGGGCTACTTTCTGCACATGCCACGGTCAGTGTGAACCAGAATGACTTGACACAACGCTGGCCAAACAAGATAGTACAAACAAAACAGAGTTAAATTGTTCCAGTCTGCCGTGAAGCGTTTATCCATGTATACGGGTAAGAGTCTAGCTACATTTTCTGACATTATACGTTTCTAATTTAGTCTGAAAGTCGTTTTTTTTTATAAAATCATACTGTTAGTTAGCTAGCAAACGTTAGCTTGCTGGTTCACTAGCTAACATTGCGTGTATGATCTGTGTGGTAATATTACTCAAATCAGAACTCCATTTGCATTACTAGTTATAGCCTAATGTTAGCTACATGTAGCTAATATTGAACCTAGTTGTTAGCTTTAGCCACCTGCAGATTCATACTACAGCTATGACAATGTTTGTATTGGTAGTAGTATGAGTTGGGATTACTCCGGTTCATTGTTTACCTAGCTAGCTACATGTATAAACAAAAGACTCCTCTTCGGGCAGATTATTACATGACCTATCAAATTAGCCAGATGTGTCTGAGGGTGATTACGGCCATCTGTTGTATTTCATGAACATGTGTACATGTCCAGACAATAGTGACGAATCCAATTAGCTAGATGTTGCATAGGGTAAGCGTCATCTAATAATGATAAAATATTTATAAAATATTTTTATCTAGACACTCTGTGTTTGATAGTAACCACTTCACTGTACTGTTTTGTCACGCCCTGACCTGAGAGAGTCTTTTTTTATGTCTCTATTTAGGTTTGGTCAGGGTTTGATTTGAGTGTCCTTTTTTCTATGCTTTGTATTTCTTTGTTTTGGCCTGGTATGGCTCTCAATCAGGGACAGCTGTACATCGTTGTCGCTGATTGGGAGTCATACTTAGGCAGCCTGTTTTCCTTTGGGGTAGGTGGGTAGATATTTTCTGTTTAGTCATTTGTTACCTGACGGAACTGTTTGGCTGTTGTCTTTTGTTTAGTTGTAAAGTGTTCTCATTTTCCATTAAATTTCATGATGAGCACGAACCACGCTGTGCCTTGGTCTACTCCATTCAACAGCCGTTACATGTTTACACTTTCTGTATCCTGTGCATGTGACAAATCAACTTAGATTTGATTTGATATAGCTTGTTTTTACCACATGGCCTTCACTTAAAGAGAAGGGAGGGGGTTAAGGCTTAAGAGGGTGTGAACAATGCTGAATGGTTGTAGACAAAGAAGAGCTCTCCAATAGGTGTACTAAAACATTCAAGGGCCATTTTTTAAAAAGTGAGGTTACAAGTTTATCAACCTTCAAAGCAGATTTACTTTCCCATTGTTCCTCAACTGCAGTGTATAATATAACTGTCTAGCTCTGAGTCTCTACTTTTATCCAATTTAAAAAACACCACTTAAAATTGTACTACATAACACCAAATCGAGGCAGTCGGTAACAAATAGTTCACCAGTAAAAGGTTTAAGACCTGCTACCACCCTGATCTGTTTCATATATACATACAATGAATTGTCAGGGAACTACTGCCACATCACTTACATTGGTACAGGACTCTCACTAACAGGTGCAACAAATATATCCTCTTACAAGACACGCCTTAAAATATGTTAATTAGTCAGCGATTCTTTCTCCTCCCACAATATTTCTCCACAATGCACCTCATCCACAGTATGCTGCAGTATATATATATTTATATATACAGCAAAACAGCAATACAGTAATTTATTGTTCAATTGTTAAAAATAAAATCTGCAATTGCTAATAGTGAATATTTAACTGTATATTACACAATGCCAACTGATATTTGGTGTTTTCTATCACTTGCACTTTAGGCCTTAACAAAGGCTTTTAAACTGACAGTGACTACAGGGCTAAACAGATCAAAGGGATCTGGCTTGAATTAGAATCGATTGTAATGGTATGTTAGAAGACCAGAGCAGATTTAGGAAGTAGCCAGAGTGAGACTTAAACCTGCAGCCCTGTGTCTATGAGTCCAACACCTTCACACGTAGAGGTCTGAACCTTTTGACGTGGTCATTGGTATCCAGTATGGTTATAAAACCTTGGCCACTGTTTCTTTCTCTGGCAGATCTCATTATGTTACCCTGAAGAAGGCCCTGTGTGCTAAAATGTTGGTGATACCCAATAACTCATTGGGAGTGTGGGAGTGTGCAACCTTTATTTTTTAACAAGTTTACTTTTCTGTTATTTAGCACCTTTCTAACTATTTTGTGTGTGTGTCAAATTGTTGCTTTTTATTAGATTGGTTCTCTTAATGTGGACAATCTTGTAAATGGTTTGGAACTCTTTGGCACAAAAATATGCTGGTTTCTAGAACAAGTGAATCAAATGAAAAGGGAAATTCAATTATAGAGGACCAAAAATATGTGTCACCCAGGCTGCCTGGAACATTATATTGGAACATGGACGCTCTTGAAATCTGTTGAATTGGCCTTATGCACAAAAGGAGGAGAGATTTCTAGCGAAGGAGGATCAGGGGTGAAGTAATGCTGCTGAATAATTGTAGTTACAACTAACTACTCTCTGCCTTTGAAATACTAGGCCTGAATCAAAATATTGTCAAGGCTGTAAGTCAGAGGGGTTGGTATAGACACACTTGTGCTTGAGCTGAGAAAACTGTTCATATACAACACATCCAGTAGTAAATTGTTTTCTGACATGGATTCACCCGTTCATTCTCCCCTCATTTGGATAGGAACAAATAGTTAAACTTAACTTCCTAAAGTATTCTTAGTGTAGCCCAACATATTTCATTTAGCTGTTATCGTTTTCAATTCCATGCATTATGAACCCCCCCAGACAGTCTTCTTCACTCCTCTACTTAATCCCTAAAGCTAATCCTTGTGCCTATAGTGTCAGTCAGAATCACTGTTACACTGTTACTCTAAGCTTGTTTTCTACAGTGGTTTGGGCCTAGGATTTTAACTCTTGTTAAATGCACTAACACATTGTAAAGAACACAAATTAAAGGTAACAGAATGGAATCTTACTCTACCAGGAAAAAGAGAGAGAGTGTGAGAGAGAAAGAAAGAAAATGTGAGTCGGGAGACAAAGCGTTCTCCCTGGTAGAGAGAGATAAGGGAACTCTCAGCTTGAACTAACAAAGAAACTTCTCTTACCAGACTGACTGACTGACTGAGTGACTGACTGACTGACTGACGAGTATATTGGGCAAACAATAAGACGCCCACGACAAGAGCAGGACAAGAAGACAAACTAAGGAAAAGGAGAACCATTTGAAAGGCCCCTGGATCCCCCTGATCCATCCCCTGATCCATCCCCTGATCCATCAGGAGATCTTCATAAGGGTTCTGTATCTGCACCACTGATAGTAGTTCCAGGCTGGGAGATAGAACTATACCAAGGCTGCTGGAACTATATATTGGAAGATGACATTTGTGAGAACAACTCCTGTTTTTATTTAATAGTCTGGGAACATCAAACCAGTAACTGATATAGCTGTATTTACCCCCAACAGCTTCCTTCCATTTTCATGTACGGGTATAGAGATGGGATATTAGAGATCATCACTGCTTAACATTAATTATACATGCCATGGGGCAGGGAGCATAAACTTGAAGGTCACAGTGTTCTGATGTAATATACAATATGCCATGAATCTATTTCAACTCCATGGGGGCTTCTCCTGATGTGCTGCTTCTTTTCTGCCTGCCGGGCTTCTTTCCCTTTTCTACCCTGGGTAGAATAATCCTGGCTTTACCTTTAATACAGTAGATTAGACTAGACTAGAACCAAACTGAATAGACCCGGATAAAATAGAATCAAATAAAACTGTACAGGACCTACCCTAATCAAGTAAAGTAGAGTAGTGTATTGTAGTGTAGAGTAGAGTATAGTAAAGTAAACTAGTGTAAAGTAGAGTAGAAGAGAATAGGTCTCACCTGGACTGGCATGGCCCACAGGTTGGGACAGAGGAAGAAGAACCACATGAGCTGGTTGGTATCTATGGCCACGAGGTTACAAATCTGTCCTACGGTCAGTTCTCCCATGGACATGTTGGAGGTGCACAGCCGCATGATCTTATTGTAGATCTTAGTCTGGAAGGAGAACATAGCCAGACACATCATAGAGAAACCGATCAATTAAACTGTGTTTTTATAGTTACCAGAGGACATAGCCTTACTTATAACTCACCTAAAATATGATGTCGCTTGGCAACTTTCATTCTTAGTTCCCTCTGCTACACGTGTATAATACCCACAACATAGGAA
Source organism: Salmo salar (assembly GCF_965601325.2). Lineage (NCBI taxonomy): Eukaryota > Metazoa > Chordata > Actinopteri > Salmoniformes > Salmonidae > Salmo > Salmo salar. The sequence continues at coordinate 41,102,251 of NC_138313.1, forward strand.
ACAATGTGTGACCCTACCCTTTATGAGCTATACTTAGCTGCAATAGACAGGCACACTGCACAATATACAGGTATTGACACTGCAGATGCTTTTCTAGCGCTGTTGCTAAGTAATAGAGAATAAGAATAAACGTAAGGGATCAATGTGTGATGTATGTGAAAGTCTACAGAGATCACACTGTAGAGATCCACATTTTTGCTATGTGGTCACTACTGTATATAAGCCTACAGTACAGTACCTGTATAGCCCCTCGTAAATTGATGCCGGTCTCGATAGCCACATAATACGAGGCCTGGAGGAAGGTTCTCTGCAGGATGAGGGCAAAGAACAGCAGCCCGGCTAGCACGTAGGCATTCGCCAAGAACTCTTGAGAGGAGATAAAGTAGACCCCCAGCAGCTTTATCTGAAATCACAGCGAGAGACACCCAGTACAGCCAGTCAGTATCTTACTCACACAGACAGGGGGAAGATCTCAATTGCAGTGGTGGAAAGTACTTAAGTAAAAATATTTTGGGGGGTATATGTACTTTACTTTACTATTTATCTTTTTGACAACTTTTACTTTTACTTCACTATGTTCCTAATGAAAAGAATGTACTTTTTTTACTCCATACATTTTCCCTGACACCCAAAAGTATTCATTACATTTTGAATACTTAGCAGGACAGGAAAATGGTCCAATTCACACACTTATCAAGAGAACATCCCTGGTCATCCCTACTGCCTGATCTGGTGGACTCACTAAACACAAATGCTTCATTTGTAAATGATGTCTGAATGTTGGAGTGTGCCCCTGGCTATCCGTAAATAACCACAAAAAAACCCACCTGGTTTTCTTAATAAGCAATTTGAAATTATTTGTACTTTTGATACCTAAGTATATTTAAAACCAAATACTTTTAGACTTTTACTTAAGTAGTATTTTATTGGGTGACTTTAACTTGAATAATGTTATATTAAGGAATCTTGACCACTGGTCAATTATATACTCCTCACGTCCTTCTCAAAACCCATTGGAGGAGAAGATATGAGAGGCAGTACCTCTGGCTTTCTCATCCAATGGGTTTTGAGAAGGAGATAAGGAGAAAGGACACAAGGAGTACGCAATTGCAATCTTCCCAGAAGCTACCAGCAGGGAGGGCAAGGGAAAGAACAGCCATTCCAGTATGGTGAGTCTGACTGTGACTGTTATGAAATGGCAGGTAAAAAAAATCTACAGCAAAGATCTACTACTAATATCCAACCACATCTATTTACAAGACAGTAATCAAGCATCAAAGAGAATATGTACATTAGAGGGGGAAATGCTTTGATTTTCTATAAGGAAATTACTGAATCATTCCTAATCCGCAGAGGAGAATAACTCCCAGAAATTCCTTAAAATGATCAATCAACAGTCCACTTAAAGTCGTCTGAGTGATCTGAGTCATCTGTTGTATCTTATCTAATTACACACCATAACACTCTGGATCAGGCCAGCTATTCTTGGAACACGCTCTCTATCTCTGCACTGTAATGATGATGGATGTCATTCAGTTCTACCAGTGAATCACACCAAGACTGGGGTCATTCCCATAACAAATCCACTGTCTTTAGGAAGTGCAATACACCAACAGACGTCATCCTTCAGGTGTGAAACCCTAACCTTGGATTATGCCGTAAAGGGTCTCATGCGAGAGGGATATCTTCTATCCTATCTCTAAGGAGCAATTCATACTGGAACAAGACAGGTAAGAAATACATAATTCTATTAGGGCTATAAATCATTTAGCAGGTACTCCTCTCTCTCTCTCAATTCAATTCAGGGCTTTATTGGCATGGGAAACATATGTTTACATTGCCAAAGCAAGTGAAGAAGATAATAAACAAAAGTGAAATAAACAATCAAATTAACGGTAAACATTACTCACAGACGTTCCAAAAGAATAAAGACATTTAAAATGTCATATTATGTATATATACAGTGTTGAAACGATGTGAAAAAGGGAAAGTACAAAAGGGAAAATAAATAAACATAAACATGGGTTGTATTTACAATGGTGTTTGACCTTCACTGGGTGCCCTTTTCTTGTGGCAACAGGTCACATCTTGCTGCTGTGATGGCACACTGTGGTATTTCACCCAGTAGATATGGGAGTTTATCAAAATCGGGTTTGTTTTCAAATTCTTTGTGGATCTGTGTAATCTGAGGGAAATATGTGTCTCTAATATTGTCATACATTTGGCAGGAGGTTGGGAAGTGCAGCTCAGTTTCCACCTCATTTTGTGGGCAGAGTGCACAATGCCTGTCTTCTCTTGAGAGCCAGGTCTGCCTTCAGTGGCCTTTCTCAATAGCAAAGCTATACTCACTGAGTCTGACATTAGTCAAAGATTTCCTTAATTTTTGGGTCAGTCACAGTGGTCAGGTATCCTGCCACTGTGCACTTTCTGTTTAGGGCCAAATAGCATTCTAGTTTGCTCAGTTTTTTTTGTTAATTCTTTCCAATGTGTCAAGTAAATATATTTTAGTTTTCTCATGATTTGGTTGGGTGTAATTGTGTTGCTGTCCTGGGGCTCTGTGGGGTCTGTTTGTGTTTGTGAACAGAGCCCCATGACCAGCTTGCTTAGGGGACTCTTCTCCATATTTCTGTAGGTGATGTCTTTCTTATGGAAGGTTTGGAAATTGCTTCCTTTTAGGTGGTTGTAGAATTTAACCGCTCTTTTCTGGATTTTGATAATTAGTGGGTATTGGCCTAATTCTGCTCTGCATGCATTATTTGGTGTTTTACACAGAGGATTTCTACCTGTCTCTTTCTTCCCCCTCTCTCTCTCCCTTCTCTCTCTACCTCTCCCTGTCTCCCTCCCCCTCTCCCTCTCTCTCACACACACTTTTTACAGTGTTATAATGGAATACAGCTGACTCCTGTCCCGAGTGTATGTCAAATAAAATACTTTTTTTGAGTGCAATCCCATGCATACTTTTGAGTGCTCAGGACATCTGGTTGCTCCATTCCACGCATTCACAATAAGCAAATATGATTATTTTTACCTTTATTAAACTAGGCAAGTCAGTTATGAACAAAGTCTTATTTTCAATTACAACCTAGGGTTAACTGCCTTGTTCAGGGGGAGAATGACAGATTTTTAACTTGTCAGCTCAGGGATTCGATCCAGCAACCTTTCGGATACTAGTCCAATGCTCTAAGCACTAGGCTAACTGCTGCCCCTATTGCCAAGTTCCATGACAATGCATTTATCAGTTGACTACACAGCCTTTTCTTGTCAGTCTAATGGTGATATTTTTAGCTTAATATCTCATCTCTTCCGGGGGCGACTATTTTAGTCTCCCCTTGGATCAAACACACTGTCAAGATGGAGACAGAGGAGAACACCATATGCCTTCTATGAGTGACTACAGACAACACGGCCACCCAATGTTTCCAAATCAGCTCCTCTTTAGGAATTCTATTGTGTAACTAACTCGGTGACATTCAACAAAATCATCAAAGACCTTTTCTTCAGCAGAGGGCATACTCCTGGAGGAGAGGGCATACTCCTGGAGGAGAGGGCATACTCCTGGAGGAGAGGGCATACTCCCGGAGGAGATGGCATACTCCCGGAGGAGAGGGCATACTCCCGGAGGAGAGGGCATACTCCCGGAGGAGAGGGCATACTCCCGGAGGAGAGGGCATACTCCTGGAGGAGAGGAGGAGAGGGCATACTCCCGGAGGAGAGGGCATACTCCCGGAGGAGAGGGCATACTCCCGGAGGAGAGGGCATACCTTATTTGCCTTCTATGAGGAGCTACAGCAATATTACACTATTCAACTCTGTGACTTTCAAACCATTAACTGAGAATCAATCATTACAGCAGGAGAGAGGATCTGACTGGGGTCTGTACAGGAGATCTGACAGATTGACAGATGCGTCCATGTCTTTCTCTGAGTGGATTGTGAGAGGAGTCAGAGAGACAAGCAGACAAACAGACAGCAGCACATTAGTCATTAGCCTCAAGGATTTCACCTTTGAGGACAGTTGTGCTTGGAGGAGGAAAGTAAATGTCATATCAGAATGGAGACCTGGGCTCGTATCCACAAAGCGTCTCAGAGTAGAGTATTGGTCATAAGTTATGAGAATAGAGACATTTTACTCCTACTCTTATGGATCATGAGTTATCCATTTGGAGCAAAACATCACGTTGTTAAAAAATATGTCTAAATTAGGCATGCCTATAAGTTGAAGGCATCTAGGGCTTATGTTAACTTGGTTTGTGTAAAAATTATAGACCTTTCAACGTATGCAAGGTTGTATTCAACCTTACATACGTTCGAGGACGGCTCATAATAAAGCCTGGAATGGAGTCAATGGAATGGTATCAAACATGTGGTTGATACCAATCTAATGACTCCATTCCAGCCATTCCTACGAGCCATCCTCCCCTCAGCAGCCGTCTACTGGTGTACGTATAATGTCTTCTCACCGGGGGCTGTATGGTGCTGTTGTCCTTGCTGATGTGATGGACGATGCCAGAGATACAGAGGGGCCCAGCGAAGCCCAGCAGGTCAGCCAGGAAGCGGAACGTGATGCTGATGATGAGGGGCCGTCCAAACGCCTGGCGTAGGGCCCTCCAGATCCACTTAGGGCCCTGCGGCATGGAGCCCAGAGGCCTCTGCAAGAGGAAGGACATCATGGTTGTATCAGGAAAAACAGTGAAAAGTCAAATGTCCATGTACAGTCCTACCCAAGTTCCAATTATTCCCTGTGTTTTTTATACACGAGCAAAACAAGGCCATTCCTCAAAAGGCTGTTAAAGGAACATGAAAAGATAATTAGCTGGAACAAAAACCTGCATACCCAATGTGATCAGGAGCCAGTGAGAATCACACCTACAGAAAAGGAACCTCCATGGAACCTGGAATTCAGTGTTTAATGGCATTCAGTGTTGAATGGAATTCACTGTTTAATATAATTCAGAGTTTAATGGAATTCAGTGTTGAATGGAATTCAGTGTTGAATGGTATTCAGTGTTTAATGGTATTCGGTGTTTAATGAGGGGAGAATGAGAAGTGCGTAGTTCTCATGCTTTTTCTATCAGTGGTTCCTTAGTAATGATGTCTTCCCAGTTTGCCATCTCCTGACTTCAGTCTTAATGACTCAGGCTACTGTGACATCAGCACATCACACAATGGGACTTAACAGAAGAAGTTCGCTCAGATCTGACAATACACCAGCATTCAGGCATTCAGGCATTCACGTGTTTGTGTGCAATCAAATAGTTTGTCCGATCTCAAAAGGTTGAAACACTCCATGTACGCTGCATGAAGGCCAAACATTTTGAATGTTGAAATATTGATTGTAGTCAACCCCGCTGAGAATGCGTTGTGTGATTAGACATTTAGAGTTAGTGAAGATCAGGGACAACATCTGGCTACTTTGGCTGCAGAGGTAAGCAATCTTAAAGAAGACTGTGTGTGTGTGTGTGTGTGTGTGTGTGTGTGTGTGTGTGTGTGTGTGTGTGTGTGTGTGTGTGTGTGTGTGTGTGTGATGTGTGTGTGTGTGTTGTGTGTGATGTGTGTGTCCTCCTACTTTTCCCACTCTTCTCTAGGGGGGGATTGGCCTGGCTTGGAGGCAGCTTGGAGACACTCTCAGGTCAGGCTCTTTGATGCAGAGAGCACAGGTGCAAATACATAAATAAACCAAATTCGGTTCTTCTGCTCCTGTTAAATCACATTCACTTCTGAAACTTTCCAGTTTCTTGGATACATACACATGTACATGTAGCCCATAGGGATGTGTGAAACTCGCTCCTCAGCCTGAAGTGTCCCTACTTGCGCCAGCGCATAGCTAGCTTTTCTCGCGGACTGGTAAGACGCGTCGGGAGGGCGGTGACGCGTGCTAGCAAGCCAGAAGTCTTGGGTTCGAGCTTCATGAATTATTTGCTAAGTAAGCAGCATGACATCTGTTACATACACGTCCCATACCAAGCCATTACATACACCTTGCATTCAGGCTCATATAGGATTTGTCACTCTACACACTGGACCTCAACATGGATTTAATATGTATGCATATATATGGCTTTCTAGTTCCACAGTAATGACAAAATACTCTACTGAAAATCATTCTGACCGCATATTCTAGTGCTGCAGTGTAAATACCCATGTGCTTGTTTAACCCTGCACCTGTTTCAACCCACCCCATGCTCGGGTCACTGCTCTAGGCCCAAGCCAGTCTCTGTGAATAGCCTGTTAGATGCAGACAATGAGACGGTCAGAAGCTGCGAGACACAGCAGCACGCAGCAGAGCACAGAGGTTAAGGGTCACAGAAGGGTCAGGGTTTTCCTTCTGGCAGGAGAGAAGGATAAGAGAGATGGAAGGATGAAGCAGAGGGATGAAGGAGAGGAGAACAGAAACACTAAACTAAAAGGGGCAAAGGTCATTCTCATTCTACTGTGAACGATGGAACTCTCGGACCCCACGCAGGGTGAAAGCACTTGACTTTTCATGGGAAACAAGTGGGAAGTGTGTGCGTGTGAGTGGGGATATGACAGTTCAGTTTTATAACAATAGAGAACAATGATTACCTGGAAGATCCATCTCAGTTTAATTGCTGCAATTAAACTGAGATGTCAAACCAGGACAGGCCATTGGAGAACAACTCAATTAATTATTCCTATTCCCATTTTCACACAATCCAACTTGACAAGCTGCAATGACGCAAAGCAATGGAAACAGGATGTCATGCTTCAAGAGGATCATCCAAATCAACCCAAACATACTGTGCAATCTGCTCTTATATAAAGGCTTGATAATGTATTTATTCGTCGCTGTGTGGAACATTCAAGCTGATCCTTATAACGCTTCTCTCCCAAACAGCAAAACTCTGCAGATGAATGTCCTCTTTTGTCATATATTTATATTTTAGGGACCTTATTCATGCTGGACATTTGCATGATGTTATAAATCAACATTTACAATAATTGGTGAGGGTTCTCTCTCTCACTCTCTTTCTCTCTCCATATCTATTTATCTCCCCCTCTCCCTCTCTCTCTCTCTCTCTAAGCAGATCCCCTGGTTATAAAGCTTCTCTGCCAAACAGCAAAACTCTGCAGATTCATTTCCTCACAGCAAATTGGCCAGTGTTACCCAGTGTTGATTTTTCAGTGGAACATTTCTAGTGTTGATTCAGGAGAAAAATGAACTCTCTAAGTGTGAAATTAACACTCAGTGGTGTAAAATAACCCCAGTGTTGGTGTTAATAACTAGTGCTGAGTGTGAGAGTGTGATTGTGTCAGTTTTACTCTGTGGAGCTTAAACGTTCCCATCAAAACCACGCCCATCATTATCAGATTTCCCAGCATGCTCTACTGCAGGTAGACATTTTTAGGATTGTTTTTAATATCTGTGTTTTTGCATGTACATTGATTGATTAATCTTATGCAACACACAGATAAATAACATACATTTCACTAAACTAATTCAATCAGTTAGTTTGATTTATTGCACCTGTTAGTTTAAATGGTTTAGGTAGTCTCCTCGCTATGTTCCTAACCCAGGCAGTCATTCTGAATGTAGGTTGCGGATGAATAAAATTCCAACTCTTGGATGTCCTAACTCTGGATTGTGATAGGAATTACACATCACTAGTATAATATACCTTGCAGGCCTGATGTGGCCTGAAAATCAAGAGATTTATAACACCACTGTGTTAGAGTAAAACTTTGCCATCAAATTAAGGCCTTCTGATATATTTGAAGATATGTCCTAAAGAGTTCAATTGTAACGATAAGATTCACCTCCAATAGGAACAAGCTGAAGACCACAGGACAGAACATGAATGAATTCAACAACGCGCTCTCTATCACTACCAAATAGAGTCATGGGTGGTAACGCTACAATTCACTGGACAATGCAAGGCACATCTCTCTCTCTCTCTCTCTCTCTCTCCTCTCTCTCTCTCCTCTCTCTCTCTCTCCCTCTCTCTCTCTCTCTCTCTCTCTCTCTCTCTCTCTCTCTCTCCTCTCTCTCTCTCTCTCTCTCTCTCTCTCTCTCTCTCTCTCTCTCTCTCTCTCTCTCTCTCTCTCTCTCTCTCTCTCTGTGTGAGAGAAGTAAAGTAGTATTACTACCTTTACCCTCTGGCTCTCGAAAGCCTTGCGGAGCTTCAGGTAGTTGGTGAGGGCTCGCATGGCGATGGGCAGCTTGCCGATGACCTTGAGGTCGATGGGGCGGCGGTGGGCTGCCGTGATGAATGTGTTCATCCACCAATAGGTGGCCTTGGACAGCAGGTTGACGAAGGGCTGCAGGAACCTCACCCCCAGGTCCTGCAGGTCCTCTGGAGGCTTCACCTCTGTAGCCTCAGTGAAACACAGGTAGCGCTGTGTGAAGGGACATAGGGAGAGAAACAGAGGGAGAAAAATATTTTGCTCATACAAATGTGAACAATGCAATGAACTACGTTACTAATTCAAAAACAGAAATACTCATTATAAAAATTCATGAAACATACAAGTGTTATACATCGGTTTAAAGATTAACTTCTTGTTAATCCAACCACGGTGTCAGATTTCAACAAGACTTTACGGCGAAAGCATACCATGCAATTATCTGAGAACAGCGCCCAGCAGACAAATCATTACAAACAGTAACCAGCCAAGTAGACGAGTAACAAAAGTCAGAAATAGCGATAAAATGAATCACTTACCTTTGATGATCTTCATATGGTTACACTCACAAAACTCCCAGTTACCCAATAAATGTTTGTTGTGTTCAATCAAGTCCCTCTTTATATCCAAAAACCTCCGTTTTGTTAGCGCGTTTTGTTCAGTAATCCACTGTCTCAAACAACATACGGTGAAATTGCAGAGCGTGAAACTCAACAAAACAGAAATTCTCATAATAAACATACATAAAAGATACAAATGTTATACACAAGCTTAAAGATAAACTTCTTGTTAATCCAACCGCTGTGTCAGACTTAAAAAAACACTTTACGGCGAAAGCAAACCATGCAATTATCTGAGAACAGCGCCCAGCAGACAAATCATTACAAACAGTTAGCAGCCAAGAAGAGGAGTAACAAAAGTCAGAAATAGCGATAACAAAGAAAAGCCTCCCTGTATTAGACACTGAAATAAAACCCCTGAATTGTGTTTACTTAAGCTTTTCAGTTTTAGAGCTACAGTACCAGTCAAAAGTTTGGACACACCTAATCATTCAAGGGTTTTTCTTAATTTTTTACATTGTAAAGAGAAACGACAGTCCATCATTACTTTAAGACATGAATGTCAGTCAATCTGGAAAGTTTCTTCAAGTGCAGTCGCAAAAACCATCAAGCACTATGATGAAACTGGCTCTCATGAGGACCGCCACAGGAAAGGAAGACAGAGTTACCTCTGCTGCAGAGGATAAATTCATTAGAGCTAACTGCACCTCAGATTGCAGCCAAAAGAAATGCTTCAAAGAGTTCAAGTAACAGACAAATCTCAACATCAACTGTTCAGAGGAGACGACGTGAATCAGGTCTTCATGGTCGAAAAGAAACCACTACTAAAGGACACCAATAATAAGAAGATACTTGGGCCAAGAAACACAAACAATGGACATTAGACAGGTGGAAATCTGTCCTTTGGTCTGAAGAGTCCAAATTTGATTCCAACTGCCGTGAGACACAGAGTAGGTGAACGGATGATCTCCTCATGTGTGGTTCCCACTGCGAAGCATGGAAGAGGAGGTGCGATGGCGTGGGGGTGCTTTGCTGGTGACACTGTCTGTGATTTTAGAATTCAAGGCACACTAACCAGCATGGCGACCACAGCATTCTGCAGTGATACGCCATCCCATGTGGTTTGCACTTAGTGGGATTATCACTGGCCTCCACAATCACCCAACCTCAACCCAATTGAGATGGATTGGGATGAGTTGGTCCGCAGAGTGAAGAAAAATCAGCCAACAACTGCTCAGCATATGTGTAAATTCCTTCAAGACTGTTGGAAAAGCATCCCAGGTGAAGCTGGTTGAGAGAATGCCAATTGTGTGCAAAGCTGTCATCAAGGCAAAGGGTGGCTACTTTGAAAATGATCAAATATAAAATATATTTTGATTTGTTTAACACTTTTTTTGGATACAAATTTACATGATTCCATATGTGTTATTTCATAGTTTTGATGTGTTCACTATTATTCTACAATGTAGAAAATAGTAAAAATAAAGAAAAACCCTTGAATGAGTATGTGTCCAAACTTTTGACTGGTACTGTATGTTGAAGAGAAGAGAAAATAAGACAAGAGAAGACAAGAGAAGAGAAATGGAAGAGAAGAAACGAGAAGAGAAAAGGATGAGAATAGATGAAAGGAGAGGAGAGAAAGAAGTAAGGCCTGCACTAGGCCTAACAGTGAGGTACACCTCTGGTACCCTGAGTGCTGAAACGGGAGCATTGCCTAGTTTCTCATGCAGTGAATATTGCATTAGTGTTTTACTCTATGCAACACTTTTGTTCCTAAGTAACACAGTCAGTTCAGCTCAATTCAGCAGTGAGAGTCTCAGCTTGGGGGAAACTAGGTTACTGAAGAATTACGGCATAGACATCCACACACAACTTCCACACACACTGCTATTTATAAACACAAACAGAGAATTGGCCCAGCATGTAAAACCAAAAACGTAAGATTTATTTTTAATTAATTACTAGCCTGCAACAATTTTTGTACTCATTCGGTTGAAAAACTATAGATACAGGCAGAGATGGGCAGTATTCATGCTACATGTATTTGAAATAAACTCATCAAAAAAAGAAACATCCTCTCACTGTCAACTGCATTTATTTTCAGCAAACTTAACATGTGTTAATATCTGTATGAACATAACAAGATTCAACAACTGAGACATTAACTGAACATGTTCCGCAGACATGTGACTAACAGAAATGGAATAATGTATCCCTGAATAAAGGGGGGGTCAAAATCAAAAGTATCAGTCAGTATCTGGTGTGGCCACCAGCTGTATTAAGTACTGCAGTGCATCTCCTCCTCATGGACTGCACCAAATTTGCCAGTTCTTGCTGTGAGATGTTACCCCACTCTTCCACAAAGGCACCTGCAAGTTCCCGGACATTTCTGGGGGGAATGGCCCTAGCCCTCACCCTCCAATCCAACAGGTCCCAGACATGGTCAATGGGATTGAGATCCGGGCTCTTCGCTGGCCATGGCAGAACACTGACGTTCCTGTCTGCAGGCAATGACGCACAGAACGAGCAGTATGGCTGGTGGCATTGTCATGCTGGAGGGTCATGTCAGGATGAGCCTGCAGGAAGGGTACCACATGAGGGAGGAGAATGTCTTCCCTGTAACGCACAGCGTTGAGATTGCCTGCAATGACAACAAGCTCAGTCTGATGATGCTGTGACACACCGCCCCAGACCATGACAGACCCTCCACCTCGATCCCGCTCCAGAGTACAGGCCTCGGTGTAACGCTCATTCTTCAACGATAAACGCGAATCCGGTGAGACAAAACCGTGAGTCCGGTCTGGTCCAGCGACAGTGGGTTTGTGCCCATAGGCGACGTTGTTGCCGGTGATGTCTGGTGAGGACCTGCCTTACAACAGGCCTACAAGCCCTCAGTCCAGCCTCTCTCAGCCTATTGCGGACAGTCTGAGCACTGATGGAGGGATTGTGCGTTCCTGGTGTAACTCGGGCAGTTGTTGTTGCCATCCTGTACCTGTCCCGCAGGTGTGATGTTCAGATGTACCGATCCTGTAGAGGTGTTGTTACACGTGGTCTGCCACTGCGAGAACAATCAGCTGTCTCACAGTACAGACATTGCAATTTATTGCCCTGGCCACATCTGCAGTCCTCATGCCTCCTTGCAGCATGTCTAAGGCATGTACACGCAGGTGAGAAGGGACCCTTGGCATCTTTCTTTTGGTGTTTTTCAGAGTCAGTAGCAAGGCCTCTTTAGTGTCTTAAGTTTTCATAACTGTGACCTTAATTGCCTACCGTCTGTAAGCTGTTAGTGTCTTAACGACCGTTCCACAGATGCATGTTCATTAATTGTTTACGGTTCATTGAACAAGCATGGGAAACAGTGTTTAAACCCTTTTTATGAAGATCTGTGAAGTTATTTGGATTTTAACGAATTATATTTGAAATACAGGGTCCTGAAAAAGGGACATTTCTGTATATATTGTATACAGTGAGGGAAAAAAGTATTTGATCTCCTGCTGATTTTGAACGTTTGCCCACTGACAAAGAAATGATCAGTCTATCATTTTAATGGTAGGTTTATTTGAACAGTGAGAGACAGAATAACAAAAAAATCCAGAAAAACGCATGTAAAAAATGTTAGAAATTGATTTGCATTTTAATGAGGGAAATAAGTATTTGACCCCCTCTCAATCAGAAAGATTTCTGGCTCCCAGGTGTCTTTTATACAGGTAACGGGCTGAGATTAGGAGCACACTCTTAAAGGGAGTGCTCCTAATCTCAGTTTGTTACCTGTATAAAAGACACCTATCCACAGAAGCAATCAATCACTCAGATTCCAAACTCTCCACCATGGCAAAGACCAAAGAGCTCTCCAAGGATGTCAGGGACAAGATTGTAGACCTACACAAGGCTGGAATGGGCTACAAGACCATCTCCAAGCAGCTTGGTGAGAAGGTGACAACAGTTGGTGCGATTATTCGCAAATGGAAGAAACACAAAAGAACTGTCAATCTCCCTCGGCCTGGGGCTCCATGCAAGGTCTCACCTCGTGGAGTTGCAATGATCATGAGAACGGTGAGGAATCATCCCAGAACTACACGGGAGGATCTTGCCAATGATCTCAAGGCAGCTGGGACCATAGTCACCAAGAAAACAATTGGTAACACACTACGCCGTGAAGGACTGAATCCTGCAGCGCCCGCAAGGTCCCCCTACTCAAGAAAGCACATATACATGCCCGTCTGAAGTTTGCCAATGAACATCTGAATGATTCAGAGGACAACTGGGTGAAAGTGTTGTAGTCAGATGAGACCAAAATGGAGCTCTTTGGCATCAACTCAACTCACCGTGTTTGGAGGAGGAGGAATGCTGCATATGACCCCAAGAACACCATCCCCACCGTCAAACATGGAGGTGGAAACATTATGCTTTGGGGGTGTTTTTCTGCTAAGGGGACAGGACAACTTCACCGCATCAAAGGGACGATGGACGGGGCCATGTACCGTCAAATCTTGGGTGAGAACCTCCTTCCCTCAGCCAGGGCATTGAAAATGGGTCGTGGATGGGTATTCCAGCATGACAATGACCCAAAACACACGGCCAAGGCAACAAAGGAGTGGCTCAAGTAGAAGAACATTAAGGTCCTGGAGTGGCCTAACCAGTCTCCAGACCTTAATCCCATAGAAAATCTGTGGAGGGAGCTGAAGGTTCGAGTTGCCAAACATCAGCCTCGAAACCTTAATGACTTAGAGAAGATCTGCAAAGAGGAGTGGGACAAAATCCCTCCTGAGATGTTTGCAAACCTAGTGGCCAACTACAAGAAACGTCTGACCTCTGTGATTGCCAACAAGGTTTTTGCCACCAAGTACTAAGTCATGTTTTGCAGAGGGGTCAAATACTTATTTCCTTCATTAAAATGCAAATCATTTAATAAAATTTTTGACATGTGTTTTTCTGGATTTGTTTGTTGTTATTCTGTCTCTCACTGTTCAAATAAACCTACCATTAAAATTATAGACTGATAATTTCTTTGTCAGTGGGCAAACGTACAAAATCAGCAGGGGATCAAATACTTTTTTCCCTCACTGTATATTAATTACTGCTGAGTATTTTCTCATTGTTATTACTCTGGGTTGAAGTACTGTACACTCCAATGTATTTTGTAACAAGATACTTTCGAGAGCTGTAATACAAAATACTTTTTAATAAAAAAATGTATAGCAGTTCACAGTTTTCTGGCTCCTTTTCACCCTGCATTGGTATCAGAAGTCAGATGCACTATGGTTTGATACGAGCATCTGCTAAATTAACTAAATATAAATGTAATGTAAAAATTGACAGTTTGAAAAGCATGCTGAGTATTATTCTAACGAGCTCCGCCCAAAACAAGTTTTTTTCCTGAGAAGGGATACATCTTCTCCAGACAGAACGACCATGGATTAAAATTATGCCTCATCCAGACATCCAGGCAAAAAAGCTCATCATAAACCTCTATTAGAGGTACATGTAAGTGTTTGTCACAACAACCCAGCATATTCTGCCTGATCTATCAGCCTAATGAGCAGACCTGTAGGCAGCAATACTGATCATCCAATGTGCAGGTTCATCTAAAATTCTACAGTAGATTGAAAGAAGGGAGAGCTAATTAAAGCACAGGAAAGAGATGGCCGCCTGTCACACTGAGTCAAATCAATTCACACACACACACACACACACACACACACACACACACACACACACACACACACACACACACACACACACACACCTCACTCTAGGATGACACACAAAAAGGCACACACAAATACCATCCCCCTCCCACACTGATGCTCACCCTGCCCAGTATGACATTGATCTCCACAGCCAGTAGTAGTCCGTAGAGCAGGGCCAGGAGTCCTGTGATACCGTAGCGGAGTTGTCTCAGGCCGATGCCGTGCTCCGTGTACTTGGCGAACTTGATGGTTTTCATCAGAAAGGCCAAGACCCAGTAGAACAGTAGAGCTTTAGAGAAGATCAGAGAGGAACATTAGAACATGTCTGGAATCATAAGGAAATCCCCACTCAGTCTGACCACGGCAGTAATTTCAAGTCATCTCCTGATAAATGTAAATGGTTAGGAATGTCCTATACATTCCTAACAGATGATGCAGATATCCAGAGTAAGTCAAAGGAATTGTGTTTCTGGTGAACTGCACACTGCATCAGGAGTGGACTATCTTCTGTGAGGCACAGTGAGTGTGAAATGAATATCATGCATACATTTTATAATCCATCTTCCCTTTCTTTCCTCTGCTTTTGTCAGTTTAGTTCACATTTTGTGTCATAGCATTTCTGATGGTACAACTCAGTGTCAATACGGAAGAAACAGCTGTAATAAACTGTCAGAATTACCGTGCCTACCTGTCGAAAGACAAATCACTCCCATATGCTATCCATTTTAAATCCCCAAGACAGATCCTAAATTACCTGACAAATGTCATTTTTATATCTTCATACATTTTTGATGGGAGAGAAACCATGGTAACTGAGTCTCGTAGGAGAGAGTGTGCTGAGCATTCTGGTATTTGGTGTATTTTTCCTTAGCTCCCCCATGAATTCTGCAGATGTTCATAACAGAAACATGGCCTGCATTTTAAACACTAACCCATTTTCTCTCCCCCTATGTCAAGCAACATGGAAGCAGTGTTGCAGTAAGATCATCTCAAGCAAATTTGCTGAAACACAAAGCACCTCAAACAACGTCCAATCCAAAGACAGAGCCAGACTGCCAGAAATTAGTCATAAACCATGACAATCAACGATGTCAAGAATTTGTACACATTTTCCATTTGGCATATCTCTTCATGACAACTGTGTCAGAGTTTTTAACAACCCTCCCCCCTTTTGTTCCATGCTGGCTGAAGACCAACTAGCCAGTAACTAGCTAATACCAGTTACAGATGAAAGGGGAAACCTCTTTGCTTTAGATCAGGGGTCTCCAACCTCTTCTAGCATGAGAGCTACTTAAAAAAAAGGAAACATGTCGTGAGCTACTCATTTTTTAAATTGTTTTCAAATAGGCACATTCTTCCCCTCTCCCCTCCCCTGCAACTCTTCCCCAGGTCCTTGGTGTACAAGAGAAAGTAGTGCACTCTGTTTTCTGTCAATATGCCTGGTAAAATAATGGTTAATTAACAACTCTAAGGAGGCTCTATAAAATCTGCGATTTTTTCCCCCACATGTTCTGTTTTATATTTTCCAAAATTATGGTTCTCTGTTTTATTTTCCCTGGTTTTAGATTTTTGTTTTGTTTTTCACTCTCAAAATTACAATTGTTCATAGCGAAACAACAATGTTCTGAGTCCATGTCAATGCTTAAATCACATTTGAATTTGTTTAGGTCTGGAAGAAAATGAACACATTTGATATTTTTGTATAAATCCCCTTTAATTGCGAATCAAATGAGTGAAGAATGTGCCATCTAATGTACTGGTCTAGGGACAGTTCTGTACTGCTGCTGCTCATTTCATGGCAAAGTTTGCAAATAACAAATAATAGATATACTTCAGCCAGGTAAGCCTACTTTGCTGTTAACATATAATGGAGAAGGTTTTGGTAAAAGTATTTCTGTCAACCCACAAGAGGGTTATCACATCAACTGGCTACACACTGAGTGATGGACAAATACACGCACCACACAGACAGACAGGCAATATTGCTAGAAATGAATTGGCAGTTAGTTTTGGCTTTTTAAGCCAATAGTGGCCGGGGGTGGGATAATGTCAAAGTTGCATTGATTATATTTGAGATTTTATTATGACAGTTTTTCGGTTGAACACGTGAAAATTGCATGTACTTTCAGAATTGTTTCACGAGCTACTCATAGGTGGGCTGCAAGCTACTGCTAGCTTGCAATAGACCTGTTTGAGACCCCTGCCTTAGATGGGGGGAAACATATCATTATATTTGTTGATACGCTGCAGTCAAATTTTGGCACCAGTAGACTAGCTACCTAGCTAGCTATGTTACCCACGCCCCTCTGCGAACACGCCTTTTGTGATGTTGCTTACAAGGCGGTACTAAATTTGTTAAGAGAATAAGACGTTACCATTGGTGTATTATTAAAATTAGAGGGGTTTTGTAATGTCACAAAAGCCCTTATAATCCCGCCGTCTGAATCCAAGTTTTTGACACAGGGGAGGGGTCCAGTACTTTTATGAGTTATTTTTCATACTTTGGCCATCCTACTTTGATCTGGTTTCACTGAATATCATCAAATTTCATAAAAACATGATGTTGACTGTGCAGGACCTTTAATATTCTCAGCTGTCATTTGTATCACTACTTATTCAATACAAATTCTTTACGAGGATAACTACAGTACACAGTATTGGAAAAAAACAATCCCATTTCAACCTAACATCAGTTTGGAATATATACAAGTATACAGTCTTTACACAAATCATATCTCTGACTCCTGCTCAGCGGACACACATAGAATATTCTACTACATTGTTTGTCTACCTCGAACTGCAGTATAATTAATAGCCATTCAATCTGACCTATAGATCGAAAGCCATCTCAACATAATGAACTGTACATCTGGATTAACAGTTAATTTGTAATGCGTATGGTTTAGACCAAGGATGGGCAACTTTGATGGGGGGCACAAAAAAATCTGAAAATCATGAGTGGTTTGCAGGTCTGCTTATCCATTCCGACACATGCAGTCAGAGCCGGCCCTAGCCATTTGGGGGCCCTAAGTAAAATTCTGTTGTGGGGGCCCCCCACATTGCGAGCAAAATATTTTTGCGGCCCCATCTTGACAGTGGAGAGAACAATTACAAGTTTTAAAGCATGTTCGCTGCAATTCTACACATTTGGCCATTGGAAGGAGAGAAGATTTAGCAATTTTACAGCTAATTTCCTGCAATTCTACTCATTTTGCCAATGTTTGCAGTTTTGAATATGATATCTGAGTGACAGTGAGTAACAAAATCAATGGAGGTCCCCGGTTGGTAATTTTACCATCATTACTACAAGTTTAGATAGCTGGCTAGACTAATTTACCAATCAATGTTTTTTTACTGACATGGGCTGACTGAGTGACTGTCATTGACAGACGCGGTAGAGATACTCTCAATGATCGGCTATGAAAAGCCAACTGACATTTACTCCTGAGGTGCTGACTTGTTGCACCCTCGACAACTACTGTGATTATTATTATTTGACCATGACCAGCATTTATGAACATTTGAACATCTTGGCCATGTTCTGTTATAATCTCCACCCGGCACAGCCAGAAGAGGACTGGCCACCCCTCATAGCCTGGTTCCTCTCTAGGTTTCTTCCTAGGTTTTGGCCTTTCTAGGGAGTTTTTCCTAGCCACCGTGCTTCTACACCTGCATTACTTGCTGTTTGGGGTTTTAGGCTGGGTTTCTGTAGAGCACTTTGAGATATCAGCTGATGTCAGAAGGGCTATATAAATACATTTGATTTGATTTGATAACAAGAAAAAAAACTGCTGATGCACAACCACATTTTAAAATTGCACCTTGTGTATTCTACTATTCTAACACTCAACAGGAAGTTGAGACCGCCACTGAGTTCCCCCCACCAGTTGCCCATCTCTGGTTTAGATGAAACCACTTATTGCTCATTGATTGTGCTTAGAAGGCCTTTGGGGGCAACAAGGCTGCAGTGAGTAATACAAGGTTTATCCACCATTCAGTAAAGCAAGAGGTTGCTCTCGACCACACAGTAGTTGGGCATCTCTTCTGCAACCTGTGGCTTCTTTGCACTGCAGAGAGGCAGACCTCAGCAGTTGAAGATGGACATTTTCATGTTTAGTCCTAAAGTGAGGTTGAACTGTGCATTAAAGTGTGGTGACCATTCTGCCATAGTTTGCACGCACACATGCACACACACACACACTTTATGCACACACGCACACACACACACTTTATGCATACATGCACACACACACGCTTTATGCACACACCCACTGTATGCATACACACAAAAACACTATCAAACATGTAATTTTTACAGTAAATTACAGGCAATATTTATCAGTTTTAAGGAGCCTTACCTAGCAGTAGCTTGGGGAAGTTGGAGGTCAGTTTTAAGGAGCCTTACCTAGCAGTAGCTTGGGGAAGTTGGAGGTCAGTTTTAAGGAGCCTTACCTAGCAGTAGCTTGGGGAAGTTGGAGGTCAGTTTTAAGGAGCCTTACCTAGCAGTAGCTTGGGGAAGTTGGAGGTCTCTATGTTGTGGTAGTAGATGATGGAGGTGATCCCAGCCATGAAAGCCAGGCCTGCAGGCATGTACAGGTGCAGGTGGAGGGACTGGGTGAACCTGGGAGAACACACATGCGTACACACACGAACACCCACACACACACACACACACACACACACACACACACACACACACACCACACACCCCAATCGGTGTGTTTAAAATCATTCTATATACAACTTCATTATAGCTTTAATATGTCATACAACAATGCCATATAATAGCTACAATCAGGCATTGTGTGATAGTGAATGGTATTTTGGAGTGAAAGACTGGAGAGCAGCAGGAGAACTCTTCCATTCAATTCAATTCCACAGACAATAATAATCCTGTGTAGTAGACTGTAGGGGACTGTACACACAAAACAAATGCTGAGTTCAGGCTAGGGTCTATTTTTCTCCACTTCCTGTCTGACTAACGTGCCCAAAGTAAACTGCCTGTTACTCAGGCCCAGTAGAAAGGATATGCATATAATTAGTACCATTGGATAGAAAACACTTTGCAATTTGTAGAAATGTTAAAATAATGTATGAGACTATAACACAACTGATATGGTAGGAGAAAATCCAAAGAACAACCAACCAGAAAATTGTTTTTTTTCTCCAATTGAACGTATAGGGTCATATCCAAATCCAGCTCCCAGATTGCAATTCCTATAGCTTCCACTAGATGTCAACAGTCTTTGTTCAAGGTTTCAGGCTTGTTTCTTCCCAAACAAGGAAGAATTTTGAGTTTTAGTACTGGGAGTCAGAGTTGGAAATCAGTCTGCGCTCGTACCTGCTAATTTTGCTTTCCTACCAAACATACTTCTTTCCGTATGAAATATTAGTTTAATTACATTTTAGGGTACCTGAGGATTAAATAGAAATGTATTTTGATTTGTTTTAACAAAGTTCAGCGGTAGCTTTTTGGATTCCTTTCTCTGCATGTTGAACGAGTGGATTACTCAAATCGATGGGGCCAACTAAACTGACTTTTTGGGATATAAAGAAAGATTTTATCTAACAAAATGACCATGCATGTTGTAGCTGGGACCCTTTGGATTGCAAATCAGAGGAATATTTAAAAAAAGTAAGTGAATATTTAATCACTATTTGTGATTTTATGAAGCCTGTGCTGGTTGAAAAATATTTTGATGTGGGGTGCTGTCCTCAAACAATCGCATGGCATGCTTTCGCTGTAAAGCCTATTGTAAATCAGACAATGCAGTTAGATGAACAAGACTTTAAGCTTTAACCGATATAAGACACTTGTATGTACCTAAATGTTTAATATCAATAATTTTAATGATTATTTATCTGAATTGCACTCCCTCCAATTTCACCGGAAGTTGTCGACAGCCTTAAGAAGTTTTAAATTTGGGTAAAATTTTGGACATAACACAGTCAGTTGGATAACAAACAACCCATTGTTTGACATTCTCTCAACCAGCTTCATGAGGAATGCTTTTACAACAGTCTTAAAGGAGTTCCTACTTACTCTTGGCAAATTTGGACTCATCAGACCAAAGGACAGATTTCCACCGGTCAAATATCCATTGCTCGTGTTTCTTGGACCAAGCAAGTCTCTTCTTCTTCTTATTGGTATCCTTTAGTAGTGGTTTCTTTGCAGCAATTCAACCATGAAGGCCTGATTCACACAGTCTCCTCTGAACAGTTAATGTTGAGATGTGTCTGTTACTTGAACTTGTGATGCATTTATTTGGGCTCCAATCTGAGGTGCAGTTAAATTAATTTATTCTATGCAGCAGAGGTAACTTTGCGTCTTCCTTTCCTGTGGCGGTCCTCATGAGAGCCAGTTTCATCATAGCGCTTGATGCTTTTCACGACTGCACAAAGTTCTAGAAATGTTCCATATTGACTGACCTTCATTTCTTAAAGTAATGATGTACTGTCGTTTCTCTTCGCTTATTTGAGCTGTTCTTGCCATAATATGGACTTGGTCTTTTACCAAATAGTGCTATCTTCTGTATACCACCCCTACCTTATCACAACACAACTGATTGGCTCAAACGTATTAAGAAGTAAATAAATTCCACAAAATAACTTTTAACAAGGCACACCTGTTAATTGAAATGCAATTTAGGTGACTAACTCATGAAGCTGGTTGGGAGAATGTCAAGACTGTGCAAAGCTGTCATCAAGGCAAAGAGTGGCTACTTTGAAGAATCTCAAATATAAAATATATTTAGATTTTTCTGGTTACTACGTGATTCCATATGTGTTATTTCATTGTTTTGATGTCTTCACTATTATTATACCATGTAGAAAGTATTACAAATTAAGGAAAACCCTTGAATGAGTAGGTTGGTCCAAACTTTTGACTGGTACTGTATATCAAAAAAATGTTGATGAAAAATTGTATTTGACCTTACTGCTATTAGCCCATACAAACGCATTAAACAACACATTCAGTACATGGGACAGATGGTCCCCCCCCAAAAAAAAATCTAAAGAAAGTTTGTTCTGAAGTGTTTGTCCTATATCTGAGAGATATAAGAAAGATCAGGAAACATTTGTTATATATATATATATATTTTACATGTATTTAACCTCTTATTTTTGGCACTAAACAGTCTCCATATATACTTCCATTCATTTCTTCAACTGGTACCGGGGGACTTTCAGACGAGTCTTGTGAGGCCTGTCCTAGACAGTCTCACCTTTCCACAGAGGAGTCATATTAGTGTGTACTGTAGCCCAAACTGTTCGGACACTACAGCCGATTTTGTGAGAAGACAGATTTTTGGGATGTCTCATGGTCTGACAAACACCGCTCCAGCTCTGTCACCTTTCACCGCAAATGCAGAAGTGCGACATCGGTGGATGCGGTGGATTGAGATGCATCAAATGCTAAATATCTCTAGTGTACACTGACAGATTTGTATTTTTTAAAATGTATTATGTTAATTAGTTTTCCCTGGTGGTGAGGATATCGACTCTAGGGGGTTAAGTTGGGTTATTGATGCTGGGTTATTGAGCTATGATCCACGAGGTCAAAGCAGAAGACTGGAGGTGTGGCTTATTATGGGCGGGGCTTTCAGTTAGTTATTTTAGCGCAACCGTGAGAGTGAATGTCATTCCAGTTAATCTGTTTTGTTGTATTGTCAACACCATGATAAGGTTGAGTGCTGACACTTTTATGGCTTTAATACAGTGTATGAAAGCGTAATGCTGGGAAATTGAGGCTTTCTTTAGGCTTTGGAAATGTTAAAGAAACTGTCCCAAAAAATGTTTTCTTACTCAGAGCTTTGTTATCTATTAAAATGAAATTGTATTAGTCACATGTGCAGAATACAATACGTGTAGACATTACAGTGAAATGCTTACTTACGAGATCCTAACCAACAATGCAATTAAAAAAAAAAAAACGAATAAGACTAACAGATAAAAGTAACAAGTAATTAAAGAGCCGCGGTAAAATAACAAAAGTGAGACTATATACAGGGGAGCACCGGTTAGCTGAGGTAGTATGTACATGTAGGTAGAGTTGTTAAAGTGACTATGCAAAGATGACAACAGAGATTAGCAGTGGTGTAAAGAGGGGGTGAGGGGGGCATTGCAAATAGTCTGGGTAGCCTTTTGACTAGATATTCAGGAGTCGTATGGCTTGAGGGTACAAGCTGTTTAGAAGCCTCTTGGACCTAGACTTGGCTCTCCGGTACCGCTTGCCATGCGGTAGCAGAGAGAATAGTCTATGACTAGGGTGGCTGGAGTCTTTTGCAATTTTTAGGGCCTTCCTCTGATACCACCTGGTATAAAAGTCCTGGATGGCAGAAAGCTTGGCCCCAGTGATATCCTGGGCCGTTCGCACTACCCTCTGTAGTGCCTTGCGGTTGGAGGCCGAGCAGTTGCCATACTAGGCAATGCTTACCATTTTTGCCTACACTAATATTTTTCCAAAACTGCATCTATGCCATTAATTAGGATGCTTAAGACAGAAGCTTAAATACTATATTAAATAAAACACAAATATTTGAACAATGCAGAAAGTGTGGTTTCGCATAAACCAATGTTCATAGTGTTGAGGACTCGACCTCAACCACCTACCCTCACATCCTATGATGTTCCATAGTTCCCTACTCTAATTGCTAAGCTACCGGTCAGGTGAAAAATGTTTGTACAAAATCCAAACTATATTTGTAACTATGGTGTCCAGTAGAAGTCGGTGTTTGAAAGCAGTTTGGAACCAAAGAAATCATTGGAACTACGGCATAATCAGTGGGATCTCGCATTTTGCAACACACGGTTTGAAAAATAAAGTGATCAAACAAAGTTTCTAATAAAGTAATACATGCATCAGCAAACTATTTCAAAGTTAACTGCTTAGTGATTTCGACGCATGCCTCGGAGCTCTGGTATCAAACGTAACATCACTACACAAGAGTATGAGTTATGTGGGGGAAAATTACATTCAGACACGCTATGCTGTTTTGTACTGAATTGTCTCTTGTTAAATGCTATGTTTTTTTTCTAACCTGATACAAACCTGACTGACAAACAGCTTCTATTTCCAGGCCATCAGACTGTTAAACAGTCAAAACTAGCCAGCCTCCGCCCAGTACCCTGCTCTGAACCTTAGTCGCTGTTACTATCCGGATACCACCCGGTTCTCTACCCTGCACCTTAGAGACTGCTGCCCTATGAATTAGAGCCATTGAACACTGGTCACTTTAATAATGTTGACATACTGTTTTACCCATTTCATATGTATATACTGTATTCTAGTCAAGGCTCATCCTATATAACTGCTGCTGTACACACCTTTTCTATTCATATGCTGTCCATACTGTCTATAGACACTATATATATATATATATATATATATATATATATATATATATATATATATATATATATATATATATATTATGGCACCATATTCGTTTTGTGTATATATAGGTACAATCCAGACATTTTTCGGTACCCTTCCTGTCACGTCCTGACCATTGTAAGAAGTCATTTTTTTATAGTAGATGGGTCAGGGCGTGGCAGGGGGTGTTTGGTTGGTTGTTTGGGTTGCTATTTCTATGTTTTGGGTTCTAGGGTTTCTATTTCTATGTCGGGTTTTGATCTCCAATTGGAGGCAGCTGCTTCTTGTTGCCTCTGATTGGAGATCATATTTATGTAGGGTGTTTTCCATTTGTATGCCGTGGGTTGTTAATTTTGTGAGTAGTGTATGCCTGCTCTGCGTCACGGCTTTCTTGTTTTGTATTTCAAGTTTATTGTATATTGCATTAGTTTCACGATTGAATAAAAGATGTGGAACTACGATCACGCTGCGTATTGGTCCGATCCTTCTGAAAGCCCTGACAGAACAACCCACCATAAAAGGACCAAGCGGCTTGAGAAAAAGTCCTTGGAGTCGTGGACTTGGGAGGAAATATTAGATGGAAAAGGACCCTGGAGCCAGGCTGGGGAGTATCGTCGCCCGAAGGAGGAATTAGAGGAAGCGACGATACTACGAAGCGCTATATCCACCAATAATCAAGGTGGAGAGGCAGCCCCATAAATCTTTTAGGGGGGGCATAAGGGGAGTTCGTTGACATCAGGGGGAGCCCTGATCTAACTTCCCGTGCCTATCGGAGAGAGCCGTGGAGCAGACAAAAGCCAGTCAAGGAGTCAAGCGCGAGAATCCGAAGAGAAGTACTGGCAGAAATAGCACGGCGGAGCGGGCGTGCTGAGGAGCGAGCGATGAGTTACGGTGTGGTGCGCACTGTATCGCCCATATGCACTCACAGGCCTGTGCGGTCGGTGCAAGCTCCTCGCCGGTGTAGGGCGAGGATGGTCATTGAACCCGGAAGGAGTAGGCCTGCTCAGCATGCCAGGTCTCCAGTTCGCCTACATAGCCCGGTACGTCCTGTTCCTGCACTCGTCTTGAGGTGCGTGTTGCCAGTCTGGCGCCACCTAAGCCAGTTCCACGCATCAGACCTCCAGTGCGCATACCCAGTCCGGAGTGTCCTGTTCCTGCTCCCTGCACAAGTCCTGAGGTGCGTGTTACCAGTCTGGCGCCACCTAAGCCAGTACCATGCATCAAGTCTCCAGTACGTATCCATAACCCAGTACGGCCGGTGCCTGCTTTGAACACTCGGTCCCCAGTGCGTCTCCCCAGTCCGGTGAGACCGGTTCCTGCTCCACGTTCAGTGCGTATCCATAACTCAGTACGGCCGGTGCCTGCTTTGAGCACTCGGTCCCCAGTGCGTCTCCCCAGTCCGGTGAGACTGGTTCCTGCTCCACATTCAGTATGCATCCATAACTCGGTACGGCCGGTGCCTGCTGTGAGCACTCGGCCCTTAGTGCGTCTCCTCAGTCCGGAGCCTCCAGCGACGCTCCTCAGCCCGGAGCCTACAGCGACGCTCCCCAGCCCGGAGCCTCCAGCGACGCTCCCCAGCCCGGAGCCTCCAGCGACGCTCCCCAGCGGTGGTCTGCAGCCCAGGGCCTTCAGCGGCGGTCTGCAGCCCAGGGCCTTCAGCGGCGGTCTGCAGCCCAGGGCCTTCAGCGGCGGTCTGCAGCCCAGGGCCTTCAGCGGCGGCCTGCAGCCCAGATCCTCCAACGGCGGCTTGGAGGTCGGAACCTCCAGCAGTGGTCTACAGCACAGGGATTCCGGTAAGGATCTACAGTCCGATTCCTCCAATAATGATCCACAGGCCTATGTTACAGAAAGGGAGGGATCTGCGGGCGGAATGGAGGTTACGCCCTGAGCCAGAGCCACCTCCGTTGCTGGAGGATCGGGAGAAGAGGAGGGTTCTGGGTGGAGCACATGAGCCGCCATAGACTTTTGTCGCCCTCCCTACCCTCCCCTTGTGTTTTTGTGGATGTTTTTTTTTTTTTTTTTTTGTGTGTGCAGTTGGGGTCTGCACCTTTGGGGTGGGGGGTACTGTCACATCCTGACCATTGTAAGAAGTCATTTTTCTATAGTAGATGGGTCAGGGCGTGGCAGGGGGTGTTTGGTTGGTTGTCTGGGTTGCTATTTCTATGTTTTGGGTTCTAGGGTTTCTATTTCTATGTCGGGTTTTGATCTCCAATTGGAGGCAGCTGCTTCTTGTTGCCTCTGATTGGAGATCATATTTATGTAGGGTGTTTTCCATTTGTATGCCGTGGGTTGTTAATTTTGTGAGTAGTGTATGCCTGCTCTGCGTCACGGCTTTCTTGTTTTGTATTTCAAGTTTATTGTATATTGCATTAGTTTCACGATTGAATAAAAGATGTGGAACTACGATCACGCTGCGTATTGGTCCGATCCTTCTGAAAGCCCTGACACTTCCCGAGATCTGTGCCTCGAGACAATCCTGTCTCGGAGCTCTACAGACAATTCCTTTGACCTCATGGGTTGGTTTTTTCTCTGACATGCACTGTCAACTGTGGGACCTAACATAGACAGGTGTGTGTCCAATCAATTGAATTTACCACAAGTGGACTCCAACGAGTTGTAGAAACATCTCAAGGATGATCAATGGAAACAGGATGCACCTGAGCTACATTTCGAGTCTCATAGCTGAGACATATATAAATAAGGTATTTAGGTTTTTTATAAATTAGCAAATCATTCTCAAAACCTGTTTTCGCTTTGTCATTATGGGGTATTGTGTGTAGATTGATGAGGAAAATGTTTTATTTAATCAGTTTTAGAATAAGGCTGTAACATAACAAAATGTGGAAAAAGGGAAGGGGTCTGAAAACTTTCCGAATACACTGTATATTTGAGAAACAGACGGCTCACAAGTCCTCAACAGGCAGCTTCGTTAAATAGTACCCGCAAAACACCAATCTCAATGTCAACAGTGAAGAGGCGACTCCGGGATGCTGGCCTTATAGGCAGAGTTCCTCTGTCCAGTGTCTGTGTTCTTTTTCCCATTTTAATCTTTTCTTTTTATTGGACAGTCTGAGATATGGCTTTTTCTTTGCAACTCTGCCTAGAAGGCCAGCATTCAAAACAAATACGGGCCATTATTTATATATATATATATATATATATATAAGTCGGAAGTTTACATACACTTAGGTTGGAGTCATTAAAACTCGTTTTTCAACGACTCCACAAATGTATAGTTAACAAACTATAGTTTTGGCAAGTCGGATAGGACATCTACCTTGTGCACGACACAATTCATTTTTCCAACAATTGTTTACTGACAGATTATTTCACTTATAATTCACTACATCTCAATTCCAGTGGGTCAGAAGTTACATACACTAAGTTGACTGTGCCTTTAAACAGCTTGGAAAATTCCAGAAAATTATGTTTTGGCTTTAGAAGCTTCTGTTTGGCTAATTGACATCATTTGAGTCAATTGGAGGTGTACCTGTGGATGTATTTCAAGGCCTATCTTCAAGCTCAGTGCCTCTGCTTGACATCATGGGAGAATCAAAAGAAATCAGCCAAGACCTCAGAAAACAATTGTAGACCTCCACAAGTCTGGTTCATCCTTGGGAGCAATTTCCAAATGCCTGAAGGTACCACGTTCATCTGTACAAACAATAGTACGCAAGTATAAACACCATGGGACCACGCAGCCGTCATACCGCTCAGAAAGGAGACTCGTTCTGTCTCCTAGAGATGAACGTACTTTGGTGCGAAAAGTGCAAATCAATCCCAGAACAACAGCAAAGGACCTTGTGAAGATGCTGGAGGAAACAGGTACAAAAGTATCTATATCAACAGTAAAACAAGTCCTATATCGACATAACCAGAAAGGTCGCTCAACAAGGAAGAAGCCACTGCTCCAAAACCGCCATAAAAAAGCCAGACTACGGTTTTCAACTGCACATGGGGCAAAGATTGTACTTTTTGGAGAAATGCCCTCTGGTCTGATGAAACAAAAATAGAACTGTTTGGCAATAATGACCATCATTATGTTTGGAGGGAAAAGGGGGAGACTTGCTAGCCGAAGAACACCATCCCAACCGTGAAGCACGGTGGTGGCAGCATCATGTTGTGGGGGTGCTTTGCTGCAGGAGGGACTGGTGCACTTCACAAAATAGATGGCATCATGAGGGAGGAAAATTATGTGGATATATTGAAGCAACATCTGAAGACAATAGTCATGAATTTAAAGCTTGGTCACAAATGGGTCTTCCAAATGGACAATGACCCCAAACATACTTCCAAAGTCGTGGCTAAATGGCTTAAGGACAACAAAGTCAAGGTATTGGAGTGGCCATCACAAAGCCCTGACCTCAATCCTATAGAAAACGTGTGGGCAGAACTGAAAAAGCGTGTGCGAGCAAGGAGGCCTACAAACCTGACTCAGTTATACCAGCTCTGTCAGGAGGAATGGGCCACAATTCACCCAACTTATTGTGGGAAGCTTGTGGAAGGCCACCCAAAACATTTGACCCAAGTTAAACAATTTGAAGGCAATGCTCCCAAATACGATTTGAGTGTATGTAAACTTCTGACCCACTGGCAATGTGATGAAAGAAATAAAAGAAATCATTCTCTCTACTATTATTCTGACATTTCACATTCTTAAAATAAAGTGGTGATCCTAACTGACCTAAGAAAGGGAATTTTTACTAGGATTACATTTCAGGAATTCTGAAAAACTGAGTTTAAATGCATTTGGCTAAGGTGTATGTAAACTTCCAACTTCAACTGTGTATATATACTGCTCAAAAAAATAAAGGGAACACTTAAACAACACATCCTAGATATGAATGAAAGAAATAATCTTACCAAATACTTTTT
The DNA here is from genome assembly GCF_965601325.2 of Salmo salar. Taxonomy (NCBI): domain Eukaryota; kingdom Metazoa; phylum Chordata; class Actinopteri; order Salmoniformes; family Salmonidae; genus Salmo; species Salmo salar. The sequence continues at coordinate 41,130,893 of NC_138313.1, forward strand.
TTCTTTACATAGTTGAATGTGCTGACAACAAAATCACACAAAAATAATCAATGGAAATCCAATTTATCAACCCATGGAGGTCTGGATTTGGAGTCACACTCAAAATTAAAGTGGAAAGCCACACTACAGGCTGATCCAACTTTGATGTAATGTCCTTAAAACAAGTCAAAATGAGGCTCAGTAGTGTGTGTGGCCTCCACGTGCCTGTATGACCTCCCTACAACGCCTGGGCATGCTCCTGATGAGGTGGCGGATGGTCTCCTGAGGGATCTCCTCCCAGACCTGGACTAAAGCATCCGCCAACTCCTGGACAGTCTGTGGTGCAACGTGACGTTGGTGGATGGAGCAAGACATGATGTCCCAGATGTGCTCAATTGGATTCAGGTCTGGGGAACGGGCGGGCCAGTCCATAGCATCAATGCCTTCCTCTTGCAGGAACTGCTGACACACTCCAGCCACATGAGGTCTAGCATTGTCTTGCATTAGGAGGAACCCAGGGCCAACTGCACCAGCATAGGGTCTCACAAGGGGTCTGAGGATCTCATCTCGGTACCTAATGGCAGTCAGGCTACCTCTGGTGAGCACATGGAGGGCAGTGAATATATATATATATATACACTGCTCAAAAAAATAAAGGGAACACTTAAACAGCACAATGTAACTCCAAGTCAATCACACTTCTGTGAAATCAAACTGTCTACTTAGGAAGCAACACTGATTGACAATAAATTTCACATGCTGTTGTGCAAATGGAATAGACAACAGGTGGAAATTAAAGGCAATTAGCAAGACACCCCCAATAAAGGAGTGGTTCTGCTGGTGGGGACCACAGACCACTTCTCAGTTCCTATGCTTCCTGGCTGATGTTTTGGTCACTTTTGAATGCTGGCGGTGCTTTCACTCTAGTGGTAGCATGAGACGGAGTCTACAACCCACACAAGTGGCTCAGGTAGTGCAGCTCATCCAGGATGGCACATCAATGCGAGCTGTGGCAAGAAGGTTTGCTGTGTCTGTCAGCGTAGTGTCCAGAGCATAGAGGCGCTACCAGGAGACAGGCCAGTACATCAGGAGACGTGGAGGAGGCCGTAGGAGGGCAACAACCCAGCAGCAGGACCGCTACCTCCGCCTTTGTGCAAGGAGGAGCAGGAGAAGCACTGCCAGAGCCCTGCAAAATGACCTCCAGCAGGCCACAAATGTGCATGTGTCTGCTCAAACGGTCAGAAACAGACTCCATGAGGGTGGTATGAGGGCCCGACGTCCACAGGTGGGGGTTGTGCTTACAGCCCAACACCGTGCAGGACGTTTGGCATTTGCCAGAGAACACCAAGATTGGCAAATTCGCCACTGGCGCCCTGTGCTCTTCACAGATGAAAGCAGGTTCACACTGAGCACATGTGACAGACGTGACAGAGTCTGGAGACGCCGTGGAGAATGTTCTGCTACCTGCAACATCCTCCAGCATGACCGGTTTGGCGGTGGGTCAGTCATGGTGTGGGGTGGCATTTCTTTGGGGGGCCGCACAGTCCTCCATGTGCTCGCCAGAGGTAGCCTGACTGCCATTAGGTACCGAGATGAGATCCTCAGACTCCTTGTGAGACCATATGCTGGTGCGGTTGGCCCTGGGTTCCTCCTAATGCAAGACAATGCTAGACCTCATGTGGCTGGAGTGTGTCAGCAGTTCCTGCAAGAGGAAGGCATTGATGCTATGGACTGGCCCGCCCGTTCCCCAGACCTGAATCCAATTGAGCACATCTGGGACATCATGTCTCGCTCCATCCACCAACGCCACGTTGCACCACAGACTGTCCAGGAGTTGGCGGATGCTTTAGTCCAGGTCTGGGAGGAGATCCCTCAGGAGACCATCCGCCACCTCATCAGGAGCATGCCCAGGCGTTGTAGTGAGGTCATACAGGCACGTGGAGGCCACACACACTACTGAGCCTCATTTTGACTTGTTTTAAGGACATTAAATCAAAGTTGGATCAGCCTGTAGTGTGGTTTTCCACTTTAATTTTGAGTGTGACTCCAAATCCAGACATCCATGGGTTGATAAATTGGATTTCCATTGATTATTTTTGTGTGATTTTGTTGTCAGCACATTCAACTATGTAAAGAAAAAAGTATTTGATAAGATTATTTCTTTCATTCAGATCTAGGATGTGTTGTTTAAGTGTTCTCTTTATTTTTTTGAGCAGTATATATGCAAAGTGCATTCAGAAAGTATTCAGACGCAAATTTGTTAACATCACTGTTAGTGAGTATTTCTCCTTTGCCAAGATAATCCAACCACCTGACTGGTGTAGCATATCAAGAAGATGATTAAACAGCGTGATCATTCCACAGGTGCACCTTTTGCTGGAGACAATAAAAGGTCTCTAGGCTTCCCTGTGGCTGAGTTGGTAGAGCATGGTGTTTGCAGCGCCAGCATGGTGTGTGCAACGCCAGGGTTGTGGGTTCGATTCCCACGGGGGGCCAGTACAAAAAAAAATGCATGAAATGAAATGTATGCAATCGCTACTGTAAGTCGCTCTGGATAAGAGTGTCTGCTAAATGACTAAAATGTAAATGTCCCTCTAAAATGTGCACTTTTGCCACACAACACAATGACACAGATGTCTCAAGTTGAGGGAGCGCAGGAATGTCCACCAGAGCTGTTGACAGAAAATGTTATGTTAATTGCTTTACAATAAGCCGCTTCGAACGTCGTTTTAGAGAATTTGACAGGACGTCCAACCGGCCTCACTCGTCAGTCCAAGAGGACTGGGGAAGTACTGGGGAGGTATTGATGAGGTACTGGGGAGGTATTGATGAGGTACTGGGGAGGTATTGATGAGGTATTGGGGAGCTATTGATCGAGGTAATGATGAGGTAATGGGGAGGTATTGATGAGGTAGTGGGGAGGTATTGATGAGGTACTGGGGAGGTATTGGGGAGGGGTACGTCAAACATGGCCATAGTTCCAGTAGAGCACTGGTTCTCAATCCTGGTCCTGGGGACCCAAAGGGGGAACATTTGTGTTTTTGCCCTAACACTACACAGCTGATTCAAATGATCAACTCATCAAAAGGCTTTGATGATTTAAATCAGGTGTGTAGTGCTAGGGCAAAAACACAAATGTTCCCCCTTTGGGTCCCCAGGACCAGGATTGAGAACCACTGCAGTAGAGGATTAGGGGGAAATGGACTCACCCATCGGAGACGATGCCCTCAGCAATCTCACAGACCAGGACAAAGAGGAGGATGAAGGTGAGGAGCCAGCGCAGGTTGTGACCAGGGAAGTGCAGCCAGGTGCTGTGGTGGATGTGCACCTTGGAGCTCTGGCTGCCCCAGCCTTACAGCACACAGCAAACACAACAACAACAACAACACAGGAAACAGGAAATTAACCTCAGAGAACAGTGTGATGTCTGTCTGATCTCAACAATAACAACACAGGAAACAGGAAATGAACCTCAGAGAACAGTGTGATGTCTGTCTGATCTCAACAATAACAACACAGGAAATAGGAAGTTAACCTCAGAGAAAAGTGTGACGTCTGTCTGATGTCAACAATAACAACACAGGAAGTTAACCTCAAAGAACAATGTGATGTCTTTCTGATGTCAACAATAACACAGGAAACAGGAAGTTAACCTCAGAGAACAGTGTGACGCCTGTCTACCGTAGCTTCCCTCCCTTCTTTATCTGATCTGATGAGAGACAGCAGTGCTTAGTTTGAGCTGGATCCTGCCGGAACAGGGGAATCCATCAATATTGGAATGCTTCGTTGCGAAACCCATTTGGCAAGTTTCAGTACCTCTCTTGGTATGAAAATGTATTTTCACCATTTGCAATGTAAAAATTATAATAAAATCAGAGTTAATTCAAGTTGCCTCCTGTAATTCTCCTGCCCCCTAAAACACATCATGTGAAAACGTGCCCGATATTATAATAACTGATTCGTGTTGGGCTGGCCCAGGTTTATGGTTTGCTCAAACCTGTAGCCCGTATAGACCAATGTGTGGCCATTGCTGTGGTGAGAGCGAAACGCGTGCCTGTATCTCTTACAGAACTCCCTTTCTATGATCCCTCTCCCTCTCTCTGCTCTGATAAACATGAGCCTGCAACTCTCATCTGTCCAGCATTGCACTTAAAGTCAAATCAAATGTCATTTGTCACATGCACCAACTACAAGAGATGTAGACCCTAAAGTGAAATGCTTACTTACAAGCCCTTAACCAAAAATGCAGAAAATATTTACTAAATAAACTAAAGTAAAAAATTTAATAAAAAGTAACACAATAAAATGACAATAACAAACAAGGGGGGTCAATGTAAATGTGACCATTTGATTAATGGTTCAGCAGTCTTATGACTAGGGGGTAGACGCTGTAAAGGAGCATTTTGGATCTAGACTTGGCTCTCCGGTAGCGCTTGTCGTGCGGTAGCAGAGAGAACAGTCTATGACTTGGATGACTGGAGTCTTTGACAATTATTTGGGCCCTCCCTCGACACCCCCTAGTATATAGGTCCTGGATGGCAGGAAGCTTGGCCCCAGTGATGTACGGGGCTGTACACACTACCCTCTGCAGCGTCTTACGGTTGGACGCCGAGCAGTTGCATTACCAGGTGGTGAAACAACCGGTCAGGATGCTCTCGATGGTGCAGCTGTAGAACTTTTTGAGAATCTGGGGACATGTGCCAAATGTTTTCAGTCTCCTGAGGGTGAAAATGTGTTGTCATGCCCTCTTCACAACTGTCTTGGTGTATTTGGACCATGATAGTTCGTTGGTGATGTAGACACTCTCAACCCACTCCACTACAGCCCCGACAATGTTAATGGGGGCCTGTTTGACCCTCCTTTTCCTGTAGTCCAAAATCAGCTCCTTTGTCTTGCTCACATTGGGGGAAACGTTGTTGTCCTGGCACCACATTGCCAGGTCTCTGACCTCCTCCCTATAGGCTGTCTCATCGTTGTCGGTGATCAGGCCTACCACTTTTATGTAGTCAGCAAATGTAATGATGGTGTTGGAGTCGTGCTTGGCCACGCAGTCGTGGGTGAACAGGGAGCACAGGAGGGGACTGAGCACGCACTCCTGAGGGACCCCAGTATTGGGGAACAGTGTGACAGATGTTATGTTTCCCACCCTTACCACCTGGCGGTGGCCCATCAGGAAGTCCAGGATCCAGTTGCAGGGGTAAGTGTTCAGTCCCAGGGTCCTTAGCTTAGTGATGAGCTTTGAGGGCACTATGGTGTTGAATGCTGAGCTGTAGTCAATGAATAGCATTCTCACATAGGTGTTCCTTTTGTCCAGGTGGGAAAAGGCAGTGTGGAGTGAGATTGAGATTGCGTCATCTGTGGATCTGTTGGGGTGGTATGCGAATTGGAGTGGGTCTAGGGTTTCCGGGATAATGGTGTTGATGTGAGCCATGACCAGCCTTTCAACACTCTTCATGGCTACTGACGTGAGTGCTACAGGGTGGTAGTCATATAGGGAGGGTACCTTCGTTTTCTTGGGCACAGGGACTATGGTTGAAAATGTCAGTGAAGTCACTTGCCAGTTGGTCCGCGCATGCTCTCAGTACACGTCCTGCTAATCTGTCTGGCCTTGTGAACGTTGACCTGTTTAAAGGTCTTGCTCACATCGGCTACGGATAGCGTGATCACACAGTCGACCGGAACAGCTGGTGTTCTCATGCATGCTTCAGTGTTGCTTGCCTCCAAGCGAGCATAAAAGGCATTTAGCTCGTCTGGTAGGCTCGTGTCACTGGGCAGCTCGCGTCTGGGTTTTCTTTTGTAGTGCTTAATAGTTTGCAAAGCCCTGCCACATTTGACGAGTGTCAGAGCCGATGTAGTAGGATTCAATCTTAGTCCTGTACTGGCACTTTGCCTGTTTGATGGTTTGTCTGAGGGCATAGCGGTATTTCTTATAAGTGTTGGAATTAGTGTCCCGCTCCTTGAAAGTGGCAGCTCTAGCCTTTAGCTCGGTGCGGATGTTGCCTCATGTCTTCTGGTTTGGATATGTACGTACGGTCACTGTGGGGACGACGTCATCGATGCACTTATTGATGAAGCCGGTGACTGAGGTGGTATACTCCTCAATGCCATCAGAAGAATCCTGGAACATATTCCAGTCTGTGCTAGCAAAACAGTCCTGCAGTGTAGCATCCGTGTCATCTAACCACTTCCGAATTGAGTTAGTCACTGCTGCTTCCTGCTTTAGTTTTTGCTTGTAAGCAAGAATCAGGAGGATAGAATTATGGTCAGATTTGCCAAATGTAGGGTGAGGGAGAGCTTTGTATGTGTCTCTGTGTGTGGTGTAAAGGTGGTCTAGAGTTTTTTTTTCTAAACTTATTTCCTCATAGAATCATAGGGAAGGGTGCTGGAGGTGCCACAGCATAAATGAAATAATTCAGAATACTAGACCAGGAATAGGTCTATCATTTAGCCACAGAGGATCAATAGCTTATTGTGTGTTTTGTGTGTTGCCCAATCACAAGGCATTCCTACCGTCGGGAACGCACCGTTTATCTGTCAGTGAACATCATGCAAAACAGGCTTTGGATTCTGCTGAAAAGAGAATACTAAACTGTTTGTAGGCTACCAAATATGTTATCAACTTCCAAATAGGCCTATTGAGCGAACAACATTGTTTGACAAAGTTAAACAAGGAAGATATAGGCTTTCGGCACGAGCGCATTGGCCATCGCCGGTGAGTGAGCTGTGCATCATTGAGTGAGTCTGTGAAACTGGAAAGTTTTTTTAGGACTATAATTTCCTCCTAGTATTGTACAATAAGTGTGTCTTTTCCCAGACCCTAGGCTTAGAAAAAGAATCCCCCTGTGTGCAACTTCTGCATGCGCCTCTACTCTAGTGCTCTACATATGCAATGCTTTATTATAACCTTTTTCTTTTAATGCATTCTGGTACCTCAGAGCCCCCCAGGTCACCCTCCTCTCAGCTCACTTTTTGTTCCGGCAGGTCCCAATTTACAAATGAAGCACTAGGAGAGAGTTGGACAGGTGAGAGTCAATTTCAATATTATACATTTTACTTGTCTACAGCCGGGATTCAATCCAATCAAGCTTTTTCAGCTATGCACATTTTAAAGGCAATGTTTCTTGTTCACACATACCGCAATCACGGTAAACGCTGAACATGTCAGCTCAATCATAAATGACCTTCAAATGTCAAGTGCTCTATAAGGCGGATCTGCTGCTGATTAGATAAAATCCTGGCCTCAAATAAGACACCTCAGACTACTGATTCACGTACAGGGACTGTGGTGGACACACACAATCCCCTTCAGGTGAATTCACTTCCAGACATTTGCTTAAAGCTGTAGATTCAATTCTGCTAACTCCCAGTCCAACCTTGAAAAGCTTAACAAGGAAGTTGTCCCTGTGAGTTATAGGAGTAGGACAAGATGAAAGGTCATAGGAGCAGGACAAAATAAAAGGTCATAGGATCAGGACAAGACGAAAGGTCATGAGATAGGACAAGATGAAAAATCGTAGGAGTAGGACAAGATGAAAGGTCAAAGGAGCAGGACAAGATGAAAGGTCGTAGAAGTAGGACAAGATAAAAGGTCATCCGAGGGGAGTCAGTGGCAACCGGCCAAGTCTGTGAAGGCCTTCACTGCGAGGTGGGTCACCAAGCTAATCTCCCTTTAACAGTAACCTTGTCTGTAGCCTCCGGTGCCTGCAGCTAGGCCTGTCTAGACAGAAATAGAACAACACTACCTTGCCTGTGACTTCCTGTGAGCTCCTAAAAGCTATTATAAAGTAAACTCGCACACCTTATGTGCTGCTATATGCATGGAGATTTTTTTTATCTTCAGTAAAGGGACAGTGCAGTCAAAAACGGGATTGTGAAAATTATGATAATGCACTTCATGTAAAAGCTGTTTGAAAAAACGGCCTGAAGTATCAGTTTGTTTGTCTGGGTGGAGTTTTTGGACGTATAAGTTAATAGACCAATAAAAGAGCGTTTTCCCTCCTCACTGCCAATAGCGGCTCGTTTTCAGGTCACACATCCCTTCCATTAGGCTCCTCCGATTAGACCTTCCCTCAGACCACTCCCAAGCAGTCCGAGCAAACTTCTTGCTTGAGGAAGTGCATTCAGCTAAGAAGCTATTTTTGTTTCTTTTAGACCATTTTTTTCATTTAAAACAATCACAGTAAGGTACTTAACTGTTACCCAGAAATCAGTTGATATTGAGATAAAAATAGCTGCACATAGGTGATCTAGATGTTTCCGACATTTAATGGATCTTATTTACCAATGTTTCGGTCAAACTACCATTAACGTAGAAAGACTATAGACCACCAGTGTGTTGGAATTTTCTTTTCATTACAGTCAACTCCTAAACGCTAACATCTAGGATTTTAGCTCAATGGACTAATGGTCTTGAGCCAAGCAATAGCCGCCAGTTAGACATGTGGGCAAAAACTGTTTGAATCAACGTTGTTTACAGGTAATTTCAACCCCCAAAAATCTATGTGATGACCTTGAATCAACATGGAAAATTAATTGGATTTGCAAAAGGTCATCAACATAAGGGCATTTGTATTTTTTTCACCCAACTTTTAACCTAAATTCAATGACATGGTGAAATATTTAGCTGATTTCGTGTTGAATTCACATTAGTTGACAAATCAAACAAATGTAAATCATGAAGAGCTTATTTTGCTGTGCTTGTGGGTTATCAAACACACCTGGTACTAACTGACAAAATGCTCATTAAAATGATATAATAATCAAAGTGTCATGGGTTTTATTATCAACGCATCCAACTGCTGCCTTAAACAACATCTCCTTACCAATTACATTATGCTAATGCTGTCGGGCGGTGAGTTAATCACTCACAGCAACTCAGGCACGCAAACAAACACATAGACATACACGCGCATGCCCACGCGCGCGCGCCCACGCCACACACGAACACATACAAAGTGACACCTGTTCTGGTGAGTATACTCATTTACTGTATAATTCTGTAGAAAGTTGTAGTATACTGTAGGATACTATACTACACACTGTAGTATCTCTCGATCACGTGTAGTACCTAGTATAGAATGTTTTTGTATAACGTAGAATACTATAGTAAATACTACAGTATTATCCACAAAAAAACACTGTAGTATATACTACAGACATTCTCCTGCAGGTTTTCTCAAGGAGAAAGTCCCCCACCTCTATCTCAAAGATAGGAAAAAAACAACACTTTAGTAAATACTACAGTCTGAGAAACAGTAACTATTAAAGTATACCACAGTCCCCCAAAATCCTATAGTATACCATACTACAGTATGCAAAAACACTACAGTAATTAACATAGTACATACAATTTTTTTCATTACTAGAGTATACTGCAGTAAATACTACAGTATTCACTGTAGTGTTCTTGTGGACTTCAGTCCCTAAAAATACTACAGTGAATACAACAGTAAGGTCTGCAAAAACACTGCAGTGAATACTACAGTATTCCTACCATAGTATACAGTCGTGGCAAAAAGTTATATTAATTTCCACAAAGTTTGCTGCTTCAGTGTCTTTAGATATTTTTGTCAGATGTTACTATGGAATACTGAAGTATAATTACAAGCATTTCATAAGTGTCAGGCTTTTATTGACAATTACATGAAGTTGACGCAAAGAGTCAATATTTGCAGTGTTGACCCTTCTTTTTCAAGACTTCTGCAATCCGTCCTGGCATGCTGTCAATTATCTTCTGGGCCACATCCTGACTGATGGCAGCCCATTCTTGCATAACCAATGCTTGGAGTTTGTCAGAATTTGTGGGTTTTTGTTTGTCCACCCGCCTCTTGAGGATTGACCACACATTCTCAATGGGATTAAGGTCTGGGGAGTTTCCTGGCCATGGACCCAAAATATCGATGTTTTGTTCCCCGAGCCACTTAGTTATCACTTTTGTCTTATGGCAAGGTGCTCCATCATGCTGGAAAATGCATTGTTCATCACCAAGCTGTTGGGAGAAGTTGCTCTCGGAGGATGTGTTGGTACCATTCTTTATTCATGGCTGTGTTCTTAGGCAAAATTGTGAGTGAGCCCACTCCCTTGGCTGAGAAGCAACCCCACACATGAATGGTCTCAGGATGCTTTACTGTTGGCATGACACAGGACTGATGGCAGCGCTCACCTTGTCTTCTCCGGACAAGCTTTTTTCCGAATGCCCCAAACAATCGGAAAGGGGATTCATCAGAGAAAATTACTTTACCCCAGTCCTCAGCAGTCTAATCCCTGTACCTTTTGCAGAATATCAGTCTGTCCCTGATGTTTTTCCTGAGAAGTGGCTTCTTTGCTGCCCTTCTTGACACTAGGCCATCCTCCAAAATTCTTCGCCTCACTGTGAGTGCAGATGCACTCACACCTGCCTGCTGCCATTCCTGAGCAAGCTCTGTACTGGTGGTGCCCCGATTCCGCAGCTGAATCAACTTTAGGAGACGGTCCTGGCGCTTGCTGGACTTTCTTGGGCGCCCTGAAGCCTACTTCACAACAATTGAACCGCTCTCCTTGAAGTTCTTGATGATCCAATAAATGGTTGATTTAGGTGAAATCTTACTGGCAGCAATATCCTTGCCTGTGAAGCCCTTTTTGTGCAAAGCAATGATGACGGCACGTGTTTCCTTGCAGGTAACCATGGTTGACAGAGGAAGAACAATGATTCCAAGCACCACCCTCCTTTTGAAGCTTCCAGTCTGTTATTCGAACTCAATCAGCATGACAGAGTGATCTCCAGCCTTGTCCTCGTCAACACTCACACCTGTGTTAATGAGAGAATCACTGACATGATGTCAGCTGGTCCTTTTGTGGCATGCAGTGGAAATATTTTGGGGGGATTGATTTGCATGGCAAAGAGGGACTTTGCAATTAATTGCAAATTAACTCTTCATAACATTCTGGAGTATATGCAAATTGCCATCATACAAACTGAGGCAGCAGACTTTGAAAATTAATATTTGTGTCATTCTCAAAACTTTTGGCCACGACTATGGTATTTTTTAATGTGAGTGTAACTGAAGCACTGTGAACATTGGAGAGAGTGATAGGACTAGGCCAGGGCGTTACAGTACCCCCCCAAGTTGCGGACTCCGGCCGCAAAACCTGACACTGAAGGGGAGGGTCCGGGTGGGCCTTCTTACGGCGGCGGCTCAGGTGCAGGACGTGGCCTCTGCCCCACCCTTGGCGTCGCCCTCTTAGGTGGCGCACCTGGCTGCGCCGAAGGTCTGGTGGGCGACCCTGACTTCACCCGGCTGGCGGGCAACCCTTGTTGCGTCCGGCTGGCGGACGACCCTGGCTGCGCCCGGCTGGCGGATGACCCTGGCTGCGCCCGGCTGGCGGGCGGCGATTGCTGCGCCTGGCTGGCGGACGACCCTGGCTGCGCCCGGCTGGCGGGTGTCCCTTGCTGCGCCCGGCTGGCGGACGACCCTGTCTGCGCCCGGCTGGCGGGCCATTCTGGCAGATCCGGACAGGCGGGCCACTCTGGCAGCTCCGGACAGGCGGGCCACTCTGGCAGATCCGGACAGGCGGGCCACTCTGGCAGCTCCGGACAGGCGGGCCACTCTGGCAGCTCCGGACAGGCGGGCCACTCTGGCAGCTCCGGACAGGCGGGCCACTCTGGCAGCTCCGGACAGGCGGGCCATTCTGGCAGATCCGGACAGGCGGGCCACTCTGGCAGCTCCGGACAGGCGGGCCACTCTGGCAGCTCCGGACAGGCGGGCCACTCTGGCAGCTGGAGGCCTAGTCCTGGGAGGTGGCACCGGACGGACCAGGATGGGGAGACCCACTGGTGGCCTGGTCCGTGGAGCAGGCACAGGACAGACCAGGATGGGGAGACCCACTGGAGGCCTGGTCCGAGGAGGAGGCACAGGCTTAACCAAGATGGGGAAACCCACTTCAGGCCTGGTCCTAGGAGGTGGCACAGGACTGACCAGGATGGGGAGACCCACTGGAGGCCTGGTCCGAGGAGGGGGCACAGGCTTAACCAAGATGGGGAAACCCACTCGAGGCCTGGTCCATGGAGCAGGCACAGGACAGACCAGGATGGGGAGACCAACTGGCGGACTGGTCCGAGGAGGAGGCACGGGCTTGACCAGGATGGGAAGACACGCAGGAGGCCTGGTTCTGGGCATAGGCACAGGACATGCAGGGCTGGGAAGACATGCAGGAGGCCTGTTTCTGGGCGTAGGCACAGGACGTGCAGGGCTGGGAAGACATGCAGGAGGCCAGCACGCACCTCAGGACAAGGATGGAGAACTGACTCAGGTGACATCAATTCACTGACACGCTCCGTAGGGCGAATGCCGTGCCTTATGCACCAAACCAGCAGCTCTCTCATCTCTCTCTCCTCCAATCTCCCCATCAACTCCTTCACTGTCTCTGCTTCGCACCCTTCGCTCACCTCCAACGTCAACCCGACTGGCTCTGGTTCCGTCCTCGGCACCGCCGACTGTCCCGTGTGCCCACCCCCCCCCAAAAAAAATCTTGGGGCTGCCTCTCGTGCCTGTTGCGCTCTCTCTCCTCATACCATCGCCTCTCCGCTCTCGCCGCTTCGATCTCCCACTGCGGGAGGCGATACTCCCCAGCCTGAGTCCATGGTCCCTCTCCGTCCAGTATTTGTTCCCACGTCCATGAGTCCATCATGCTGCTCTCCTGGTGCTGCTCCTTCCTCCGCTGCTTGGTCCTTGTTTGGTGGGTAATTCTGTAACGGCTGCCGTGAAAGAGAGTGGACCAAAACGCAGCGGAGTTAGTGTTCGTCATATTTAATTAAGAAAGAACACTATGCAAACAAAACAAGAAAAACCAACAGCCAAACAGTCCTGTCAGGTGAAACACAATGACAGAAACAATTACCCACAAAACCCCAATGGAAACACATGCACTTATGTGTGACTCCCAATCAACATCAACGAACTTCAGCTGTGCCTGATTGGGATGAAACACACGGCCCAAAACAAAGAAATACAAAAACATAGAAAAAGAACATAGAACGCCCACCCAATGTAACACCCTGGCCTAACCAAAATAAAGAACAAAAAAACCCTCTCTATGGCCAGGGCGTTACAGTCTCTTAACCTCTTAAAACAATATTACATGTATGTGCCAGATTAACAGGTTGTGTTGTCTCACACCGAGAGAGAAAGAAAGGGGGAAAAAATAGGTTGAAAGATAGATTAATTTAACGAGAGAGAGAGAGAGAGAGAGAGAGAGAGAGAGAGAGAGAGAGAGAGAGGAGAGAGAGAGAGAGAGAGAGAGAGAGAGAGAGAGGAGAGAGAGAGAGAGAGAGAGAGAGAGAGAGAGAGAGAGAGACCCAGCCAAATCATGAGAAAACAAAAATACTTGACACATTGGAAAGAATTTACAAAAAGAAAATTGCAAACTAGAATTCTATTTGGTCCTAAACAGAGAGTACACAGTGGCAGAATATCTGACCGCAGTGACTGACCCAAAATGAAGGAAATCTTTGATTATGTACAGACTCAGCGAGCATAGCCTTGCTATTGAGAAAGGGCACCCAAGGCAAACCGGGCTCTCAAGAGAAGACAAGCTATGTGCACAAATCCAATTTTGATAAGCTCCCATATCTATTGGGTGAAATACCACAGTGTGCCATCACAGCAGCAGTTTTTGTGACCTGTTGCGAAAGAAAAGGGCAACCAGTGAAGAACAAACACCATTGTAAATACAACCAATGTTTATTTATTTTCCCCTTTGTACTGTAACTATTTGCACATAATTACAACACTGTATATAGACATAATATGACATTTGAAATGTCTTTATTATTTTTTTACTTTTGTGATTGTTTACTTTTAATTTTTTATTGTTTATTTCATTTTTGTTTATTATCCATTTCACTTGCTTTGGCAATGTAAACATATGTTTCTCATGCCAATAAATCCCCTTAAATTGAATTGAATTGAGAGGGAGAGAGACAGAGAGAGTCAGAGAGAAACAGAGATCAGTTTGCTCCGTAGCCGTTCACCTCCACGGTGGTCCTTGTGAGTTTATGAGTTTAACCTATAACCATTAGCATCAGTTTACACAGTAGTTATCTCTCCTTCTCTATTGCTGTCTTTCTCTGTTTTTTGTCTCTCTCTTTCTCTCATCTACAATCTGAGCTAATTAGTTACTACCAGTCCTTATTAGTTTCAGGGTAAATCTTGTATGGCATGCACATCTCTTTCCCAGAGCCCAGAGTGGTTCACTGTAAAGGGAATACGGTTCCTTTTCAGTTGTAATGGCCTCCCTTCAACAGTGTGACAGGGACATAGTGAACTGGTCAGTCACACGCCGATGACACATAGCCAGGCACATTGGTGTCCTTTTAACAGCTGTCACAGGGACAAAACACCGGTCATGCAATGATAATGACACTGGAGGAATGCCTTAGCACATTGTAATAACTTTAACAACAGGGACAGGGGCACAGTGAACTTGTCATACATTGATGACACGAAGGTGACCAGCCGGTTACACAGTGATTATGACACCAGTGGAAAGGGGGGAGGGTAGCCAGGCTAAAGAGGACGGGAGGCGAGCAGGGATGTGTAACCCAACCCCTACAGTAGAAGAGGGTTCTAGCTCATGCTGGTTGGGCCTAAATTCCACCAGAAAGGTCACATTGGTTAGTTGAAAATAAAAATGCTTCCCAGAACAAGGTGCTTCACCGAGGGCCAGGTTTCCGTTACAATGTTAATCATAGGGGAAACACTGTGTACTATGCATACTGTACAGTGGAATGTATATTCCTATGCTAAATGAATAAATGCATAGTTAAATGTAAAAAGTGAAGCACATGGAAGAGGCTCAGTAATAATTGATGATCTTTTTAAGGAGTAAGGCTCAGTAATAATTGATGATCTTATTAATGAGTAAGGCTCAGTAATGATTGATTATCTTATTAGGGAGTAAGGCTCAGTAATAATTGATGATCTTTTTAAGGAGTAAGGCTCAGTATTAATAGAGGATCTTATTAATGAGTAAGGCTCAGTAATAATTGATGATCTTATTATGGAGTAAGGCTCAGTAATAATTGATGATCTTAGGGAGTAAGGCTCAGTAATGATTGATGATCTTAGAGAGTAAGGCTCAGTAATGATTGATGATCTTATTAGGGAGTAAGGCTCAGTAATAATTGATGATCTTAGGGAGTAAGGCTCAGTAATGATTGATTATCTTATTAGGGAGTAAGGCTCGGTAATAATTGATTATCTTAGGGAGTAAGGCTCAGTAATAATTTATTATATTTTTGGGGAGTAAGGCTCAGTAATAATTGCTGATCTTAGGGAGTAAGGCTCAGTAATAATTGATGATATTAGGGAGTAAGGCTCAGTAATAATTGATGATCTTATTAGGGAGTAAGGCTCAGTAATAATTGAATATCTTATTAGGGAGTAAGGCTCAGTAATAATTGATTATCTTAGGGAGTAAGGCTCGGTACACTTCCTCTGGCATATGTTGACAATATCTTCATCATTTTCATCCTCCTGATAATCACTACCAGTGATTAAAGTACATTTTTTGCAACAAAAAAACCTGGAAATATTACATCTACATAATTACTCAGTACTTTATTGAAGCACCTTTGGCAGAGATTACAGCCTTGAGTCTTCTTGGGTATGAGACTACAAGCTTGGCATTTGAGGAGTTTCTCCCATTCTTCTCTGCAGATCCTCTCAAGCTCTGTCAGGTTGGATGGGGAGCGTCGCTGCACAGCTATTTTCAGGTCTCTCCAGAGATGTTTAATGGGGTTCAAGTCCGCGCTCTGGCTGGGCCACACAAGAACATTCAGTGACTTGTCCCGAAGCCAGTCCTGCGTTGTCTTGTCTGGTTTTCTGAGGTCTTGAGCAGGTTTTCATCAAGTATCTCTCTGTACTTTGTTCCGTTCATCTTTTCCTCAATTCTGACTAGTCCCCCAGTCCCTGCCGCTGAAAAACTTCCCCACAGCATGATGCTGCCACCACCATGCTTCACCATGGGGATGGTGCCAGATTTCTTCCAGATGTGATGCTTGACATTCAGGTCAAAGAGTTCAATCTTGGTTTCATCAGACCAGAAAATCTTGTTTATCATGGTCTGAGAGTCTTTAGGTGCCTTTTGGCAAACTCCAAGCGGGCTGTCATGTGCCTTTTACTGAGGAGTGGCTCATGTCTGGCCACTCTACCATAAAGGCCTGATTGGTGGAGTGCTGCAGAGATTGTTGTCCTTCTGGAAGTTTCTCCCATCTCCACAGAGGAACTCTGGAGCTCTGTCAGAGTGACCATTGGGTTCTTGGTCACCTCCCTGACCAAGGCCAGCTCTAGGAAGAGTCTTGGTGGTTCCAAAATTCTTCCATTTAAAAATGATGGAGGCCACTATGTTCTTGGGGACCTTCAATGCTGCATATATTTTTGGTAGCCTTCACCAGGGTACCACAATTGTGTCTCAGCTCTCTACAGACAATTCCTTTGACCTCATGGCTTGGTTTTTGCTCTGACATGCACTTTCAACTGTGGGAGCTTATATAGACAGGTGTGTGCCTTTCCAAATCATGTCCAATCAATTGAATTTACCACAGGCGGACTCCAATAAAGTTGTAGAAACATCTGAAGGACATTTTTATGTCTTTATGTCAGTATATTATAATATTACACAAGTCTCCATAACCACAAGTTCTTACATAAGCATTTACAAAGAGCTCAGAACTGGCACTGGACACACTCAAACTTTAAGTTACATAACCATGTAGCAGTTAAACTTGTACAATACTTACAGTCACAGGTGAACAAAAATAACAAATTAAAAGCTTTACCACCCATGACTGTATTTGTTAGTGACAGAGAAATGGTTGTTGAATTTGTTCAGTTTCAGTCCTCTGGACTTCACCAAGTGAGTTCGTATTGTAGGCTAATATTATCATAAAAATGTAACTGCTTAAGACAATACATTACAAATATCATAAGGCCTTCCTTTGATGTCAATCAATGTACATGCAAAAACACAGATATTAAAAACAATCCTAAAAAGTCTAGCTGCAGTAGAGCATGCTGAGAAATATGATAACGATAGAGGTGGTTTTGATGGGAACGTTTTACTCTCCACAGAGTAAAACTGACATAATCACACTCTTACACTGGTTATTAACACCAGCACTGGGGTTCTTTTACACCACTGAGTGTTAATTTAACACTTACAGAGTTCATTTAACTCCTGAATCAACACTAGAAATGTTATACTGAAAAATCAACACTAGGTAACACTGGCCAATTTGATGTGTGTGTGTCTATACTTTCCCGGTCATGTGATTGTTGTGTGTGTGATGGGGCCGTGGGGCTCTCACCTTGTGCGGAGACTCACCAATGAAGAGGATGGGGAAAGTGATGAAGAGCAAGAAGATGTGCGGCACCACGTTGAGCGCATCCAGGAAGCAGCCGTTGTTGAGGATGCCACGGTCCACGTTGTACGCCAACGAGTTGTTCTCGTTTCCACAGAACGCCAAGGACATGGTGGAACCGTGACTCTACGGAGGAACCCGACACAGGAACAGGAGGAGGAAGAAAGGGAGGAAAAGGAGAAAAACGAGAAAAAATGAAAGAGGGAGAGAGAGAATCTCTCAGAGCATGTTGTTCCTTTTTAGATGTATTTCCAGCAGCAGGTCTTGAGGTTAGAAGGTTAGAATGTGACCTCCTCTCTTTGTTCCTCTCGTCGCTCACATCCTCACTCCCAGATCCAGAGGGCAAGGAGGGAGATAGAGAGAGGGGGGAAGAAGAAAGGAGGGCGATAGAGAGAGGTGGGAGCAGACAAAGGGCAGTCACAGTCCAGTTAGAGGGAGACAGCATCCCCCTCTCCGATCCTCTCCGGGTGTCTAAGAAGCAGCTTTGTCGGCAGAGAGCTTGCTGGTAATAAATTCCTACATTCTGGTCCCCAGTCTCCAACACACATCCTTTACACCAGCGTCTGCTCGCCGGCCGGCTTTGTCTGCTCGCTCTCTCATGCAAAACGCTGCACAGCTCTTCTGGAACACATAACACAGACAAAAGGACACAAAACACACACTCACACACACAGACTAGAGCGGAGCCCTTCCTCGATGCACCTGCTATTCCTATCTCTGTAAATAAGATTTCAGAGTCAACCTTGCAAGATGACACATAAGGTTGAATGTGAGACGGTTCGTCCCTAAAGAGCAGACGGCCTGCTAGAGGTGGGAGGGAGGGAGGGAGGGAGGGAGGGAGGGAGGGAGGGAGGGAGGGAGGGAGGGAGGGAGGGAGGGAGGGAGGGAGGGAGGGATGGTGAGAGAAATAGAAAGGGGTGAACAAGACACAGAGGAAAGAGAGAGGGGGGTGATCAAAGAAGAGGATGGGTGAGCATGAATGAAAAGAGAGAAGAGAGACACAGAGAGAGAGAGAGAGAGAGAGAGAGAGAAAGATAGAGTGAAAGCTAGACAGAACCAGAAGTACCAATGCTGACATCACATGGACGAGAGGTACGTGAGAAGAATGTCAAAACATGCTAAATCTAAATCCCAAACAGAATGGAATTTCGAGGAATTACATAATCATATTCCTCCATGTATTCCTTACATTTCTACACATTCAGCACATTAAGCCCTGAGGGCCACAAAGAACACAGTCGGGGCAGAATAACTAGGTTGCACATACACACTAAACCACATAACACAGGGACAGGAAAAATTAAAGGCATCCTGAAATGTTAAGTATGTTATGCTGTTCTTTTATTTTCAGGATTATACCCTCTATAGATCCCAAAGACATTCAGGTTGTTCACGAAGTTTATCAGCCCGAGCTACAGAATGCAAAGAGTAGATTGACTAATCTTTATATAATAGTTCATTAAATAATCTGTGCAGTGGCCAGCTGAGGTGTTTAAATTCAGAGGTGACGGGAGAGGCAGGGGCACGGAGTGAAGATGCACAGCTGGTCGTCTAGACACGATACCTGATCCCTGCCTCGACACCCGAGCCTGGGGGAATGCCAAATCTGTAACTCCGCCCCTTCACTTCCTGTCCCGCACCAAAATACCTCCCCAAGTGGGAAGGCGTGGGAAACATAGGAATAAGTTGGCATGAGGGACATACCCAGTAGCTTTCACAGACATCTCCAGGAAGAAATGTTAAATATCCACTACATGACCAAAAGTATGTGAACACCTGCTCGTCGAACATCTTATTCCAAAATCATGGGCATTAATATGGAGTTGGTCCCCCTTTGCTGCTATAACAGCCTCAACTCTTCTGGTAAGGCTTTCCACTAGATGTTGAAACATTGCTGCGGGACTTGCTTCCATTCAGCCACAAGAGTGTTAGTGAGGTTGGTCACTGATGTTGGGCGATTTTGCCTGGTTCGCAGTCAGCGTTCCAATTCATCCCGAAGGTGTTCGTTGGGGTTGAGGTAAGGGCTCTGTGCAGGCCAGTTAAGTTCTTCCACACCGATCTCGACAAACCCTTTCTGTATGGACTTCGCTTTGTGCACGGGGGCATTGTCATGCTGAAACAGGAAAATACCTTCCCCAAACTGGTGCCACAAAATTGGAAGCACAGAATCATCTAGAATGTCAGTGTATGCTGTAGCATTAAGATTTCCATTCACTGGAACGAAGGGTCCAAGACAGAACCATGAAAAACAGCCCCAGATCGTTATATATATATATATATATATATATATATATATATATATATATATATATATATATATATATTATAGCTTTTCTATCTTAATTTTGATTGACATGTGCAACAGACCTGGGTTGAAATACTATTTGAAATCTTTCAAAATGTTCTGCGTTTGCTTTAGCCTGCCTGGAGTGTCAGGTTGGCAGGGTTTCGCACTTTTCGGACTTTTCTATTGGTTCCATTGTAATCAAGCACAGAAAAAGTATTTTAAATTATTTCAAATAGTATTTCAACCCAGGTCTGATGTACAACAACCAACAATTCCTAACCTAGTTATGTTTTTTTTTATTTCTCCTCTGTATTCACATACGTGAGTGGCCGGCTTCAGCTGTCCCTGTGGCTGTGTTACACGTAACATTTTTGTGTCCTGAATTTGAGATTCAGCTAGCAGAATTAAAAGGGGAGGGGCAAAACATAACACCGGCTTAGAGGAATGCTTTAATGTTCTCATGTGGAAATCTCACGTGGAATGTGGAACTATTCAGAATGGAACTCACGATCGAAAGCTCTTGGAACCTTCAGCAAACGTACAGAAAATCACTGACCAGTGGCCAAAGAGACCACTGACTGACTGACTGACTTTCCTACCTTTCAGCTGCTCCAGTTGTGCACTGGTATGTGTTATTGGTTTCATGGGCAGCCTTTCAGGAACAGGTATGTGTTATTGGTTTCATGTTATGGGCAGCCTTTCAGGAACAGGTATGTGTTATTGTTTTCATGTTATGGTCAGCCTTTCAGGAACAGAACTTAGACAGACAGACAGACAGACAGACAGACAGACAGACAGACAGACAGACAGACAGACAGACAGACAGACAGACAGACAGACAGACAGACAGACAGACAGACAGACAGACAGACAGACAGACAGACAGACAGACAGACAGACAGACAGACAGACAGACAGACAGACAGACAGACAGACAGACAGACAGACAGACAGACAGACAGACAGACAGACAGACAGACAGACAGACAGACAGACAGACAGACAGACAGACAGACAGACAGACAGACAGACAGACAGACAGACAGACAGACAGACAGACAGACAGACAGACAGACAGACAGCTGTCTCAGCTGTTCAGCCCACTGCTAGGTATTCACTGTCCTCTCAGTGAACCTAGAGATCTCTGTGAACATTCATCAGGACCTTTTAAGAGATGTCTGATCCCAATGGGTTTATCCTGCCAATTACAGAAGAAGAGGAGAGTAACTAGTTCTTCTCGGTTGTTTCTATGGTTCAACACAACATGAGAGAAAAGTAGTTATTTGCACGACTTGGGAGAGCTCTGGTTACACACAGTCATTCAAACACAACTACAGATATGTTTTTCTGAATACGCTAACCTCTCTTGGGATCTTGTGATAACTGGTGGATAGTAGAAAGGAAAGAGAGAGAGTGTCTGTGTGTGTGTGTGCATATGTCAGTAGTGCTCCAAATTATGTTCTTTGCTGAGGGTCAGGGGTGAATGCTGGTCATGCATCATTTAGTGACATAGAGAGGCAGCATATATTCTCACTCACTCACTCACACACACACACACACACACACACACACACACACACACACACACACACACACACACACACACACACACACACACACACACACACACACACACACACCTTGCCAGTTGCCACGAGGAAAGAATTAACACATAACACACGTGAAGCAGGGCTGGATTACCAAATGGGAACGCAGAGCATGTGCCCCAGGGCAACCCACATTTTTAAAATAAATAAATAACAATAGTTTTTGGGGGGGTCCGGGGGCTCCCTGGAGGTCTTAACCAACCCATCATAAGCAATGGCAAAATGTTTAGAATTACAGAAAATTTGCTTTAAAACTGCAAAAATGTCATTTCAGCCTCATGGCAAAATATGTAGAATAGCATGAGATGAGCTATAAAACAGCAAATTTTTCTCTCTGCCCTATGGCAAAATGTGTATTAAACGTGTAAAATTAAACATAACATTTCTCTCAGCCTCATGACAAAATGTGTAGAATAGCATTATAAAACTGCAGATTTTTCTCTCTGCCCCATGGAAAAATGTGTTGAAATGCAGGAAGTCATCTGTATTCCCAAAAAACATCTGTTTTCCTAAAAAAAAGGCAAGTGCCCCGGGCCCAAAATGCGTTAGTCCGGCCCTGACCAGAAGAAAACATAAAACAAACAAAATTAGCATATATTTTGTCACTACGCCATCTTGACAGTCTGCACAGCATGATTGGGCATCTAGCAAGATATAGGGCAGACACAGTGCATTTGGAAAGTATTCAAACCCCTTCACTTTTTCCACAT
Organism: Salmo salar; assembly: GCF_965601325.2. Taxonomy (NCBI): domain Eukaryota; kingdom Metazoa; phylum Chordata; class Actinopteri; order Salmoniformes; family Salmonidae; genus Salmo; species Salmo salar. The sequence goes on from NC_138313.1 coordinate 41,152,874, forward strand.
TTTGTTACGTTACAGCCTTATTTTAAAAATTACATTTATGTTTTTCCTCATCAATCTAAACACAATAACTCATAATGACAAAGCGAAAACAGATTTGAATTTATTTTTGCTAATTTATTACAAATGAAAAACAGAAATACCTAATTTACATAAGTATTCAGACCCTTTGCTATGAAACTCGAAAAACTGAGCTCAGGTGCATCCTGTTTCAAATTTCTGTAGCATTGAAGGTCCCCAAGAACACAGTGGCCTCCATCATTCTTAAATGGAAGAAGTTTGGAACCACCAAGACTCTTCCTAGAGCTGTCCACCCGGCCAAACTGAGCAATCAGGGGAGAAGGGCCTTGGTCAGGGAGGTGACCAAGAACCCGATGGTCACACTGACAGAGCTCCAGAGTTCCTCTGTGGATATGGGAGAACCTTCTAGAAGGACAACCATCTCTGCAGCACTCCACCAATCAGGCCTTTATTGTAGAGTGGCCAGACAGAAGCCACTCCTCAATAAAAGGCATATGACAGCCCGCTAGGAGTTTGCCAAAAGGCACCTAAAGACTCTCAGACCATGAGAAACAAGATTCTCTGGTCTGATGAAACCAAGATTGAACTATTTGGCCTGAATGCCAAGCGTCACGTCTGGAGGAAACCTTACACCATCCCTACGGTGAAGCATGGTGGTGACAGTATGATGCTGTGGGGATGTTTTTCATCAGCAGGGACTGGGAGACTAGTCAGGATCAAGGGAAAGATGAACGGAGAAAAGTACAGAGAGATACTTGATGAAAACCTGCTCCAGAGTGCTCAGGACGGCGAAGGTTCACCTTCCAACAGGACAACGACCCTAGCACACTGCCAAGACAATGCAGGAGTGGCTTCGGGACAAGTCTCTGAATGTCCTTGAGTGGCCCAGCCAGAGCCCGGACTTGAACCCGATCGAATCACTTTGCAGTGATGCTCCCCATCCAACTTGACAGAGCTTGAGAGGATCTGCAGAGAAGAATGGGAGAAACTCCCCAAATACAGTGTGCCAAGCTTGTAGCGTCATACCCTCGAAGACTCGAGGCTGTAATCGCTGCAACAAAGTACTGAGCAAAGGGCCTGAATACATATGTAAAATAAATATTTCAGTTTAGTATTTTGTATACATTTCCAAAATAAAAAAAACTGTCTTTGCTTTGTCATTATGGGGTATTGTGTGTAGATTAATGGGGGGGGGGGATTATATTATTTAGCTGCCAGTGATAGGCTATTGTACAACTTGGATTATATTATTTAGCTGCCATCAGAAGATTCCCAATTTACCAGTGATATGTGTAGACCTTTGATAAACTGTTGTACCACTTGGATTACAGATGTGTATGGACCAGGCACTGGTCTCTTAAGGTAAACTTTTTTTTTATCCTGAAATTGTCACTGTAAATTACTACATAATCAACAGTAACAGACTGTATAACTGAATACTGTAGATTACCATGAATTACATTGCATTGTGAGAAGAAATTCAATGGTCGGGAAATATTTAATGTAAAAATGCATTTCACTTATTGTATTTGTGAATGTTCCAAACAGAATGTCACACTAAAAGCACACGGACAACAAAATCCAAGCACATCCTCTGAAGCAAGAGAGATAATTTTTTGAAACTAATCCAATCATTTAGATTTTTTGCACCCGTTACTGAAATGGTTGTTCCAGTTTAAATGGTTTAAGTAGTCTTCACGATGTCCCTAACCCTGATAGTTAATCTGAATGCAGGTTGTGGGTGAATGAAAATTCAAAGTGTTGCAAATTCTAACACTGGCTGGATTCCAATACACATCACTTTGCAAGCCAGAATAATGCGATTTGCAAGTAGAGTTGCAAAATACTGCTAACTTTACCAGGTTTCCCAGGGAAAATTACTGGAAAGTCACATTATGCTGGCTTGTAAAGTGGCTCATACATCTGCACATAGATCTGGTACGGGCACTCCCTGTATATAGCTCCACATTGATCTGGTACTGGTACTCCCTGTACATAGCTCCACATTGATCTGGTACTGGTACTCCCTGTATATAGGTCCACATTGATCTGGTACTGGTACTCCGTGTACATAGCTCCACATTGATCTGGTACTGGTACTCCCTGTATATAGCTCCACATTGATCTGGTACTGGTACTCCCTGTATATAGCTCCACATAGATCTGGTACTGGTACTCCCTGTATATAGCTCCACATTGATCTGGTACTGGTACTCCCTGTATACAGCTCCACATTGATCTGGTACTGGTAGTCCCTGTATATAGCTCCACATTGATCTGGTACTGGTACTCCCTGTATATAGCTCCACATTGATCTGGTACTGGTACTCCCTGTATATAGCTCCACATTGATCTGGTACTGGTACTCCCTGTATATAGCTCCACATTGATCTGGTACTGGTACTCCCTGTATATAGCTCCACATTGATCTGGTACTGGTACTCCCTGTACATAGCTCCACATTGATCTGGTACTGGTACTCCCTGTATATAGCTCCACATTGATCTGGTACTGGTACTCCCTGTATATAGCTCCACATTGATCTGGTACTGGTACTCCCTGTATATAGCTCCACATTGATCTGGTACTGGTACTCTGGGTATATAGCTCCACATTGATCTTGTACTGGTACTCCCTGTATATAGCTCCACATTGATCTGGTATTGGTACTCCCTGTATATAGCTCCACATTGATCTGGTACTGGTACTCCCTGTACAATATATAGCTCCATTCTTGTGTATTTTATTTTATTCCTCTTGTGTTACTATTTCATTTTTTAACTCTGCATTGTTGCAAAGGGCTTGTAAGCAAGCATTTCACGATAAATTCTACACCAGTCGTATTCGGCGCATGTGACAATTGTTTTTACAGGCCTGATGTGGCCTGTAAACCATGAGTTTCAGGTCACTGTATTAGGGTCAAACTAGGCCACAAAATAAGGCCTTATGAGATATGTAATACGTTGTGTTTAATTTTAATGATAACATTCAACTAGGAACTCACTTAGTGAAGGCCACAGGACTGAAAATGAAGAAAATCAACAACCTTGTCTGTATCACTAACAAATACAGTCATGGTTGGTAATGCTACAATTCACTTGAAAGGCACTCTGTGAAATAAGTAAATAAGGCTTTACAGTAAGAGTATTTGTAACCATAAAACACCTACAGTAGCATTATTGGTACTGTAAATATATTACAGAAACAGCATTGGTATACCGTAAAATATTATACTGTAAAATAGTAACAGTATACTGTAAAATATGGTACGGTAACATACTGTTCCTTTTTTACCGTAACTTACAGGTAACTGGCTGCCAGTAAGTTACTGTAAAAACAAGAGGATTTTTATTTTTTAAGTATAATGTGATGTGGTGAGAAAGAAAGAGTAAGATGATGTTGTCAATGATCTAAGGTCAGCTATGGAATTTTCTTTTGGGAGAGAAAGTTGCTCCGAAAATGACAAAGGGATACCAGGAGCATGAACGCCTGGCTCGGGCTTAATTTACCTAATGATACATTAAAAGGTCTTGAGATGCTTTTAGCAGGATGGTCACATTTTCCCATCACTTTCTGACTAAAACAACAAGTAGTAAACAACTAAATGATGAGCTTCTTTGAGAGAGAAAACATCGAAGGTGAGTAATTTGGGCCAAATATAAAAACGCCTAGGTTGCTCATTGGAGTTTTTATTTCACTCTAAAACAAATACTGTGCACAATACATCTGAAAGTACTTTTTTCACCTTTTGTTGTGTTACATCCTAAATTTAAAATGGATTAAATGTTCACTTGTTGGGTCACTGGCCTACACACAATACCCCATAGTCAAAATGGAATTATGTATATATATTTATTTTTCTACAAATTAATTACAATTGAAGAGCTGAAATGTCTTAAGTCAATAAGTATTCAACCCCTTTGTTATGACAAGACTAAATAAGTTCAGGAGTACAAATTTGCTTAACAAGTCACATAAGTTGCATAGACTCACTCTGTGTGCAATAACATTGATCATTTAATGACTACCTCATCTCCCACATATACAATTATCTGTAAGGTCCCTAAGTTGAGCAGTGAATTTCAAACACACATACAACAACAAAGAACAAGGAGGTTTTCCAATGCCTGGCAAAGAAGGGCACCTATTGGTAGATGGGGAAAAAAGTTATGAATTACACTTTGAATAGTGTATCAATACACACAGTCACTACAAAGATACAGGCGTCCTTCCTAACTTAGTTGCCGGAGAGGAAGGAAACCGCTCAGGAATTTCACCATAAGGCCAGGCCAATGGTGACTTTAAAACAGTTACAGAGTTTAATGGCTGTGATAGGTGATAACTGAGGATGGGTAAACAACATTGTAGTTACCCCACTCCTCTCTTCCCTCTCTGTCTATCATTTATATATCTACCCAATACCCTCTATACCTCCTCTGTAGGACCTCAGTGACCTATCCTCTCATCCTCCTTTCATTCAGTTAATTCAGTCAGTCAGTTACCGATCCAGCGGAATGGAGCTAAGCACAGGCAAAATCCTAGAGGAAAACCTGGTTCTGTCTGCTTTAAACCAGACACTGGGAGATGACTTCACATTTCAGCACTACAATAACCTAACACACAAGGCCAAATCTACTAGAGTTGCTTACTGTACCAACAAGACAGTGAATGTTCCTGAGTGGCCGAGTTAGAGTTTTGACTTAAATCTTCTTGAAAATCCATGGCAACACCTGAAAATGGTTGTCTGGCAATTATTAACAGCCAGATAGACAGAGCTTGAATAATTGTGCAAAGAATAGTGGGCAAATGTTGCACAATCCAGGTGTGGAAAGACCTACAGCTGTAATCTCTGACAAATGTGCTTCTACAAAGTATTGACTCAGGGGTGTGAAAGCTGATGTAAATTTTCAATAAATTTGCAAACATTTATAAAAACATGTTTTCACTTTGTCATTGTAGGGTATTGTGTGTAGATGGGTGAGAGAAAAATCGATTTAATCCATTTTGAATTCATGCTGTAACACAACCAAACGTGGAATATAAATCAAGGGGTATGAATACTTTCTGAACGCACTGTAACTGTTTCGACCAACTCATTCAACAGCTGAGCCATCGATCAAGTGCACACAGATCCAAAACACCTACCGGTTTGTGTCGTGAGATCATAACGTTCCAAAAGCAACTGGACTTGACTCCACTGTAATTTTCAAAATTTCTTCAGTCACCGAGTGCAACAAAAAGCCACTCTAGAGAGATGATTTTCATTAAAAAGTAGGCTACGGAAGTTATTTTACAAACGGACAAAAAAATCGCAGATGTGTTGCATCTTCTTACTTTCTCCTCTTGTCTTGAATGAGTTTCTAAAAAACAACAATAAAAAACACTGAATGAAACAAACAAGAAATCACATCTGCAGAGACCAGAGTTTTTCCCTATTTGTTTTTAAACGAAGCTAGAGTCTATCACGTCCTCAAACAAAAGACAATTGGTTAACTGTCAGAAATGATTGATAGATTCCGTGACCATCTGGCGTTCTGTTCTTTTACAAGGAGCTGGCCACGGTACTGAAACTGGGTACCGAGGAGGTGGGAACGCGAGACACAATTTCTAGGCCACCTTTGTCTTGAGCCTTCGACTACTGTACACAAACCGGTTGATCCAATGCATTCACACACTGTCTATAGACAGTCACGTATGCCACCACATTTGAAAATTAACTGAACGTCATTGCCTGAGCAGTGAGCATTGCTATTACATCATCGCCTTAGAGCTCTAGGCATGCACTCCTAATTGAACTACTTAATTTGTAGACACGTGCAATTGATAAATGTACAACCAATTTCACACAGGCTACAATAATTAAGATTAATATTTTATGTGTTCCCGCAGTGTAAGTAGGACACGTCAAGTGGCCAAATGAATTACCAAACCATTAAGGGAGACCTTGCCAAGTACCGTAAAATCAGACCAGAAGTGGATCACGACTGCCCCCTGTGGACGTTAATACTTTCACAGGAGTGCATATGAGTGAGATTTAAGATATCCACAACAATATTTTAATTAATGCAATGATAGAAAGAGAGCGAGAGAGAGAAATTAAATTAACTAATGCATTAGAATTCTAGCATTATAAACTGTCTGAATCGTCTAAGTCAAGAAATTATCATCAGTCAAAGTGAACAAATACATTTATTGATTCTGAGAGCATTGATTTCAGAGGAGGGACATTGATTGGACCTCGGGTCTGCTTCTGATTACCCATTGTAACTGAATGATAATATCAAAACACCTTTAATTGGGGACTTAGGGGTGTTATTTCAACGAGAGCCAAGGGCTTGTTATGGCATACTAGAAGGCTATAAAAAATAAAATAACTCCATATATACACAGTATAAGCTTGAAGTAATTTACAGGGTAAACCACAGGCACTGTGATGCTGAAACATTGGTGGTTAACACAATAAATTACTGGCTGTTTATATGTAGTGTGTACCTCTCTGTATTTATATTTTATAGCCTACAGTTTACTCGCCATTAGTCAACACCGCTACTAACATGTTTGGGTGTTTGGCAGCTCATGCTTTGATCTATGGCACACTAGAAGCTCATTGAGATGCACTAAGCATTTCATTAGACTTTCAGCATTACCAGCTCCACTTGGGAAAGAACAATACAGGCCTGTTGACACTCGGGCTCTTCGGAGTTTAGGTTTTCACCACTGGATTGACTCAAAACTCAATAAGATACACTGCCTTTGCTGTGGCGTACTAATATGAGAAGAAGAGGGGGTTACCAGAGCCATGTATTTAGAGAGTTGGGCCACATTTTAAAATGTTGAAATAATGTTCTAATTGCAGACATTGAGTTGCACAGCATGGTTTAAATATTGCCCATATTTAATGGGGAGCTCACATGGCTGCCATAGAATTTTGTTGTGTCATGTAAATGCATAATAATGCAGTAACCTCAATGTCTCAACTCTCTACATATATGGCTCTGGGGATTATGTACCCCAGAGCCATATTATTATATATATCAGAACTATCAGAAGTATCTGTACTGGGATCTAAATGAAACTCAACAGAGGATGAAGTTCACAGACAGTTTACAGGTAGTTCATCACAGCGTGGTTCTGGTTCAACAGACTTGTTTTCAGTAATGATCAGCATTGCATTTGAAACAGTTTGATGCAGGGATTTGATTGTGACGATAGAAGTATGTCAGAGATAATGAGACAGCTGGTTGGTGGGTATGGCTTGTTTGACAGGCAGGGTGATGAAGTGACTCAGAAGAACGTCCTACAGAAAGACAGAAACAGGTGAATTACTTGGATGTCAACCGTTGAGAGCCGTAAAACATGTCTTTAGTCACAAGTAGAAGCAAGTTAGAAATAACACATGCAGATGTGTGGAGAAACCCTATAGGTCTGTGTTCTCCAAAATTAACTGATTGAATCCACTGGTGGGTTGCATTGGATTCTATTTGAGCTACGAATTGTGACCAGAAAGATTTGTTTCAACTAGATAGGTCATAATTTGGTTGGTACATGGGAACATTCCAAAAAAGTATTTGGTGGGTCATAGCACCAAAACAGTTGGGACAGTTTGGGGACCACCACTATAGTAATCTCCCAGTATACAGTACCAGTCAAAAGTTTGGACACACCTACTCATTCAAGGATTATTCTTTATTTTTTACTATTTTCTGCATTGCAGAATGATGTTGAAGACTTCAAAATTATGAAATAACATGACATATGGAATCATGTAGTAACCAAAAAAGTGTTACACAAATCAAAATATATTTTAGATTTTAGATTCTTCAAAGTAGCCACCCTTTGCCTTGATGACAGCTTTGCACACTCTTGGCATTCCCTTAACCAGCTTCATGAGGAATGCCTTTTCACAGTCTTGAAGGAGTTCCCACATATGCTGAGCACTTGTTGGCTGCTTTTCCTTCACTCTGCGATCCAACTCATCCCAAACCATTGGGTTGAGGTTGGGTGATTGTGGAGTCTAGGTCATCTGATGCAGCACTCCATCACTCCATCATTCTTGCTGTAATAGCCCTTACACAGCCTGGAGGTGTGTTGAGTCATTGACCTGTTGAAAAACAAATTGTAGTCCCACTACGCGCAAACCAGATGGGATGTCGTATCGCTGCAGAATGCTGTGGTAGCCATGATGGTTAAGTGTGCCTTGAATTCTAAATAATCACAGACAGTGTCACCAGCAAAGCACCCCCACACCATCACACCTCCTCCTCCATACTTCACGGTGGGAACCACACATGCGGAGATCATCAGTTCACCTACTCTGCGTCTCACAGGTTGGAACCAAATATGTCAAATTTGGACTTATCAGACCAAAGGACAGATTTCCACCTGTCTAATGTCCATTGCTCGTGTTTGTTTCTGTCACGTCCTGACCAGTAATAGGAGTTATTTGTATTGTAGTTTGGTCAGGACGTGGCAGGGGGTATTTGTTTTATGTGGTTCGGGGTGGTTGGTTGTTTAGAAGGGTGTTTGATGTATTATTTCCGTGTTTTGGGCTATGTTATGTTTTGTCTTTCTATGTTCATTCTAGTATTAGTATTTCTTTGTTTAGGTCATTGGGTGTTGGACTCTCAATTGGAGGCAGGTGTTTCCTAGTTGCCTCTGATTGAGAGTCCTATATATAGGTATGTGTTTGTAGTTTGTGGGAGATTGTGCTAGGTATAGCTTAGTTGCCTTACCAGCTTGTTATGAGTCATTGTGTTTTGTGTACGTGTTTATTATTGTTTCCCTTCTTTTCCTAAATAAAGAAGATGAGTACACATGATCCCGCTGCGTTTTGGTCCGACAAAGATTTTTCCTTATCGTCTGACGAAGAAGAATGTGACAGTTTCTCTTCTTTGGTTTTCCAAGATGGCGTAGCAGTCATACGTCTTTGTCCTAGCGTGTCCCTTGTATATATCTTTTTACATCTTTTTCTTCATATCTTTTAAAAATATTTTCCTAAACCTCAACTTCTAAATACTCTCCTGCAACCCGCCTCACCCAATGTGGAGTGGATCTGTTTATTTATTTTTTTCTAAAGTATTTCTATTTACTTCGGATCTGGAATCCCTCAACTGAAGCTAGCCAGCTAACTACCTACCAGCTATCAGTCAGCAAACCATTGCTAGTGGTCATCAGCTAACCTTTAGCTCGGAAAGCTCTCGCCAGTTCGAACAACGTGACTCAAACCAGAGCATAACGGACCTATTATTATTTTATATATTTTTTCCCCCCATATCCCCGGATTCCTATCGCAAACTCTGAACATTTTCATCTGGATCTTCGCAACTAGCTAACCGCAATCCCAGGTGACTATTCCTGGCTAGCATTCCATCCCGGAGCAAGCACCAATTAGCTTGAAACTAGCTTGGCCAGGGCTCCTGTGCTACCACCGAAGCCCACTCCTGGGCTACAATATCCGGACCCCTTCTACTGCCGGTACGGGGCACGGAACCCCACCGATCCTCTACGACTGGAATACCGACATAATCTGCCCGAGGATTCCAACAGGCCCCTCAGGCGCGACGTCCGCTGAAGGCCCATTCTGCTAACCGGCCTGCTAGCTATCTAGAGCTACTTGAACCCTACTAATTCCACGATTGGTCTATCGACGTCACCGCACGAAGAGGCAAAAACAGACTTACCCCCATCGCGACTTCCCCCAAAGGCTAACTTGCTAGCCCCGGTCTGCTAACTGCTAGCTTGCCTGCCCCGGTCAGCCAACTGCTTGCTTGCTAACCCGGTCTGCTAACTGCTAGCTTGCCTGCCACGGTCTGCTAATTCCTAGCTTGTTTAGCCCCGGCGTACTAACTGTTAGCTTGTTAGCACCGGCCTGCTAACTGTCTGAATCGCCGTGTCCCCAGTCAGCCCAACCAATCACTGGACCCATATGTTCACTTGGCTACGCATGCCTCTCTCTAATATCAATATGCCTCGTCCATTACTGTCCTGGTTAGTGATTACTGTCTTATTTCACTGTAGAGCCTCTAGCCCTGCTCAATATGCCTTAACCAACCATGTTGTTCCACCTCCTACATATGCGATGACATCACTTGGTTTAAACATCTCTAGAGACTATATCTCTCTCATCATTACTCAATGCCTAGGTTTACCTCCAACGTACTCACATCCTACCTTACCTTTGTCTGTACACTATGCCTTGAATCTATGCTATCATGCCCAGAAACCTGCTCCTTTTACTCTCTGTTCCAAACGTGCTAGACGGCCAGTTCGTATAGCCTTTAGCCGTACCCTTATCCTACTTCTCCTCTGTTCCTCTGGTGATGTGGAGGTTAATCCAGGTCCTGCAGTGCCTAGCTCCACTCCCACTCCCCAGGTGCTCTCATTTGTTGACTTCTGTAACCGTAAAAGCCTTGGTTTCATGCATGTTAACATTACAAGCCTACTCCCTAAGTTTGTTTTACTCACTGCTTTAGCACACTCTGCCACCCCGGATGTCTTAGACGTGTCTGAATCCTGGCTTATGAAAACCACCAAAAACCCTGAAATCTCCATTGCTAACTATAATATTTTCCGCCAAGATAGAACTGCCGAAGGGGGCGGTGTTGCAATCTACTGTATTACTATCAAAGTCTGTACCTATCCAAGTCTGTACCCAAACAATTCGAGATTCTACTTCTAAAAATTCACCTTTCCAGAAATGTCTCTCACTGTTGCCGCTTGCTATAGACCTCCCTCTGCCCCCAGTTGTGCCCTCGATACCATATGTGAATTGATTGCCCCCATCTATGTTCTGAGCTCGTGCTACTAGGTGACCTAAACTGGGACATGCTTAACACCCCGGCCATCCTACAATCTAAGCTTCATGCCCTCAATCTCACACAAATTATCAATGAACCTACCAGGTACAACCCCAAATCCGTAAACACGGGCACCCTCATAGATGTCATCCTAACTAACTCACCCTCCAAATACATTAATTAGCGCTTGATGGTTTTTGCGACTGCACTTGAAGAAGCTTTCCAAGTTCTTGAAATGTTCTGGATTGACTGAAGTTCATGTCTTAAAGTAATGATGGACTGTTATTTCTCTTTGCTGAGCTGTTCTTGCCATAAAATGGACTTGGTCTTTTACCAAATAGGGCTAACTTCTGTAAATCCCCCCTACCTTGTCACAACACAACTGATTGGCTCAAACGCATTAAGAAAGAAAGAAATTCCACAAATGAACTTTTAAAAAGGCACACCTGTTAATTGAAATACATTCCAGGTGACTACCTCATGAAGCTGGTTGAGAGAATGCCAAGAGTGTGCAAAGCTGTCATAAAGGGTGGCCACTTTGAAGAATCTCAAATATAAAATATATTTTGATTTGTTTAACACTTTTTGGTTACTACATGATTCCATTTGTTTTATTTTATAGTTTTGATGTCTTCACTACTATTCAACAATGTAGAAAATAGTACAAATAAAGAAGAACCCTGGAATGAGTAGGTGTGTCCAAACTTTTGACTGGTACTGTAGGTCAAAACGTGTAACAGTCCCGATTGACTAACGTCAATCAGAACAACTGCTGAAGGCTGGCAGAAGGCTATGTCAAGACCGATGTTACGCTACGTATGGCAGTGACCTCTTAGGACAGATCATTAGACATACACATATGTGCAGTATGTCTATGACTCTAGAAGACAGGCACTGTGTCATTCATTGTGAAATGAAGTGTCTAAAATGAGAGGTATGAAACTTGACTTGAAGCTGGTGTGTCCTTGTTTCTGATTGACAGTCACATGAATTAGATGCATAGTGCACAAGAACAAAAAGTCCACCTCACCTAGTGCTAAACAGATCATGGCAAACATCCCTTCTGTCAGGGGCAAAGGGGTGTGTGGGGGTAAGGGTTTACCCTCAGGTCAGGATGGGAGTTTAGGGTTAAAACTGGAGCCGGTAGCCGTGTCTGTACACTGATGCACTGCCTTCAACACCTTTCTGTTCGCAGTGGGACTGACTGATGCTGACTTAGGGCTGAACACACACAGAGACGCAGACACAGTCGGACAAACACAGTGGGACAGACACACACGACATAGAGACATGAACATGGACAGATACACAGTCTGACAGACATACACAACACTGACCAGGTTCCTTGAGGGAGTGGCCATCTAGCTACAGTCTGACAGACATACCCAACACTGACCAGGTTCCTTGAGGGAGTGGCCATCTAGCTACAGTCTGACAGACATACCCAACACTGACCAGGTTCACTGAGGGAGTGGCCATCTAGCTACAGTCTGACAGACATAGACAACACTGACCAGGTTCCTTGAGGGAGTGGCCATCTAGCTACAGTCTGACAGACATACCCAACACTGACCAGGTTCACTAAGGGAGTGGCCATCTAGCTACAGTCTGACAGACATACCCAACACTGACCAGGTTCACTGAGGGAGTGGCCATCTAGCTACAGTCTGACAGACATAGACAACACTGACCAGGTTCACTGAGGGAGTGGCCATCTAGCTACAGTCTGACAGACATACACAACACTGACCAGGTTCCTTGAGGGAGTGGCCATCTAGCTACAGTCTGACAGACATACCCAACACTGACCAGGTTCACTGAGGGAGTGGCCATCTAGCTACAGTCTGACAGACATAGACAACACTGACCAGGTTCACTGAGGGAGTGGCCATCTAGCTACAGTCTGACAGACATACCCAACACTGACCAGGTTCCTTGAGGGAGTGGCCATCTAGCTACAGTCTGACAGACATACCCAACACTGACCAGGTTCACTGAGGGAGTGGCCATCTAGCTACAGTCTGACAGACATACACAACACTGACCAGGTTCACTGAGGGAGTGGCCATCTAGCTACAGTCTGACAGACATAGACAACACTGACCAGGTTCACTAAGGGAGTGGCCATCTAGCTACAGTCTGACAGACATACCCAACACTGACCAGGTTCACTGAGGGAGTGGCCATCTAGCTACAGTCTGACAGACATACACAACACTGACCAGGTTCACTGAGGGAGTGGCCATCTAGCTACAGTCTGACAGACATACACAACACTGACCAGGTTCCTTGAGGGAGTGGCCATCTAGCTACAGTCTGACAGACATACCCAACACTGACCAGGTTCACTGAGGGAGTGGCCATCTAGCTACAGTCTGACAGACATACACAACACTGACCAGGTTCACTAAGGGAGTGGCCATCTAGCTACAGTCTGACAGACATACCCAACACTGACCAGGTTCCTTGAGGGAGTGGCCATCTAGCTACAGTCTGACAGACATACCCAACACTGACCAGGTTCACTGAGGGAGTGGCCATCTAGCTACAGTCTGACAGACATACCCAACACTGACCAGGTTCCTTGAGGGAGTGGCCATCTAGCTACAGTCTGACAGACATACCCAACACTGACCAGGTTCCTTGAGGGAGTGGCCATCTAGCTACAGTCTGACAGACATACACAACACTGACCAGGTTCACTGAGGGAGTGGCCATCTAGCTACAGTCTGACAGACATACCCAACACTGACCAGGTTCACTGAGGGAGTGGCCATCTAGCTACAGTCTGACAGACATACACAACACTGACCAGGTTCACTAAGGGAGTGGCCATCTAGCTACAGTCTGACAGACATACACAACACTGACCAGGTTCACTGAGGGAGTGGCCATCTAGCTACAGTCTGACAGACATACCCAACACTGACCAGGTTCACTAAGGGAGTGGCCATCTAGCTACAGTCTGACAGACATACACAACACTGACCAGGTTCACTGAGGGAGTGGCCATCTAGCTACAGTCTGACAGACATAGACAACACTGACCAGGTTCACTGAGGGAGTGGCCATCTAGCTACAGTCTGACAGACATAGACAACACTGACCAGGTTCACTGAGGGAGTGGCCATCTAGCTAAAATCACATCAGAGTTGACACATAAAGAAGTGAATTAAAACAGTACGCCCAGCATCTACTTTCAGTTTAATCATTGTGAGCATTTGTAGGCTATGCATTCACATTTAAAAAAATGTAATTGAACCTTTATTTAACTAGGCAAGTCAGTTAAGAACAAATTCTTATTTACAATGACAGCCTACCGGGGAACGGTGGGTTAACTGCCTTGTTCAGGGGCAGAATGACAGATTTGTACCTTGTCAGCTTGGGGATTCGATCCAGCAACCTTTTGGTTACTGGCCCAAAACTCTAACCACTAGGCTACCTGCCGTCACATAGATTGTACTATATGTTGAGTTGATGGAGTGATTATACTACATGTTGAGTTGATGGAGAGATCATACTACATGTTGAGTTGATGGAGCGATTATACTACATGTTGAGTTGATGGAGAGATTGTACTACATGTTGAGTTGATGGAGAGATTGTACTATATGTTGAGTTGATGGAGAGATTGTACTATATGTTGAGTTGATGGAGAGATTGTACTATATGTTGAGTTGATGGAGAGATTGTACTATATGTTGAGTTGATGGAGAGATTGTACTATATGTTGAGTTGATGGAGAGATTGTACTATATGTTGAGTTGATGGAGAGATTATACTACATGTTGAGTTGATGGAGAGATCATACTACATGTTGAGTTGATGGAGCGATCATACTACATGTTGAGTTGATGGAGCGATTATACTACATGTTGAGTTGATGGAGCGATTATACTATATGTTGAGTTGATGGAGAGATTATACTACATGTTGAGTTGATGGAGAGATTATACTACATGTTGAGTTGATGGAGAGATCATACTACATGTTGAGTTGATGGAGAGATCATACTACATGTTGAGTTGATGGAGCGATTATACTACATGTTGAGTTGATGGAGCGATTATACTATATGTTGAGTTGATGGAGAGATTATACTACATGTTGAGTTGATGGAGAGATTATACTACATGTTGAGTTGATGGAGAGATTATACTATATGTTGAGTTGATGGAGAGATTATACTAC
Organism: Salmo salar; assembly: GCF_965601325.2. NCBI lineage: Eukaryota > Metazoa > Chordata > Actinopteri > Salmoniformes > Salmonidae > Salmo > Salmo salar. The sequence goes on from NC_138313.1 coordinate 41,167,879, forward strand.
ATGTTGAGTTGATGGAGAGATTATACTACATGTTGAGTTGATGGAGAGATTATACTACATGTTGAGTTGATGGAGAGATTATACTACATGTTGAGTTGATGGAGAGATTATACTACATGTTGATGGAGAGATCATACTACATGTTGAGTTGATGGAGAGATTATACTACATGTTGAGTTGATGGAGAGATTATACTACATGTTGAGTTGATGGAGTGTTTATACTACATGTTGAGTTGATGGAGAGATTGTACTATATGTTGAGTTGATGGAGAGACTGTACTATACAGTGAGGGAAAAAAGTATTTGATCCCCTGCTGATTTTGTACGTTTGCCCACTGACAAAGAAATGATCAGTCTATAATTTTAATGGTAGGTTTATTTGAACAGTGAGAGACAGAATAACAACAAACAAATCCAGAAAAACGCATGTCAAAAATGTTAGAAATTGATTTGCATTTTAATGTTTATTGTTATTCTGTCTCTCACTGTTCAAATAAACCTACCATTAAAATTATAGACTGATCATTTCTTTGTCAGTGGGCAAACGTACAAAATCAGCACGGGATCAAATACTTTTTTTCCTCACTGTATGTTGAGTTGATGGCAAATGTACTTACTCCTCATCTTCGTATTCTTTTGGAGGTGACACTGCTATCACCAGCTCAATCCAATCCTAAAGACACACAGACATATAAAGAAATAAAAAAATCTATCACGTTTGGCTCATATAACATCTTCCTAAAACTGTGATGACATGTCTATCCCTCTTCCATACAGTATTTGTATGGTTACAAAATATCACAAAAGACCTATTGGTAAAATTGAATCCACCCCTCCTCTCTCTTCTCCGCCCCACACCTCCCCTCTCCTCTCTTCACTATAAAACCAACTGGTCTGATTGTGAATGTTTTGATTGGGGCTGGCCTTTATAACCATATCAATAAAACTCATGTACGGCAACAAATGACCATCAGTACAAATGATCAGGGTAGTACCAAACAATACAGCATCAATATGATACATGTCTGTTTAATGAGAATAGTCATGAGCGTAAGCTGCCTAACTCATCGATTAGGCTGTGAGAAATACCCGCCAGTATTTCTGTTAGAAGATATTGTTGTCAGAGTTGCTGTAAAAGAGACAGTAGTACCCCTCCACTGTTCCAGGCCAAGTTCAGAGCATTCTCTCCTTCTGTCAGTGAGGAGTCAGTCAGGACCTTCCCATTCACAGCCATCACCTCATCTCCTGGTACTATCCCACCTGGGGAGGCACACACACACACACACACACACACACACACAGGCACACACACACAGGCACAGTCAGGACAATAAACTCATGAATTGCTGTCTGCATATTTTTTTTACAAACCACAACCTTAGTGCTGCCTATGTAGATAGAATGTTTGCTTTGGAACCAGATCCCACTCAATAGCCTGGGATTAGTTTCTACTATAACGTCTCCAAGAGGATATGAAATGAGTCAGCCTGATGAACATCAGACTGAGAAATTGGGTATAATACAACTTTTCTCATTACTATTCTGAAATCATACACAAAACAACATTCCAACTTTATTGTTAACAACAGAGCGTAAAGAAAGAGATTCATGTTTGTCAGGTTCTTTATATGAAGCCAAAATCAATCAAGTGTTGAAACACAAAATCATTTGTCTATGTACACCAACAACAACAAAGGATAAAAATCAGTATTGATGAATTGCATTTTGAATAGAATGCTTTAACATATACAAATGGGGTTGCTTTCTTATGGACTTCGTTATGACATTTATGGACTCACCATGTTTGTCTACTGAGCTTCCATCATAAATGGCAGATACCACTAGCTTTCCCAGAGGGGAGTCTACACCCCCCTCCACGGCCAGATCAAGTGGTCCAACCTAAGGTAAGAGAGATCAAATCAAATTGTATTTGCCACATGCACCCAATACAACAGGTGTAGACCTTACAGTGAAATGCTTACTTATAAGCCCTTAACCAACAATGCAGTTTTAAGAAGAAAAAAAGAGTGAAAAAATGTGTATTTACTATAATAAACTGGATAAAAAAAAACGTATCTATAAAATAAAACATAAAAATAAAACATAAGAAAAATATAAATAATTAAGGAGTAACAATAAAATAACAGCAGCAAGGCTATATACGGGGGTAGAGAGTCAATGTGGAGACTATATACAGGGGGAACCGGTATAGAGTCAATGTGGAGACTATATACAGGGGGGTACCGGTACAGAGTCAATGTGGAGACTATATACAGGGGGGTACCGGTACAGAGTCAATGTGGAGACTATATACGGGGGTACCGGTACAGAGTCAATGTGCTGGGGCACCGGTTAGTCGAGGTAATATGTACATGTAGGTGGGGGTGAAGTGACTATGCATGGATAATAAACAGAGAGTAGCAGCAGAGTAAAAATGGGGGGACGACGACAATGCGACGACAATGCAAATAGTCCGGGTAGCCATTTGATTAGCTGTTCAGGAGTCTTATGGCTTGGGGGTAGAAGCTGTTAAGAAGCCTTTTGGACATAGATTTGATGCTCCGCTACCGCTTGCTGTGCTGTAGTAGAGAGAACAGTCTATGACTAGGGTGGCTGGAGTCTTTGACAATATTTTGGGCCTTCCTCTGCTCTTGATGGTGCAGCAGTAGAACCTTTTGAGGATCCGAGGACCTATGACAAATCTTTTCAGTCTCCTGAGGGGGAATAGGCACTGTCGTGCCCTCTTCACGACTGTCTTGGTGTGTTTGGACCATGATAGTTTGTTGGTGACATGGACACCAAGGAACTTGAAGCTCTCAAACTGCTCCACTACAGCCCCGTCAATGAGAATGAGGGCGTGCTCCTTCTCCTGTAGTCCAAAATCATCTCCTTTGTCTTGATCATGATGAGGGAGAGGTTGTTATCCTGGCACCACATGGCCAGGTCTCTGACCTCCTCCCTATAGGCTGTCTCATCGTTGTCGGTGATCAGATCTACCACTATTGTGTTGTTGGCAAACTTAATGATGGTGTTGGAGTCGTGCTTGGCCATGCAGTCATGGGTGAACAGGGAGTACAGGAGGGGACTGAGCATGCACCCCTGAGGGACACCCGTGTTGAGGATCAGCGTGGCAGATGTGTTGTTACCTACACTTACCACATGGGGCGCCCCGTCAGGAAGTCCAGGATCCAGTTGCAGAGGGAGGTGTTCAGTCCCAGGGTCCTTAGCTTAGTGATGAGCTTTGAGGGCACTATGGTGTTGAACGCTGAGCTGTAGTCAATGAATAGCATGCTCACATAGGTGTTCCTTTTGTCCAGGTGGGAAAGTGCATTGTGGAATGCAATAGAGATTGCATCATCTGTGGATCTGTTGGGGCGGTATCCAAATTGGAGTGGGTCTCGGGTTTCTGTGATAATGGTGTTGATGTGAGCCATGACCAGCCTTTCAAAGCACCTCATGACTACAGACGTGAGTGCTACAGGTCAGTAGTCATTTAGGCAGGTTACCTTGGTGTTCTTGGGCACAAGGACTATGGTGGTCTGCTTGAAACATGTTGGTATTACAGACTTAGACAGGAAGAGGTTGAAAATGTCAGTGAAGATATTTGCCTGTTGGTCAGCGCATGCTCGGAGTACACGTCCTGGTAATCCGTCTGGCCCTGCGAATGTTGACATGTTTAAAGGTCTTACTCAGATTGGCTACGGAGAACGTGATCACACAGTCATCCGGATTAGCTGATGCTCTCATGCATGTTTCAGTGTTGCTTGCCTCAAAGCGAGCATAGAAGTTATTTTGCTTGTCTGGTAGGCTCGTGTCACTGGGCAGCTCGTGGCTGTGCTTCCCTTTGTAGTCTGTAATAGTTTGCAAGCCCTGCCACACCCCACGAGTGTCGGGGCCGGTGTAGTACGATTTAATCTTAGTCCTGTATTGACTCTTTGCCTGTTTGATGGTTCGTCGGAGGGCATAGCGGGATTTCTTATAAGTGTCCGGGTTAGATTCCCGCTCCTTGAAAGCGGCAGCTCTACGCTTTAGTTCAGTGCGGCTGTTCCCTGTAATCCATGGCTTCTGGTTGGGGTATGTACATACAGTCACTGTGGGGACGACATCATCGATGTACTTATTGATGAAGCCAGTAAGTGATGTGGTGTATTCTTCAATGCCATCGGAAGAATCCCGGAACATATTCCAGTCTGTGCTCGCAAAACAGTCCTGTAGCTTAGCATCTGCGTCATCTGACCACTTCCTTATTGAGCGAGTCACTGGTACTTCCTGCTTTAGGTTTTGCTTGTAAGCAGGAATCAGGAGGATAGAATTATTGTCAGATTTGCCAAATGGAGGGCGAGGGAGAGCTTTGTACGCGTCTCTGTGTGTGGAGTAAAGGTGGTCTAGATTTCTTTCCCTCTGGTTGCACATTTAACATGCTGGTAGACATTGAAATTACATGTAATCCATTCATTACATACAATTTAAAGCTTTAGATGCATTGTCATCATCCTACTGAATGTCTGTCTGAGGCAATAAAGGAATGGTTCTGCAGGGCAAGATTAGCTGTATGGTCCCTGAAGGAAAATGTGTTTTGATCTTTCTTTCCTTCATAAAAAGCTTAGCAACCTGAGAAGTATAGTCATAACTGGACAGTTCATCCTGAGGGGGGTTCTGATTACCTTTTTGATTCTCAGCAGTCTCACGTCTCGTCCAGCTATCTGCTCCGAGGAGAACTGTTAACACAGCCAGAGAGTGGGATGGTTACATCACAACACTGGATCACAGTGAATAGACATGTACACTCTTAGATTAAAAAGGGGTTCCAAAAGGATTCTTCGGCAGTCCCCATAGAACCTTCCTTATTCAAAGAGTTATCCTATGGGGACAGCTGAAGAACCCTTTTAGGTTCTATATACTGTAGCACCTTTTTTCTAAGATTGTATAGATGGTACAATCTATACATTATATCTTCATGATATATGGCTATAGATGTAGAAAACTGCTTCCCTGAGGTGCATTTACTTTTTCAAAGAAAGATGAGAACAAAAGAGATGTTCCACTGACGTTTCCAGAAAGGCTATAACACAGAATGGCTGTAACAGTGACTCAATGAGGATCTATGGTTACCTAGAAGGCATGGCTCACATTGGATGGAGACTGACATTTACACACAGCTTTATAGTCAAAGACACGATTCACAGGTCTTCAAAGGCACGTCTTTTGTTTGGTCTCTTGGTAAAGATCTTATTGGCATCCCACTGGGCACACACTGGTTGAATCAATGTTGTTTCCACGTCATTTCAATGAAATGACGTTGAACCAACGTGGAATAGACATTGAATTGACGTCTGTGCCCAGTGGGATATGAATGATCTACTTCTTCAAAGAGATGTATTTGCATATGGTTGGTTCTACACCTGTATACATGACATTATCCTATATGTCTAATAGTCTGGCAGATATAGACAGGCTAAGCTCAGGCATACAGTACCATGGAGAGGGGATCAAAGTCTTCCACATATTTCTGAAAAACAAACAACATACGATTAGACCAGGGTTTCTTTGGGACCCAAAGTTGGCCCTGAGAATGTGAGAGGTGGGTCGCGAGTTATGAGTAAACATTTATAATCACACACTGTTTCTTCTTATTTTGAGTTGTTCGAGGACAGTACATTTTTCATTTGGGTCTCGAGCTGAAAAAGCTTAAGAGCCTCTGGATTAGATAATGCAGAAATGACACGGTGAACTGAGGTTTAGCTCCACAAGGAAACATGGTTGAGCAATAGGCCTGCAATATAGTCTTATATCACCCTGGTCTCAACTGATTTATTGCCCTAGTTCATACAAAGGATTTGGATAATTCTGACATTTTACACAATCTGTGATGTAAACTGAAATGGCAATTTTTTCTTTTGTTAATTTTAAACATTGTAAAACTTCTTCATAGGTTCAACACAAACCAGGTCAATGTAGTGTGTCATTTATCATTATGTATCTAAATGACTTTTGTATGTAATCAGGCCCTAGCAGAGAATGGGTGTGCTGAGTGTTGAAGAGATAGATTTCTTTTGACAACCACTTCTATGTCTTTAAATGGATTAATTTAATAATATGAGAAAAACCAAGGTTGTGGATCCGTTTTCCATATCTTTCCATCTCGAGCTTTGTAAAATAAAGGTCTATGCGACTGTAGCGATAAGAACGTCAGTATGAATATCAGCTAACTATATATTCAACTATTTAAATAAAATTGTTGCTTCAAATGTCAGGGATTTCTTCGTCGGAGGACGATATAGCGAAATCATCGTCGGAAAAAGATGACCAAAATGCAGCAGGGTTGTGATAGTTCATTTTTGAACATTTAATAAACTCAAAAACGAACATACAAAAATAACAAAACGAACTTACGATTTACAGACAGTCCTGTTAGGCTTACACACGCTAAACACGAAACAATCTCCCACAAATACACAGACAAACACACCCAACTAATATAGGACTTCCAATCAAAGGCAACACCACACAGCTGCCTTCAATTGGAAGTCCACCCCAATTAACTCAACATAGAAACAGATCAACCAGACTACACATAGAAATACATCAACATAGACCATAACTCAAAACCCGGAAATAATAAATCAAACGCCCTCCTAACTAACACACCACCCTGAACCACATAAAACAAATACCCTCTGCCACGTCCTGACCAAACTAAAATGACAATTAACCCTTATACTGGCCAGGACGTGACATCAAAAACCAACGCTTTATTGCTAAAACCAACACATTTCAGAGTTTCAATGCAATGGTTGTAACTACAGTGGCTTGCGAAAGTATTCACCCCCCTTGGCATTTTTCTTATTTTGTTGCCTTACAACCTGGAATTAAAATGGATTTTGGGGGGGGTTGTATCATTGGATTTACACAACATGCCTAACACTTTGCAGATGCAAAATATTTTTTATTATGAAACAAACAAGAACTAAGACAAAAAAAAAATTACAACTTGAGTGTGCATAACTATTCACCCCCACAAAGTCAAAACTTTATAGAGCCACCTTTTGCAGCAATTACAGCTACAAGTCTCTTGGGGTATGTTTCTATAAGCTTGGCACATCTAGCCACTGGGATTTTTGCCCATTCTTCAAGGCAAAACTGCTACAGCTCCTTCAAGTTGGATGTGTTCCGCTGGTGTACAGCAGTCTTTAAGTCATACCACAGATTCTCAATTGGATTGAGGTCTGGGCTTTGACTAGGCCATTTCAATACATTTAAACGTTTCCCCTTAAACCACTAGTGTTGCTTTAGCAGCATGCTTAGGGTCAATGTCCTGCTGGAAGGTGAACCTTCGTCCCAGTCTCAAATCTCTGGAAGACTGAAACAGGTTTCCCTCAAACATTTCCCTGTATTTAGCGCCATCCATCATTCCTTCAATTCTGACCAGCTTCCCAGTCCCTGCCAATGAAAAACATCCCCACAACATGATGCTGCCACCACCATGCTTCACTGCGGGGATGGTGTTCTCGGGGTGATGAAATGTTTTGTATTTGGCCAAAAATCTCCATTTTGGTCTCATCTGACCAGAGTACTTCTTTTGGGGAGTTTCCCACATGCCTTTTGGCGAACACCAAACGTGTTTGCTAATTTTTTTCTTTAAGTAATGTCTTTTTTCTGGCCACTCTTCCGTAAAGCACAGCACTCTGGAGTGCACGGCTTAAAGTGGTCCTATGGACAGATTCTCCGCTGTGGAGCTTTGCAGCTCCTTCAGGGTTATCTTTGGTCTCCTTGTTGCATCTCTGATTAATGCACTCCTTGCCTGGTCTGTGAGTTTTGGTGGGCGGCCCTCTCTTGGCAAGTTTGTTGTGGTGCCATATTCTTTCCATTTTTTAATAATGGATTTAATGGTGCTCTGTGGAATGTTCAAAGTTTTGGATCTTTTTTTATAACCCAACCCTGATCTGTACTTCTCCACAACTTTGTCCCTGACCTGTTTGGAGAGCTCCTTGGTCTTCATAGTGCCGCTTGCTTGATGGTGCCCCTTGCTTTGTGGTGTTGCAGACTCTGGGGCCTTTCAGAACAGGTGTATATATACTGAGATCATGTGACAGATCATGTGACACTTAGATTGCACACAGGTGGACTTTATTTAACTAATTATGTGACTTCTGAAGGTCATTGGTTGTACCATATCTTATATAGGGGCTTCATAGCAAATGGGGTGAATACATATGCACGCACGTCTTTTTCCGTTTTTATTTTTTAAATAAGTTATTTTTTTAATTTCACTTCACCAATTTGGACTATTTTCTGTATGTCCATTACATGAAATCCAAATAAAAATCTATTTCAATTACAGGTTGTAATGAAACAAAATAGGAAAAACGCAAAGGGGTGAATGCTTTTGCAAGGCACTCTATAAAACATAGATTTTTGAAGCAAATTTCCATTGTCACTGAAAATCTGTTTTTCAGTTTTCTCCACTGTTCAATCACTTTCGTTTGAAAAAGTGAGATAGCGACCGCATTTCTAATTTTCACTTCAAAACATCTCAAAAGGAGTTGAAAATAAAAAACAAAACAGGCTTGTTCAATCTGCCTTTCACGTGTCTCTGCCTGCTAATGTCACATTCACAGTGTGACATCTAAAGGCTCATCTTTCTCCTCTAGGACAGGCCTCATTGACACACACACACACGCACATACACACACAAAAGCACACACACCGTCATCTGTGACCATCAAAATCTGAGGGCCACAGCTCCTCATTCTGCATTCATGGACAAAGGAGGAATAAAAAGCGGCTCTATAAAAGCATTGCTTTCTGAATGAAAGTTGATTGAATCTGATTGAGTAAGATAACGTTCTGAGTACAAGCCTATTCATTGCAATGACATTGACGTCTTTTGAATATAATCATAACAAGATAATAATTAAGTGGGTGCTTACATTTGTCCTATTTCACACATGTATAAGTGTGAATTGGTAAATAGTTTTCTTGCATATCCCACACCTAAGAACCCACAGAGAGTGGGGTCAGAGTTAAGTTCCTTGCTCATGGACACATCAACAGATTTTTGAAAGCATCACAAGAACAAAAGGCCCTCTGAGGTACGAGGCTGCATCTCAAATTGCCTATAGTGCACCACTTTCCACCAGATACAGTATAGTGCAGAATATAGGGAATAGCAGAGTGCCAATTGAGATTTCCACAGAGTTTGTTATGACAGATCTGGAAGTGTAGGGAATGAATTTACGAACAAGGACTGTAAAATCAAAGTTCTTTTTAACAATAATCATGATCTGTAGGGTTGTGTAAAAACATGGAGCTCTTTCTTCCTAGAGTACAGAAGTTTTTTGTGGTCCCAATCTCATTTTGTATCAAATACTAAAAAGGCCTTGACAGCAGGACAATGCACTGTCAGATAACATGAGGTCAACCTGGACACAAAAAGAAGACGTACACCCACATAATGTACACCATTCAGCATCCACACCATCCGCATATCTACACAGAGACAAAAGAATGCCCAATACATGTGCTCTCCATAGTCATTAGTTGAGTTATCGAACGTGCGACTACAAGGAACTAGTGCATCAAACAAAGAGGAAAGATTGGAAACCAGAGAAGTAAAGGAGTCAGTCACTACACGCATCACTCCGGGGAAGAAAGAGGGATTGATTTAGTTAGGAAAGAGGAAGGGGAAACAGCCACTAAACTACTAATAAACACTCAGCGCAGAGGAGAGGAGAGTCAAAGGAAAAGACAGGAGAGTCTGGGGGGAAGGTGGTGATGGGTATGGATTACTTGTCTCTTGTTGTTTGACCTAAAGGAGGTGTTATACGTCACCATCCGTTTCAGCATCTCCGGCGGCTGTAGCACAGGAACCAGAAGGCATTCAGAAGAGATTGACACAACAACACTAAGCTTCTTCTTTTTCTCTCTATCTCTCTGCATCTTAGGGTTAAGTACTCGTTTACTGACAAGTTCTGCTGATAAACTGCAAAGACTATAATAGTCTCTGTGGATTCACCCTTGACAACATGAATAATATATGAAGACTCAATCCTCCCTTGGTTTTTCTGGATAGTGGTGACCAGTGGAAGCTGCTGAGGGGAGGACGGCTCATAGCAATGGCTGGAACAGAGGAAATGGAATGGCATCAATGGAAACCATGTGTTTGATGTATTTGATACCATTCCAGCCATTACCACGAGCCCGTCGTCCCCAATTAAGGTGCCACCAACCTCCTGTGGTGCTGACATATGGTAAATGACCAGCGGGAGCAGAGTGCTATCTCCATAGTCATGCAATGAAACAGGGTGACAGGGATAGAGGAAGGGACATTAGCATAGCCTCGCTTTTGGATGAAAACCTATTATCTCCAAAACAGAAACCTTTCAGGAAATAGAAAAAACAGCCATATTTTCCTATTAACGAACATACAATTATGCAACTTCAGAAGCTATTTTGAATACATTGTCTTTGTCCTATAGTCATACCACATTCAGGAGAGTTACTGCTTACATGTATAAAATGTAAGTCCCAGTGCAATAAACATTGTGATTTTCCTGTGTTTTATATATATTTCCACACTATGAGACTGGAATAATATTGTAAAATTGTGAAAATGATAAAAACGCTACATCTTCAAACAGCATCTTAAATAATCCTCCTCCTCACCTCGACTCCCCCACCCACCCCCAAAATTTAAATAATAATACAATTTAAAAAACACTTAACCAGGACTTGCACTTGAACCCCCCCCCCCCCACTCCCCCTTCTAGCTCTGACTCTACTGATAGCTACGTTACTGAGGAAAAACATACTTTCTATGTCTGTGATATGTGGTTGTCCCACCTAGCTGTTTTAAGATGAATGCACTAATAAGAGTGTCTGCTAAATAAATCAAATGTAAATGTAGTGTAAGATCTGTTTTGGTTAGGGCCGTGACGATACCAGTATCACAATACTCGTTAGTATTGTGGCAGGGAAAAACAAAACACGAAGCGGATTTAAGTTCTTTACCAAAACAGCCCTAATGTTGGAAACAAACATCACTATGGTGTCATCCAGAGTCACATTTTTATTTATTTTTTTACTTTAGCACACAATATTGCACATACAGCAGGTTTTTAAAGGACCACACAGTTTGATCTTCTGCAATACTGGTATCGTCACAGTCCTAGATTTGGTGGGATGGAGTTCTGGTGTACCTAGTGACATCATCAGGCGGTAAATTAGTTAATAGATCAATAAGAAAGGGTGTTCCAAACCTCTTTGCCAATAACAGCTACTCCCAGACAGTCCTAACAAAATTCTTGCTTGGGAAATTGCTCTTTGCTAAGAAGATATGTGTTTATTTTTGACCATTTGAGTAGAAAACAATCACAGTGAGGTACTTAATTGTTACCCAGAAATTATTTGATATTGAGATAAAAATAACTGCATTGGACCTTTAAGAGGTTTTCATCCAATACCTATGATAGACTCTGCCTGCCTAGCACCTGTGTCAACCTGATAAGGAAGTTAGCATCTGTATGCTAACCATCCTTGTCTTGTACAGCAGAGAAACCAGAGAAACAGCTTGAACAAATAAGCACCCCGACTAGGGACAGTGACAACCAACTAGCACCCCGGCTAGGGACAGTGACAACCAACTAGTACCCCGGCTAGGGACAGTGACAACCAACAAGCACCCCGGCTAGGGACAGTGACAACCAACTAGTACCCCGGCTAGGGACAGTGACAACCAACTAGCACCCCGGCTAGGGACAGTGACAACCAACTAGCACCCCGGCTAGGGACAGTGACAACCAACTAGTACCCCGGCTAGGGACAGTGACAACCAACTAGCACCCCGGCTAGGGACAGTGACAACCAACTAGGAACAGTGACAACAAACTAGCACTCCGGCTAGGGACAGTGACAACAAACTAGTACCCCGGCTAGGGACAGTGACAACAAACTAGTACCCCGGCTAGGGACAGTGACAACAAACTAGTACCCCGGCTAGGGACAGTGACAACCAACTAGGAACAGTGACAACAAACTAGCACCCCGGCTAGGGACAGTGACAACAAACTAGCACCCCGGCTAGGGACAGTGACAACAAACTAGTACCCCGGCTAGGGACAGCGACAGGAGAACATAGCAAGCGTCCACAAAGGGATTGAGGGTTTTTAGGGAGAGCGAAAGAGGGGGGTTAGGAGTGTTTTTCTTACCAGGCCCTCAGAGCGTACGGTAGGTCGTTGGGACTGGCTCTGGGGTAGCATGACTGGTTTAGACATGGTAGGGGCAATCTGACACCTCTGGTTGGGCAGGCTAGGAGCTATTTGCTTTTGGGAACATCCATTCAGCAGCAAATATGACAGCAAGCAATGGGGTTACGGTGGTCTACAGTGAGAAGCAGGATTCTGCTGCTGAATCCCAGAACAAACAGCTCATGATGAAACCAGTGACATGAGTGATTTAACCCTGTGATTTAACCCTGTGATTTAACCCTGTGTATATCTATGTTTAACCCTGTAAGGATCAGAGCCCTGGGCATGTTCTAGAACTGTGAAGAAAGTTGTGTGGTTTAAATGTCAACAGATCTCCAGCTTGTCTCAACATTTTTCCACATCACACAAGTACCTCCTTCAAGGCAGGCTTAATGAACACTCTCAAATATCAGACTTACCAGGGGATTGCTTGAATTGGATACACCACTGACGTGGGAAGTGTTTATCATCACCTGAGCCAGGGAAAGAGTACTGTGTATTCATCCCTGAATTACTTTTGCAAAACACTGCGGAAATATGAATGTTATACACACACACACACGGGTGTTTGAAGTGAAACACATCAAGACAGGCGATATTGTGCACTTGAAAAGGAGCTATTAAGTCTTGACTTACAGCCTCTTTCGCCTACATTGACAATATAATATCTTCACACATAAAACACCCACTAGTTACTGCATATCACACCACAACACGCCATGCGATTCTACACCCACTGCTGTCAAATACTATAACAACATTTCAAATCACACAGAGCCTCGACAAACTGAATACAAAACAGCATTTCATTTCAATGGAGAGGAAAGAGATGTCTTCTTCACACCATTCAGTCATTGTGAATTGTTGTCCACTCCCATCAACTCAGCTAAAAGGTTTTGGGGCAAGGCAAGGGCTAGGGGTTGTTTCAGACCAGACCATAGACACCCCAGGGAGGCTACCTTAGAGTTCGAGGGGTAGGTCATGTCACTGGCGTTGGACGAGTAGTAACCTCCCCTTGGCAGGTACCCACCCCGTTCCCACTCGCTCCTTGTCTCTGGAGGACTGGAGGGGTGATGGTGGGGGTACCATCCTAGGGACCCTCCCCCCAGCCTCTCCTCAGGGTGCTGGGGGGGTGGGGGCGGAGGGGGTGGAAGGGGTGGGGGAGGCGGGGGAGGAGGAGGGGGAGGTTGAGGGGTGGGCCGGGGGGAGGAGGGGGGCATGTAGGACTGTGAGGGAGGGGGGTAGTGGGAGGACGAGGAGGGAGGCGGAGGAGGAGGACGGGGCTTACTTCCTCTGGAGGCCGCTGTAGAAGCCGAGGGAGGAGGCTTGCGGATGAAGGGGGGAGAGAAGTTGGGGATGCTGGGGTTGAGTCTGGGGGAAAGTGGAGGGAGAGGTAGGGGTGGTGGGGGCTGGGAAGAAGAAGGCTGGGTGGGGGCCAGTCTCTTCAGGGGACCTTTCAGACTCTGGTCCATCTCATCCAAGTTGAAGTCATCCAGGTCAGTGGTGGCCAGCTGGAGACCCCTGTAGAAACGCCTCACCATGGGCCCAGAGGCAGGAGAGCAAGGAGGGGACACCTGAAGGACAAGCCCTGCCACTCAGACACTCACAACCACAGTGCTATCACTGTACTCCACACAGACAGTCACAGAGCACTGTGGCTGCACAACAATCACTGTCTTTGAATAACAAGATAAATGACTCACTTTATCCTACCACAAATCTATCAATTACCAACGGAAGGGAAAAAACATTAAATGAAGAAGAGTTACTACACATGTAAAATATCATATGCGATAGTACCACAGGTGGTCCTCACTGATACACAGAGGAAAGGGGGTTCTACATAGTTCTGGGAGAGGTGGTTCTACATAGTTCTAGGAGAGGTGGTTCTACATAGTTCTAGGAGAGGTGGTTCTACATAGTTCTAGGAGAGGTGGTTCTACATAGCTCTAGGAGAGGTGGTTCTACATAGCTCTAGGAGAGGTGGTTCTACATAGTTCTAGGGGAGGTGGTTCTACATAGTTATAGGGAGGGTAGTTCTACATAGTTCCAGGAGAGGGGGTTCTAGGTGTACCTCTGGGGACTCGTTCTCTACACAGGAAATTTGTTCCAGCCGTGTCTGATTGAGACGTTCCACCCAGTGCCTCACCTTCTCCGACTCCTCCAGATCCTCCCGCTCAGTCTCTGACACCTGGGGCACGGCACAGCGCAACGCAAGGCAACGAAATACTCAAGATTGGGTCACTGGTCATTCATATAGAACAACATATAACTCAAGGCTGGGTTATGGTTCAGTCATATAGAACAACATATAACTCAAGGCTGGGTTATGGCTCAGTCATATAGAACAACATATAACTCAAGGCTGGGTTATGGCTCAGTCATATAGAACAACATATAACTCAAGGCTGGGTTATGGCTCAGTCATATAGAACAACATATAACTCAAGGCTGGGTTATGGCTCAGTCATATAGAACAACATATAACTCAAGGCTGGGTTATGGCTCAGTCATATAGAACAACATATAACTCAAGGCTGGGTTATGGCTCAGTCATATAGAACAACACATAACTCAAGGCTGGGTTATGGCTCAGTCATACAGGTATAAATTAAAAAAGATTGCACATACTATTGGCGATGTGCTGACAAAACATCAACTGAAAATAAAGTGTTTGTGATTTTCATTTTATATTCTCACTTATACAGCATGGTGTTATATGGGCATTACTCCTACCTGCTGCAAAGGTTTACTGATCAATACTCCTACACCAGTCAGATCATTACCCCTACCTCCTGCAAAGGTTTACTGATCAACACTCCTACACCAGTCAGATCATTACTCCTACCTCAGCCAGATCATTACTCCTACCTCCTGCACTAGTCAGATCATTAGTCGTACATCCTACACCAGTCAGATCATTACTCCTACCTCCTACACAAGTCAGATCATTAATCCTACCTCCTGCACCGGTCATATCATTACTCCTACACCAGTCCAATCATTAGTCCTACCTCCTACATCAGTCAGATCATTACTCCTACCTCCTACACCAGTCTTATCAACAGTACTACCCCCTGCACCAGTCAGATCATTACTCCTACCTCCTACACCAGTCAGATCATTACTCCCATCTCCTACACCAGTCAGATCATTACTGCTACCTCCTGCACCAGTCAGATCATTACTCCTACCTCATACACCAGTCAGATCATTACTCCTACCTCCTGCACCAGTCAGATCATTACTCCCATCTCCTACACCAGTCAGATCATTACTGCTACCTCCTGCACCAGTCAGATCATTACTCCTACCTCATACACCAGTCAGATCATTACTCCTACCTCCTGCACCAGTCAGATCATTACTCCTACACCAGTCAGATCATTACTCCTACACCAGTCAGATCATTACTCCTGTCTCCTACACCAGTCTACTGATCATTACTCCTACCTCCTGCACCGGTCCACTGATCATTACTCCTACCTCCTGCACTGTTCCACTGATCATTACACCTACCTCCTGCACCAGTTTACTGATCGTTACTCCCATCTCCTGCACTAGTCTACTGACCATTACTCCTACCTCCTGCACCAGTCTACTGATCAATACTCCTACCTCTTGTACCAGTCAGATCATTACTCCTACCTCCTACACCAGTCAGATCATTACTCCTACTTCCTACACCAGTCTACTGATCATTAGTCCTACCTTCTAAACCAGTCAGATCATTACTCCTACCTCCTGCACCAGTCTACTGATCTTCAGCTGTTTCTCTCGTTCATACATTTCCTCCTTCTCTGCAGCCAGCTTCAGCTCAAACTCCATCTCTTTCTTGTTCTTCCTCTGTTCCTGCAAGGTGTCAATGTTGGACACCTTCTTCTTCTTCTCTACTTTCTGAGGCGCCAGTAAAGTTTTTAATTATAGAAAGCAGGGAGAAACCAGAACCGATGATTCCACGACAAATTACAAATTATGCAAAAAACGATACAGTACAAGAACGTTTTCCAACTTCCAACAGACACTGACGGCCATTACAATATAGGTTAATAACTACTGGAGCATTGTGGTGACAGGACCAGTAAATAACTCATGTTATTTTGCTCCAAGTTAACTACAGTGCATTCAGAAAGTATTCAAACCCCTTGACTTTTTCCACATTTTGTTGTGTTAAAGCCTGAATTTAAAATAGATTTTGTGTCATTGGCCTACACACAATACCTTACGATGTCAAAGTGGAATTATGTTTTTAGACATTTTTACAAATGTGACCCGATTCAGGAAACTAGGCGTATGTCGCAAGTCACGACTTCACACGAGAGCCGTTTGAGTGGCCAAGTTACAGTTTTGACTTAAATCGTCTTGAAAATCTATGGCAAGACTAATGTGCAAATATTGTACAATCCAGTTGTTTAAAGCTCTTCTTTAAAAAAATAAATGTTATCCTTTATTTAACTAGGCAAGTCAGTTAAGAACAAATTCTTATTTACAATGACGGCCTACTCTGGCCAAACTCAGACAATGCTGGGCCAATTGTGCTCCGCCCTATGGGACTCCCAATCGCTGTGATACAGCATGGACTCGAACCAGGTACGATAGTGACGTCTCTTTCACTGAGACGCAGTGCCTTAGACTGCTGCGCCACTTGGGAGCCCGGAGTGACTTACCCAGAAAGACTCACAGCTGTAATCTCTGCCAAAGGTGCTTCTACAAAGTATTGACTCAGGGGAGTGAATACTTATTTATTTAGTTTCTAATACATTTTCAAAAATTTCAACAAACTTTTTCCCTTTGTCATTATGGGGTAGTGTGTGTAGATGGGTGAGAAAAAACAAATGTAATCAGTTTTGAATTCAGGTCGTAACACAACTAAATGTGGAGTAAATCAAGGGGTATGCATACTTTCTGAAGGCACTGCATATGTGTTAGCTTTGAGAGGACACTCACAGCACACTAAACTGCGACCGTACAGAATACCTTGCGGAGTGTGGGCAGCTTCCCTTCATAGTGATAAAACCATCCGAAAGCTACAGATGAAAAACAACATCAACCAGAGTCACTCTGATGCCCAGACAGACGTAAATCCTAGCAAGGCACATAACTTGAGCAAATCTAGAAAAAAAACATCTACTATAGTTGGTCAACTGAATCCAATTCACACAACAGAAAGAAAGAAAGAGAGCTCAAGGGGTTGTATCGAGAAATATAACACCCTCCTGGTTCTAGGCAGTTTAGGAAACACAAGACGAGCTAGCTAAAGCAGAAACAGCCTAGCATCCAGGCTAGCACTATTAATGTACAGTATATAAACATGTCAATAGGTTTTGGTTGTCAAAGGAAATCGAGCATGTTGTCAGTGGTATTGTAACGTGTCTCTGACTCTGCGATGTGTCGGTACACTGTGAGACTCAGTCACTCACTTCTCTCCCTTCTTCTTCCTCCTCTTCCTCCTCCTCTTCCTCTTCATCGTTGTCATCAGCCTGAAAAGAGCTGGCTCCATAGTCTGGAAGTGAAGGAAGTCAGAAAGCACGGCACACAGAGGAAGAAGACAGACAGCATGCAGACAGCATGCAGAGAGGTTCAACACAACTGTAAGTCTAGGCCCTTACTGGTCCTGCTGCTCTACAGGTCCCTGTTGGAATCTATTCATTAATCTATAGAGGTACCGCCTGTTCCCTTCTCCTTACCAGAGCTCTTGGACTTGGGGGGTGGGTTGTTGATTGCGTGCAGGGCCGGGGAGGGACTCTTGGTTTTGGTTTGTTCTCCAGGGGCCCAGTCCTCCTCCCACTCCCCGTTGTGCTTCCTCTCCGTAGCCTCGATCCTAAACACGCACACACGCTTTTATTTTAACTAGATGGTCTGTGAAGTTTAGATGGATCCTGGGTTCCCTTTATGTCATTCTCCCAGTCCCTGACTGACCTGTCAGTCTGTTTATCCAGTCACTGACAGATCAGTCTTTCTCCCAGTCCCTGACTGATCCATCTGTTTCTCCCAGTCCCTGACTGATCCGTCTGTTTCTCCCAGTCCCTGACTGATCCATCTGTTTCTCCCAGTCCCTGACTGATCCGTCTGTTTCTCCCAGTCCCTGACTGATCCGTCTGTTTCTCTCAGTCCCTGACTGATCCATCTGTTTCTCCCAGTCCCTGACTGATCCATCTGTTTCTCCCAGTCCCTGACTGATCCATCTGTTTCTCCCAGTCCCTGACTGATCCATCTGTTTCTCCCAGTCCCTGACTGATCCGTCTGTTTCTCCCAGACCCTGACTGATCCATCTGTTTCTCCCAGTCCCTGACTGATCCGTCTGTTTCTCCCAGTCCCTGACTGATCCGTCTGTTTCTCTCAGTCCCTGACTGATCCATCTGTTTCTCCCAGTCCCTGACTGATCCATCTGTTTCTCCCAGTCCCTGACTGATCCGTCTGTTTCTCTCAGTCCCTGACTGATACGTCTGTTTCTCCCAGTCCCTGACTGATCCGTCTGTTTCGCTCAGTCCCTGACTGATCCGTCTGTTTCTCTCAGACCCTGATTGATCCGTCTGTTTCTACCAGTCCCTGAATGATCTGTCTGTTTCTCTCAGACCCTGATTGATCCGTCTGTTTCTACCAGTCCCTGAATGATCTGTCTGTTTCTCTCAGACCCTGATTGATACGTCTTTTTCTACCAGTCCCTGAATGATCCGTCTGTTTCTCTCAGACCCTGACTGATCCGTCTGTTTCTACCAGTCCCTGAATGATCTGTCTGTTTCTCTCAGACCCTGATTGATACGTCTTTTTCTACCA
This sequence comes from Salmo salar, assembly GCF_965601325.2. Lineage (NCBI taxonomy): Eukaryota > Metazoa > Chordata > Actinopteri > Salmoniformes > Salmonidae > Salmo > Salmo salar. The sequence continues at coordinate 41,186,903 of NC_138313.1, forward strand.
GTCCCTGAATGATCTGTCTGTTTCTCTCAGACCCTGATTGATCCGTCTGTTTCTACCAGTCCCTGAATGATCTGTCTGTTTCTCTCAGACCCTGATTGATACGTCTTTTTCTACCAGTCCCTGAATGATCTGTCTGTTTCTCTCAGACCCTGATTGATCCGTCTGTTTCTACCAGTCCCTGAATGATCTGTCTGTTTCTCTCAGACCCTGATTGATACGTCTTTTTCTACCAGTCCCTGAATGATCCGTCTGTTTCTGTCAATTTCTCCTAGTCCCTGACTGATCCGTCTGTTTCTCCCAGTCCCTGACTGATCCGTCTGTTTCTCCTAGTCCCTGACTGATCCGTCTGTTTCTCCTAGTCCCTGACTGATCCGTCTGTTCCTCCTAGTCCCTGACTGATCCGTCTGTTCCTCTATGAGTCAAATATGTTATTGTGCGTAACATTATTGTACAAAATACAAAATACAGGGTGAACTCACTTCTCCATCTCCTTCTGGTAGCGTTCCTCTTCCTCAGCAGTTTTCTGAGAAATCTCAATCTTTCTCCTATTCACAACGCAAAGAAACACATGTTAACAACATAAACATGTATGGGCTATCTATCACACTGAGATATAAGTACAGCCTATTCTTCTGGAGATAGTGCCAGTGTAACATTAATGCATTCACTATGAAAGTTATGTTGACAACAAGTAGTTTTTGTATATCTTGAATGCCAATCAGAAAGAAAATGCAAAATTCTGTTTTGCTTGTCTTCTCTTGTGAGTCTGATTGCTTTTATTGCTAGTGGAAGGTCAGTCCTTTTCTAGTGTACAGAGCCAAGAGATAGAGGCTGTTGTGCTCTACTGATGTCTTCACAGATTGTTTTCCGAACAGAAGCCTGGACCTAATTTGGAAAACTGAGCAAAGATTGTCTTCATCTTGTGGGTTGACAAGTTGAAATCAAAACAAGTTTCAATCATCACCTACTGTCCACTCAAAGAGATTACATATGTGACTCATTTCAGGAAACTAGACGTATGTGGCACGTCACTACTTCACAGGAGAGGCATTTGAACATAAACATTATTTTTTTTTATCAAATTGCATTTCTTGTCAGAAATGCCTTCTGGAACATGTAAACTTTCATGTGCCTTAAAAACAAACTTGTGTTCCATCCGTAAATAAAAATACAATTGTTGCCTAGTTGGTTTAGCAAAAGAAAAAGACAGGAACCTTTCCGCTACTGGTTGAGATAATGGATGGGCTGGACATGCAGGGAGATGAGTTTGGATTGGTCTGCCATGTAGCTTGCTTCTGTTTATAACGTGAGCTGCTCAGTATGTGTTCTTTCTACCGCGCTGTTTTTGAAATACAGTGCATTCAGAAAGTTCAGACCCCTTGACTTTCTCCATAATTTGTTCCGTTAAAGCCTTATTCTAAAATGTATTAAATACAGTGCCTTCAGAAAGTATTCAGACATCTTGACTTTTTCCACATTTTGTTACGTTACAGCCTTATTCTAAAATGTATTAAATCGTTATTTTCCCTCATTAATCTACACACAATACCCCATAATGACAAAGAAAAAAACTCTGTACTTTGTTGAAGCATCTTTGGCAGCGATTACAGCATCGAGTATTCTTGGGTATGACGCTCCCCAAATACAAGTGTGCCAAGCTTGAGTGTCATACCCAAGAAGACTCGAGGCTGTAATTGCTGCCAAAGGTGCTTCAACAAAGTACTGAATAAAACATCTGAATACTTATGTAAATGTGATATCTGTTTGTTTTGTTTTTTTAACGTGCAAAAATGTCTAAAAAACAGTTTTTGCCTTGTCATTATGGGGTATGGTGTGAGAGAGAAAAAAACAATCTAATCAATTTTAGAATAAGGCTGTAACGTAACAAAATGTGGAAAATCAAAGGGGTCTGAATACTTTCCAAATGCACTGTATATAACGTTAGCCATCGGAGTGACTTGACACAACGCTGGCCAAACAAGATGTAACTACAAACAAAACGTTAAACAAATTAAATGGTTCCAGTCTGCCGTGAAGCGTTCATCCATGTATACGGGTAAGAGTCTAGCTACATTTTCAGACATTCTAAGTTTCTAAATTTGTCAGAAAGTCATTTTCATTACAAGTTAAAGCGTACTGTTCGCTAGTAAACGTTAGCTTGTTGGCTCGCTAGCTAACGTTACGTGTATGATCTGTGTAGTAATATTATTTGAATCAGAAATCCATTTGCATTCTTACTCATACCCTAATGTTAGCTAACTAACATTGAACCTGGTTGGTTAGCTTTAGCTACCTGCAGATTCATAGTACAGCAATTGCAATTTTTGCATTGCTTGGTAGTAGTATGAGTTGGGATTATGCCTGTTCATTGTTTAGCTAGCTAGCTAGCTACATGTCTAAACAAAAGACAAAAGACTACATATGTAAACAAAACACTTCACCAGATTATTACATGACCTATCAAATTAGCCAGATGTGTCTGAGGGTGATTACGACCATCTATTGTATTTAATGAACATGTGTACATCTCTAGACAATAGTGACTCATCCACTTAGCTAGATGTGGCTGGGGGTTATAGCATTTCCTTCACATGATCCATCAATTTAGACAAGTGTGTCAGGTAAGCATCATCTAATAAATATAATATATTTATATCTAGACACTTTCTGTTTTTGACATTGCTACTATGGAAGTAACCATTTCACTGTACTGTTTGCACCTTCTGTATCCTGTGCATGTGACAAATAAACATTTGATTTGATATAGTGTGTGTTTACCAGAGACGGTTATGTGAAGAACACATAACCTGCATCAAAGTCAGAATAGGATATAGGCAAAGGACTAGATAAAGTGTATATTTACCTGGAGTTTTTCTTTATTGTAGGCTACTACTTTCACCACTTTTAGTCTTGAAATCTTTGGTTGTTTACTAAATGTAACGCCCTGGCCATAGAGAGGGGTTTTTTGTTCTTTATTTTGGTTAGGCCAGGGTGTTACATTGGGTGGGCGTTCTATGTTCCTTTTTCTATGTTTTGGTATTTCTTTGTTTTGGGCCATGTGTGTGGCTCCCAATCAGGCACAGCTGAAGCTCGTTGCTGCTGATTGGGAGTCACACATAAGGAGCATGTTTTTCCTTTGGGTTTTGTGGGTAATTGTTTCTGTTTTGAGTATTTTCCTAACAGGACTGTTTGCTGTCGTTTTTGTTCATTTTGTAGTGTTCTCTTGTTTTTTTAATTAAAATTCTAATGATGAACACATCCTCTGCTGCACCTTGGTTCCCTCTTCCAGACAGCCGTTACACTAAACTAATCACTCTGTTTATCAAGTGGCCTCACATGTGAATCCTTAAAGAGATGGGTGGGGCTAAGGATTAGAGGGTGTGAACGATGCTGAATGTAAACAAAGAAGAGCTCTCCAGTAGGTGTACCAAAACATTCAAGGGCCATTTTCTCAACGTAGAATTACTTTCCCACTGCTCTTCAACTGCAGTGTAACATCTACAATTTTCTAGCGCTGAGTCTCTACTTTTATTCAATGTAAAAAACACAATTTCAAATTTTGCTACATAAGACTGAATCGAGGCAGTCAGGCACCTATGTTTTCTCTGTGTGTGTGTGCCAAGTGAGGTGTCTGTTCATAGAGCATATGCACAGACAACAATAACATTTACATTACATTTACATCATTTAGCAGACGCTCTTATCCAGAGCGACTTACAAATTGGTGCATTCACCATATGATATCCAGTGGAACAACCACTTTACAATAGTACATCTATATCTTTTTGGGGGGGGAATGTAGGGGGGAGGGTTAGAAGGACTACTTAATCCTATCCTAGGTATTCCTTAAAGAGGTGGGGTTTCAGGTGTCTCCGGAAGGTGGTGATTGACTCCGCTGTCCTGGCGTCGTGAGGGAGCTTGTTCCACCATTGGGGTGCCAGAGCAGCGAACAGTTTTGACTGGGCTGAGCGGGAACTGTGCTTCCGCAGAGGTAGGGAGGCGAGCAGGCCAGAGGTGGATGAACGCAGTGCCCTTCTTTGGGTGTAGGGACTGATCAGAGCCTGAAGGTACGGAGGTGCCGTTCCCCTCACAGCTCCGTAGGCAAGCACCATGGTCTTGTAGCAGATGCAAGCTTCAACTGGAAGCCAGTGGAGTGTGCGGAGGAGCGGGGTGACGTGAGAGAACTTGGGAAGGTTGAACACCAGACGGCTGTGGCGTTCTGGATGAGTTGTAGGGGTTTAACTTTTGGCAAAAGTACATTGATCAGTTTACCAGCATAAGTTCCCAAATGTCAAAGCTTCAGCTCTCTGAATACAATAATCTATAATCATCAAGTGTTTTTTCTGAGTGTTTCTGTCCAATCTCCCCAACATTGTTTGGCGGGAAAACGATTCTATAGAATATTTGGCTCTAAGCACCACAATGGAAATATGTTTGATCACTTCTTTGAGTTAAACTTCATGATTTGAAATGCCCTATATCCACTTGTGTGGTTTAAATTGTGTTTTTGGTAAGGGATCACCACAGCTACCTCGTTATGAATTGAGGAGCAAACTGAAGTAGAGAGGAGATTCAGCAACTCTTGGAGGACAATGGAATTAAATATTGTTAAAAGTAGAACCAAATATCCAATTTTAATCAACCAATCAATATCCACTCACTGCCTCTCCTTCTCCTGCTGCTCCTTAATGATCTTGTTGGTCTCTAGGGCAACCCTCTTCTGTTGCATCAGCTCTTGTCTGTCCAGCGCCCTACGAGCCTCCACCGCCAGACGCTCCTCGCCTGTCATAAACAACTCACTGCCCTGTGCGGGACAGACAGACAGACAGACAGACAGACAGACAGACAGACAGACAGACAGACAGACAGACAGACAGACAGACAGACAGACAGACAGACAGACAGACAGACAGACAGACAGCAGAAAGGGGGTGCAAGAGTGTTCCAATCTCTCAGTTTTGGAACTTTGAGTGAGACTTACAAACTGGTTAAACGGGTGTTAACTCACTCAAGCATATGGACAATCCCAAGAAGGCACTTGTTTGCACACAAATCAACAAATAACACATCTGTGATGGACTGTAATGGAAGTGCCATTCCACAAGGAAATAACAGCACACGGGATAAATGTAGTGAGAGCGGGAGATGAGAGAATAACAATCGCCTATAAGAATCACAGATGCTGTTTATTCTTTCAATTTACTCCCTGTCTTGAGGTGGAAATGAGAGTTGATCAGGGACAATCTGCAATTGCTACATCAATTTTTGGACTTTTACAATAATATATATATATTTTTATATATACTGTAGTAAGTCATTAAGGGTATAATACGCCATTAGGGGTATAGCAAGTCGTTAGGGGTATAGTAAGTCATTAGGGGTATAGTAAGTCGTTAGGGGTATAGTAAGTCATTAGGGGTATAGTAAGTCATTAGGGGTATAGTAAGTCATTAGGGGTATAGTAAGTCATTAGGGGTATAGTAAGTCGTTAGGGGTATAGTAAGTCATTAGGGGTATAGTAAGTCATTAGGGGTATAGTAAGTCATTAGGGGTATAGTAAGTCATTAGGGGTATAGTAAGTCATTAGGGGTATAGTAAGTCGTTAGGGGTATAGTAAGTCATTAGGGGAATAGTAAGTCATTAGGGGTATAGTAAGTCATTTGGGGTATAGTAAGTCATTAGGGGTATAGTAAGTCGTTAGGGGTATAGTAAGTCGTTAGGGGTATAGCAAGTCATTATCGGTATACTGAAGTAAGTCATTAGGGGTATAGCAAGTCGTTAGGGGTATAGTAAGTCGTTAGGGGTATAGTAAGTCGTTAGGGGTATAGTAAGTCGTTATCGGTATACTGAAGTAAGTCATTAGGGGTATAGCAAGTCGTTAGGGGTATAGTAAGTCATTATCGGTATACTGAAGTAAGTCGTTAGGGGTATAGTAAGTCATTAGGGGAATAGTAAGTCATTAGGGGTATAGCAAGTCGTTAGGGGTATAGTAAGTCATTAGGGGTATAGTAAGTCATTAGGGGTATAGTAAGTCATTATCGGTATACTGAAGTAAGTCATTAGGGGTATAGCAAGTCGTTAGGGGTATAGCAAGTCATTAGGGGTATAGTAAGTCATTATCGGTATACTGAAGTAAGTCATTAGGGGTATAGTAAGTCATTAGGGGTATAGTAAGTCATTAGGGGTATAGTAAGTCATTAGGGGTATAGTAAGTCGTTAGGGGTATAGTAAGTCATTAGGGGTATAGTAAGTCATTAGGGGTATAGTAAGTCATTAGGGGAATAGTAAGTCATTAGGGGTATAGTAAGTCATTTGGGGTATAGTAAGTCATTAGGGGTATAGTAAGTCATTTGGGGTATAGTAAGTCATTAGGGGTATAGTAAGTCATTAGGGGTATAGTAAGTCATTAGGGGTATAGTAAGTCATTTTGGGTATAGTAAGTCGTTAGGGGTATAGTAAGTCGTTAGGGGTATAGTAAGTCGTTAGGGGTATAGTAAGTCGTTAGGGGTATAGTAAGTCATTAGGGGTATAGTAAGTCGTTAGGGGTATAGTAAGTCGTTAGGGGTATAGTAAGTCATTAGGGGTATAGTAAGTCGTTTGGGGTATAGTAAGTCATTAGGGGTATAGTAAGTCATTTGGGGTATACTGTAGTAAGTTATTAGGGGTATAGTAAGTCATTAGGGGTATAGTAAGTCATTAGGGGTATAGTAAGTCATTAGGGGTATAGTAAGTCATTTGGGGTATACTGTAGTAAGTTATTAGGTGTATAGTAAGTCATTTGGGGTATAGTAAGTCATTAGGGGTATAGTAAGTCGTTAGGGGTATAGTAAGTCGTTAGGGGTATACCAAGTCATTATCGGTATACTGAAGTAAGTCATTAGGGGTATAGCAAGTTGTTAGGGGTATAGTAAGTCATTATCGGTATACTGAAGTAAGTCGTTAGGGGTATAGTAAGTCATTAGGGGAATAGTAAGTCATTAGGGGTATAGCAAGTCGTTAGGGGTATAGTAAGTCATTAGGGGTATAGTAAGTCATTAGGGGTATAGTAAGTCATTATCGGTATACTGAAGTAAGTCATTAGGGGTATAGCAAGTCGTTAGGGGTATAGCAAGTCATTAGGGGTATAGTAAGTCATTAGGGGTATAGTAAGTCATTTTGGGTATAGTAAGTCGTTAGGGGTATAGTAAGTCGTTAGGGGTATAGTAAGTCGTTAGGGGTATAGTAAGTCGTTAGGGGTATAGTAAGTCGTTAGGGGTATAGTAAGTCATTAGGGGTATAGTAAGTCGTTAGGGGTATAGTAAGTCGTTAGGGGTATAGTAAGTCATTAGGGGTATAGTAAGTCGTTTGGGGTATAGTAAGTCATTAGGGGTATAGTAAGTCATTTGGGGTATACTGTAGTAAGTTATTAGGGGTATAGTAAGTCATTAGGGGTATAGTAAGTCATTAGGGGTATAGTAAGTCATTAGGGGTATAGTAAGTCATTTGGGGTATACTGTAGTAAGTTATTAGGTGTATAGTAAGTCATTAGGGGTATAGTAAGTCATTAGGGGTATAGTAAGTCATTAGGGGTATGGTAAGTCGTTAGGGGTATAGTAAGTCATTAGGGGTATAGTAAGTCATTAGGGCTATAGTAAGTCATTAGCGGTATAGTAAGTCGTTAGGCGTATAGTAAGTCATTAGGGGTATACTGTAGTAAGTCATTAGGGCTATAGTAAGTCATTAGGGGTATAGTAAGTCATTAGGGGTATTGTAAGTCATTAGGGGTATAGTAAGTCATTAGGGGTATAGTAAGTCGTTAGGGGTATAGTAAGTCATTAGGGGTATAGTAAGTCATTAGGGGTATAGTAAGTCATTAGGGGTATAGTAAGTCGTTAGGGGTATAGTAAGTCATTAGGGGAATAGTAAGTCATTAGGGGTATAGTAAGTCATTTGGGGTATAGTAAGTCATTAGGGGTATAGTAAGTCGTTAGGGGTATAGTAAGTCGTTAGGGGTATAGCAAGTCATTATCGGTATACTGAAGTAAGTCATTAGGGGTATAGCAAGTCGTTAGGGGTATAGTAAGTCATTATCGGTATACTGAAGTAAGTCGTTAGGGGTATAGTAAGTCATTAGGGGAATAGTAAGTCATTAGGGGTATAGCAAGTCGTTAGGGGTATAGTAAGTCATTAGGGGTATAGTAAGTCATTAGGGGTATAGTAAGTCATTATCGGTATACTGAAGTAAGTCATTAGGGGTATAGCAAGTCGTTAGGGGTATAGCAAGTCATTAGGGGTATAGTAAGTCATTATCGGTATACTGAAGTAAGTCATTAGGGGTATAGTAAGTCATTAGGGGTATAGTAAGTCATTAGGGGTATAGTAAGTCGTTAGGGGTATAGTAAGTCGTTAGGGGTATAGTAAGTCATTAGGGGTATAGTAAGTCATTAGGGGTATAGTAAGTCATTAGGGGTATAGTAAGTCGTTAGGGGTATAGTAAGTCATTAGGGGAATAGTAAGTCATTAGGGGTATAGTAAGTCATTAGGGGTATAGTAAGTCATTAGGGGTATAGTAAGTCATTAGGGGAATAGTAAGTCATTAGGGGTATAGTAAGTCATTTGGGGTATAGTAAGTCATTAGGGGTATAGTAAGTCGTTAGGGGTATAGTAAGTCGTTAGGGGTATAGCAAGTCATTATCGGTATACTGAAGTAAGTCATTAGGGGTATAGCAAGTCGTTAGGGGTATAGTAAGTCATTATTGGTATACTGAAGTAAGTCGTTAGGGGTATAGTAAGTCATTAGGGGAATAGTAAGTCATTAGGGGTATAGCAAGTCGTTAGGGGTATAGTAAGTCATTAGGGGTATAGTAAGTCATTAGGGGTATAGTAAGTCATTATCGGTATACTGAAGTAAGTCATTAGGGGTATAGCAAGTCGTTAGGGGTATAGCAAGTCATTAGGGGTATAGTAAGTCATTAGGGGTATAGTAAGTCATTTTGGGTATAGTAAGTCGTTAGGGGTATAGTAAGTCGTTAGGGGTATAGTAAGTCGTTAGGGGTATAGTAAGTCGTTAGGGGTATAGTAAGTCGTTAGGGGTATAGTAAGTCGTTAGGGGTATAGTAAGTCATTAGGGGTATAGTAAGTCGTTAGGGGTATAGTAAGTCGTTAGGGGTATAGTAAGTCATTAGGGGTATAGTAAGTCGTTTGGGGTATAGTAAGTCATTAGGGGTATAGTAAGTCATTTGGGGTATACTGTAGTAAGTTATTAGGGGTATAGTAAGTCATTAGGGGTATAGTAAGTCATTAGGGGTATAGTAAGTCATTAGGGGTATAGTAAGTCATTTGGGGTATACTGTAGTAAGTTATTAGGTGTATAGTAAGTCATTAGGGGTATAGTAAGTCATTAGGGGTATAGTAAGTCATTAGGGGTATGGTAAGTCGTTAGGGGTATAGTAAGTCATTAGGGGTATAGTAAGTCATTAGGGCTATAGTAAGTCATTAGCGGTATAGTAAGTCGTTAGGCGTATAGTAAGTCATTAGGGGTATACTGTAGTAAGTCATTAGGGCTATAGTAAGTCATTAGGGGTATAGTAAGTCATTAGGGGTATTGTAAGTCATTAGGGGTATAGTAAGTCATTAGGGGTATAGTAAGTCATTAGGGGTATAGTAAGTCATTAGGGGTATAGTAAGTCATTAGGGGTATAGTAAGTCGTTAGGGGTATAGTAAGTCATTAGGGGAATAGTAAGTCATTAGGGGTATAGTAAGTCATTTGGGGTATAGTAAGTCATTAGGGGTATAGTAAGTCGTTAGGGGTATAGTAAGTCGTTAGGGGTATAGCAAGTCATTATCGGTATACTGAAGTAAGTCATTAGGGGTATAGCAAGTCGTTAGGGGTATAGTAAGTCATTATCGGTATACTGAAGTAAGTCGTTAGGGGTATAGTAAGTCATTAGGGGAATAGTAAGTCATTAGGGGTATAGCAAGTCGTTAGGGGTATAGTAAGTCATTAGGGGTATAGTAAGTCATTAGGGGTATAGTAAGTCATTATCGGTATACTGAAGTAAGTCATTAGGGGTATAGCAAGTCGTTAGGGGTATAGCAAGTCATTAGGGGTATAGTAAGTCATTATCGGTATACTGAAGTAAGTCATTAGGGGTATAGTAAGTCATTAGGGGTATAGTAAGTCATTAGGGGTATAGTAAGTCGTTAGGGGTATAGTAAGTCGTTAGGGGTATAGTAAGTCATTAGGGGTATAGTAAGTCATTAGGGGTATAGTAAGTCGTTAGGGGTATAGTAAGTCATTAGGGGAATAGTAAGTCATTAGGGGTATAGTAAGTCATTTGGGGTATAGTAAGTCATTAGGGGTATAGTAAGTCATTAGGGGTATAGTAAGTCATTAGGGGTATAGTAAGTCATTTTGGGTATAGTAAGTCATTAGGGGTATAGTAAGTCGTTAGGGGTATAGTAAGTCGTTAGGGGTATAGTAAGTCATTAGGGGTATAGTAAGTCATTAGGGGTATAGTAAGTCATTAGGGGTATAGTAAGTCGTTAGGGGTATAGTAAGTCGTTAGGGGTATAGTAAGTCATTAGGGGTATAGTAAGTCGTTTGGGGTATAGTAAGTCATTAGGGGTATAGTAAGTCATTTGGGGTATACTGTAGTAAGTTATTAGGGGTATATTAAGTCATTAGGGGTATAGTAAGTCATTAGGGGTATAGTAAGTCATTAGGGGTATAGTAAGTCATTTGGGGTATACTGTAGTAAGTTATTAGGGGTATAGTAAGTCATTAGGGGTATAGTAAGTCATTAGGGGTATAGTAAGTCATTAGGGGTATAGTAAGTCGTTAGGGGTATAGTAAGTCATTAGGGGTATAGTAAGTCATTAGGGCTATAGTAAGTCATTAGGGGTATAGTAAGTCGTTAGGCGTATAGTAAGTCATTAGGGGTATACTGTAGTAAGTCATTAGGGCTATAGTAAGTCATTAGGGGTATAGTAAGTCATTAGGGGTATAGTAAGTCATTAGGGGTATAGTAAGTCATTAGGGGTATACTGTAGTAAGTTATTAGGGGTATAGCAAGTCGTTAGGGGTATAGTAAGTCATTAGGGGTATAGTAAGTCATTAGGGGTATAGTAAGTCATTAGGGGTATAGTAAGTCATTAGGGGTATACTGTAGTAAGTTATTAGGGGTATAGCAAGTCGTTAGGGGTATGCTGCTGCAGATAAGTTGTGGAATTGCGTCTTCATGATGATGTCGCATTCTTCACTTTTCTTCCTGAAAGTGCTATATATTGAAAACTGCTGACATAAAAACATTTTTGGGACTGTATCAACAATGACCTAATTAAAAAAATATCAAAAGACAGTTTTTGAGTGGACTATTCCTATAAGGAAGCACTGTTCGTACCAGTTGACGGTGTACTTACAGCACCAGAAAGAACTGTGATGGTTAGACTCCTGCTGCTCTTCAGAACTCGGACAGCCTGCAGACACAATACAGATAAAACTTTACTAAGCAGTAAACACAAAAGAAAGCATATTATTTACCAAGGAAATGTATTATTTACCAAGCAAAACTGTCTTCGGGAAGGTATCAAACCTTTGTTTGCATTTTGTGTGTCCTACCTCTTTGTGGTCCAGATTATTGAATTCCACCCTGTTCACCTCAACGATCTGGTCACCAATCTACCAACACAAAACACAATACAACTCGCAATACCAACCATGCATCAACACACACACATTTCAGCACTTTATTGGAATCCACATTGGGACGTTGTGGCATACTAGGACCAAGCTAGATGGGATCTTCTCACATAAACACTCTGAGACATGGTTCAGAAAACAATTCCTAGCCAGTAAGATTTCTCATGGATCTTGACAAAACACTATGAGTTTATTATGCACAGGTGATCATCATGATACATTTCTAGATGTTTATTTCATAGTGGTTTACAGTATGCTAAACAGGGCCAAACACTTACCTGTAGTCCTACTTCAGCAGCGAGGGAGCCAGGTTTGACGTTACTGATGTAGATACCAGGCTGCTGTGTGGGGCCACTGGAGATGCTGACGCCCATGCCCTTGGTGCCCACCAAGCTCAGGAACACCTTCTTCTCCTTGATCTCCTTGCCTCCCATGGACGCCAGGCCTGCCACACTGCTTTTCTTCTGGAGAGAGAGAGAGAGAGAGAGAGAGAGAGAGAGAGAGGGAGAGGGAGAGGGAGAGGTAGAGAGATGTACTTGGTTGCATTACAGTATGTTATTTTCTGCCCTCTATTTATCTGGATAAGAGGGTTTATTAAATTACAACAAGGGAATGAAGAAGGGCCAAAGGAATAAAGAATATGAGAGAATATTTCATCTAAAAGAATATGAATCTCATTCTCACCCCAGACTCAGACAAAAACTGGTCCACAAACTGCCACTTCAAAGGCTCCCCTGTGGAACTGGAGAAGAACAGAAATCTAATTCTATATTCATTTATGTATTTATTTAACCTTTATTTAACCAGGATGATACTTTGAGGTCGGTTGAAAACCTGTTTTGTGAGGGACACCTGACACATGAAATTCATAAAACAGAGTATATAGTTTGTTGTTTTATTAATCTCACATCTCATCTTGTCTTTGCTAAAACAGAAAGTTGTCAAATACAATACCAACCAAGAGAGAAACAGCCCTACCTCTTCACTGGTATCATTCCAACCTCTGCACAGAGAAAAGAAGCAAATAGACAGAAATTGAAAATGAAGTCTAATTACTTAGACGACATAAAGATAGGTACATTATTGGGATATGCCCTGAATGAGTTGGGTGAACTTACGCCTGACTTTGAGCGACACGGTCTTCTTGGTCTTGATGAGGTTGATGACTTCCTCGTGGATACAGGAAGAAATGGAATATCCATTGATGCGTACAATCTCATCTCCCATCTGGAGGTCACACAGAGGTCAGACATTACAACGACCATCATTTTTTATGTGTTGTGACAAAGTGTGTGGCTACATTTCTCTGAGTGTTATGTTTCGCATTGTGTGTTTGCTTCTCTTCAGATGTCTGACAACAACCCCTCCACCCTCCATACTGGGTACCCTGTGAGCAAAATATGTTGAATGGACATTGAAATTGCATATTTTCAAAGTCTTGTGCTCACTGGTAAAACTTTTTTTCCTCCAGATGCCAGACAGGATGGCTGTGTCACCTCAGTAGCGGTGTGTCAATTTGTGTCACTGGTTACTGAGCTAATGGAAGTGTGGGACATCTGTCGTGCTGACTGAGGGGAATATCTACAGTATTTTATTTTATCTTTATTTGACTAGGCAAGTCAGTTAAGAACAAATTCTTATTTTCAATGACAGCCTAGGAACAGTGGGTTAACTGCCTTGTTCAGGGGCAGAATGACAGATTTTTACCTTGTCAGCTCTGGGATTCAATCTTGCAACCTTTCGGTTATTAGTCCAACGCTCTAACCACTAGGCTACCTGCCGCCCCAGACAGTACAGCAGGTTAAATCAGTCAGGAGCAAATTACTTCATGAAGGACAGGAAGGTACTTCAAAAATTCCCTGATGTTTTATCAAAGCAGTTTGTTCCTATGATTGGTTTTATTTGATGCATGCATAGGTGATGCATTCGATTTCTAGCAGGATTGGGGTCAATTCCATTTCAATTCAGGAACAACACTGAAACGCCAATTCCAATTCCAATTTTCTTCAATGCTTTTTTCAATGAGGAAAATGTGGAACTGGAATTTGGTTCACTTTCTGAATTGACTGGAATTTCAAAGGAATTGACCCCAACCCTGATTACTATATGTAAAACAGCAAGGAGAGATACCCATATGAACTGCATAATGACTAATACAAAGACGTTTGACATTTCTCAACAGAGTCAGGTGGTGCAGTCTATGAATCTGCTTTTCAAAGGGTAACTAAACTAATCAATGTTTCTTTACTCCACCTAGTGGAAATATTGACCATATCATATGAAAAGACTGTCCCTTTCATGACCTCATGAAAACAGACACACACACACACACACACACCTGCAGGCCACTGTTTCCAGCCTGTCCATCCTTGACGATCTGTGAGATGAAGAGTCCACAGCCGAACTCCAGGCCCCCTCTTACACTCAGCCCCAGCCCCTCAGGATGAGTACGGTCCAGACGCACCTCCTTTAGCTTACTGCGCCACCAGGAGGGGGAAGAGGATGTAGGAGAAGAAAGACAGGGGGGAGAGGGAGAAAGGGATAGATGGAAGATGACAGGAAGGGGTTATCAGTTCTGTGTATCAATGTAGTGTACATTGTCGTTATCTTGGGAGTGACTAGAACATATACGACAAAGGCATCTTATTGAAAGTCTATGGACTGTTAAAGCTCCAGCCTGGTGGGTGGCAGCGACCCCTCCACTCACCGTGACCTCTTAGGGGTGTGCAGGTCGTACTCCACCTGGTGTTTGAGGGGAATGAGGGGCCGGATGGCATCAAACAGCGGCAGGCGGCTGGGCTCGTTGATGACCAGTTTCAGGTCTCCCACCAACACTGACAACTCCATGGACCTGAGGGAGAGAGCAGAGGGTCAGAGGTCAGCTCAACACACACACACACACATGCTTGACGCACACACACACACACACACACACACACACACACACACACACACACACACAATAATTTAAGAGAGAGCGAGAGGTTTTGAATGCCTTCCTTCATCATTCCTATTTCTGACATACATGACTAGGAGGAAAACGTGCCTCAAAGCTGCGTACAGAACAACTAGGACAGAACAGTTTGATAAACACCACAGCCTTATGGGTCGTCAAGGATATCAATAATGTGCAATCAACCTACCAATGGGAACAAAAAGGCCTATGACCTATGACTATTCATTATTAACGTTCACCATTTCTCTCTTGACTCGTGTATGAAGGGGGAAATGGCTTTTGTGAATAACTGGCCAGGCTTGGCGGAGCACAGTGGAAAACTGATCATACTGTAGGTCTAACCAATGGGGTCTCAGAGTTCTGGCTCTATACCCAGAGCACATGGAAACCAGCTCCTCTAACTCCCCATTCAGTCCACATGAACATCACATTCCTGAATGAAACCTTATCTCTCAACATAAAAGACTTGTATACACACACACACACACACACACACACACACACACACACACACACACACACACACACACACACACACACACACACACACACACACACACACTTCTACTAACTACTAACAATGTATTTATCTAGTACTGGCAGAGTACACCACTAACAACAACTACTACTAACAATGTATTTATCTAGTACTGGTTGAGTACACTACTAACAACTTCTACTAACTACTAACAATGTATTTATCTAGTACTGGCAGAGTACACCACCAACAACTACTTCTACTAACTACTAACAATGTATTTATCTAGAACTGGCAGAGTACACCACTAACAACAACTACTACTAACAATGTATTTATCTAGTACTGGTTGAGTACACTACTAACAACTACTTCTACTAACAATGTATTTATCTAGTACTGGTTGAGTACACTACTAACAACTACTTCTACTAACAATGTATTTATCTAGTACTGGTTGAGTACACTACTAACAACTACTACTAACTACTAACAATTAATTTATCTAGTACTGGCAGAGCACACTACTAACAACTTCTACAAACTACTAACAATTAATTTATCTTGTACTGGCAGAGTACAGTACTAACAATACACTTCCCCAAATAAAGGATCAGCAAACTGAAATCAGATAAGGGAAGAAAATCGAAAAACTGTGGCGAAAATTGTTTGTCCTAAAAATTACTAACAAGTCAATAATTTAGCAGTAAACTAATGTGAAAGTCAGACAGAGATGGTGGTACTCACTGGTGGTACATCCGCAGGACATCGTACAGGTAATCCTTTTCTGCCTCATTGTCAATGAGCAGCTCCACCTAGACAACACAGACATCTTCATCATCCTCTTTATCACAGACAAGATAGCAGCTGCCACAGTCGGGGAAAGCTGCAGACTCTTACTGACACATCCCTCTCAGCTGTGGTCCTTTCACCATGACAGGGTACATGCACTCTAGCCCTAGGTGTGTGTGTGTGTGTGTGTGTGTGTGTGTGTGTGTGTGTGTGTGTGTGTGTGTGTGTGTGTGTGTGTGTGTGTGTGTGTGTGTGTGTGTGTGTGTGTGTGTGTGTGTGTGTGTGTGTGTTTCTTACCTTGTAACGACTGAACTGCTGCAGAAAGGTTTTGAGGAAGCGCTTGGGCCAGTCATTAATGTAGCCCATATCCTTCATTAAGGATGATTGTCTATGTGTGAGTGCCTCAGTGTGTGTGTGTGTGTGTGCGTGCCCGTGTATATGTTTGCTGTGTTTGTGTGCCTATAAAAGCATCAGCATCAATAGTATCTCTACTGTATTGTTGATGCTGGTGGCAGAAGGCCAGGTAGCTGTTCCTCTTTCTAGATCCTTTCTCCTGTGAAGTGACTGGCCCTCACTAGGACTCTGGGCTGGGAGCCACTCTTATGCCACGGGACTGGGGAGAGGGAGTGAGACGGAGGGGGGAGGATGGAGGTGGGTTTGGAATAGTGAGGTGAGCAGTATGACCTTACAGTACAACCCTGAGACAAGAGGTCCTGCACCATACACACACACACACACACACACACACACACACACACACACACACACACACACACACACACACCACACACACACACACACACACACACACACACACACACACACACACACACACACACACACACACACACACACAAACAACTAACCTTGTGGGGACACAAAATGTAGTCCCATTCAAAATCTTATTTTCCCTAACCCCAACATTAACCCTAAAACCTAACCTTAACCCTAAACCTAAACATAACCCTGGCTCCTAACCCCAAAACTAAAACAAACTCTAGCTCCTAACCCTAACCCTAACACTAATTCTAACCTAACCCTAAACCCCCTAGAAATAGCATTTGACCTTGTGGGGACTATCAAAATGTCAAATGTTTGTTTGTTTACTATTCTTGTGGGGACTTCAGGTCTCCACAAGCATAGTTAAACACATCCACACACACACACACACACACACACACACACACACACACACACACGCACGCACACGCACGCACACACACACACACACACCTAGATACACATTACCGCACAAAAGCACAAACATGCAAAGGTTGCTGGGTGTATGCCGGTGTGTTTATAGTGTCGTAAAGCTCTCTGACTCGACATTGAGAGACAGGGTAAGCAATGTGACTATGTGCAGACTTTGGCCCCATAAACTGATGAAGCCGATCATAAAGCACCACCCACAGACCACTGGGAAGTCTGGGAACATGGACCAACACACAGCTTATGTTATAACTGAAGTTCTCTTGTGCTCTCAACATTTAAACTCCCTTTTCTCAAACATCCAACAAAGCCCAGGGGTGAATACAACATACATTAATGTCAAATCAGCTATAATAGAGATTAAAGGGCCCACTTCAATCCAACATTAGCCTATATTCCCCTCTAAAAGACAAATAAAATGAGTCTTTGCTGCTCATGCCTGCCTACCTGCTCTCTCCTTCTCTAAATGCTGCTGTAAATTGTCCCTTCCTTTCTGCATAGCTGGACATCCCTGACACTCTCTAAATGATCAAAAGGGGAGCGACCCAGTGACAACCTACAACATTGAGGCCAGATAGCTCAGGATCCACATTGCAGAGGACTGAAAACACCCAAATGAATCACGTTCCCTTTACACAGTTTCTGTTTTGACATTATTAACCTGCATTTGGGAAATGAACAATTGTATGCCTACAATAAAATTGTATATATTTATTTAACTAGGCAAGTCAGTCAAGAACAAATTCTTATTTACAATGACGGCCTACCCCGGCCAAACCCTAACCCCAATGATGCTGGGACAATTGTGCGCCGCCCTATGGGACTCCCAATCACGGCCGATTGTAATACAGCCAAGGATCGAACCAGGGTCTGTAGTGACGCCTCTAGCATTGAGATGCAGTGCCTTAGACTGCTGCTTCACTCGGGAGCCCACCTACTGTTCTTTGTAGTGAATTGCAACACTGTGTGACTGGCTGGACTTCTGCATTTCATTTCATTTCATCACTAGTATATACAGTTGAAGTCAGAAGTTTACATAAACCTTAGCCAAACATATTTAAACTCAGTTTTTCACAATTCCTGACATTTAACCCTATAAAAAAATTCCCTGTCTTAGGTCAGTTAGGATCACCACTTTATTTTAAGAATGTGAAATGTCAGAATAATAGTAGAGAGAATTATTTATTTCAGCTTTTATTTCTTTCATCACATTCCCAGTGGGTCAGAAGTTTACATACACTCAAGTAGTACTTGGTAGCATTGCCTTTCAATTGTTTAACTTGGGTCAAATGTTTCGGGTGGCCTTCCACAAGCTTCCCACAATAAATTGGGTGGATTTTGGCCCATTCCTCCTGACAGAGCTGGTGCAACTGAGTCAGGTCTGTAGGCCGCCTTGCTCGCACATGCGTTTTAAGTTCTGACCACAATTTTTCTATGGGATTGAGATCAGGGCTTTGTGATGGCCACTCCAAGACCTTGACTTTGTTGTCCTTAAGCCATTTTGCCACAACTTTGGAAGTATGCTTGGGGTCATTGTCCATTTGGAAGACCCATTTGAGACCAAGCTTTAACTTCCTAACTGATGTCTTGAGATGTTGCTTCAATATATCCACATAATTTTCCTCCCTCATGATGCCATCTATTTTGTGAAGTGCACCAGTCCTTCCTGCAGCAAAGCACCCCCACAACATGATGCTGCCACCCCCGTGCTTCACGGTTGGGATGGTGTTCTTCAGCTTGCAAGCCTCCCCCTTTTTCCTCCAAACATAATGATGGTCATTATGGCCAAACAGTTCTATTTTTGTTTCATCAGACCAGAGGACATTTCTCAAAAGTAAAATTTTTGTCCCCATGTGCAGTTGCAAACCGTAGTCTGGCTTTTTTGGTGGCGGTTTTGGAGCCATGGCTTATTCCTTGCTGAGCGGCCTTTCAGGTTATGTCGATATTGGACTTGTTTTACTGTGGATGTAGACACTTTTGAACCTGTTTCCTCCAGCATCTTCACAAGGTCCTTTGCTGCTGTTCTGGGATTGATTTGTACTTTTCGCACCAAAGTACGTTCATCTCTAGGAGACAGAACGCCTTTCCTTCATGAGCGGTATGACGGCTGCGTGGTCCCATGGTGTTTATACTTGCTTAATATTGTTTGTACAGATGCACATGGTACCTTCAGGCATTTTGAAATTGCTCCCAAGGATGAATCAGAATTGTGGAGGTCTATAATTTGTTTTCTGAGGTCTTGGCTGATTTCTTTTGATTTTCCCATGATGTCAAGCAAAGGCACTGAGCTTGAAGGTAGGCCTTGAAATACATCCACAGCTACACCTCCAATTGACTTAAATGATGTCAATCAGAAGCTTCTAAAGCCATGACATCATTTTCTGGAATTTTCCAAGCTGTTTAAAGGCACAGTCAACTTAGTGTATGTAAACTTCTGACCCACTGGAATTGTGATACAGTGAATTATAAGTGCAATAATCTGTCTATGAACAATTGTTGGAAAAATGACTTGTCATAGACAAAGTAGATGTCCTAACCGACTTGCCAAAATTATAGTTTGTTAACAAGAAATTTGTGGAGTGGTTGAAGAACAGGTTTTAATGACTCCAACCTAAGTGTATGTAAACTTCCGACTTCAACTGTATGTGTTGGATCAAGAATGAACAACAAACAAAAAATATGTTGGAAAACCCAGAAGTACTTTCTGCAATATACAGTGCACAACGACTAACCAATCAAGAACGCCAACACACAGGCCATATGTCATCATGATATACCTTAGCCTAGCTTACCTGTACAGACTCTTCAGACAATCTAAATGTATGTTACTGTATAGACCATACACACATACAGTGTTAAAAAGGAATATATGAAATTACATATCCTTACATATGAGGGAACAACGTTTTAATCTTACAGAGAATGAAGTTGTATAACACACAAACAGTCTAATTTCACAATTGTGAAATAAAGGATGAAACAATGCAATAAAAATCGAAGACAAACCATATGTTTGTCCTATACTAATTAGTTCTCAATACCTATCAAGACATATTAAATGTAAAGGCAGCTGTGTAAAAGCGTTATCCCAACAGGGTTCAGAGTACATCATGCTGTGATAACAGCCAAAGAGAAATGAAACGGCAATTGCTTTACTTAACATAAATTGCTTTACTTAACACATTATGCAAATATTTCATTATTAAGTTATTACCTTGTGCCTAAATTCTCGAGCTACTTTTCGTTCCATTTTCGACAAAAAAAATCGGTGCTACCAACTGGCGTTCAATCGTCCTGTGTGCGACAGTTCCCTACCAAAAGTGGCGCTACCGATAATGAACGCTGGGTAGTAGATGAGTGACACCAGGGGCCCTATTTCGAGAATAGCACCGGGTAACAGTTGCTCAGGCGCAGGTCTAGGATCAGCGTACACGCCACAAATCATTACCTCAATTGATATGGTAATGGATACAAAACTGGCCTTATATCAGTGTCTAGTCCAGGGGCAAATAATTCATAGCCTTATGCCACCTCCTCTACTACTACTGTAGCGTTAGGTTATTGTAACATATTATAAACTACTGCCTGTGGCAATTACGTTTCAGGCTTAATTATCTATGACAAAGAAAAAACTTTGTTAGGCTTATATATATCACTATTTCACTATATGTAGGCTACCCTAAAACAGTGCGGAAGCTGGTGCAGAAGTGTTTCAATTCACTACAAAGGACAGTAGGTGGCGGTAGAGCATCGCTACTCGAATCTCACTGCACTTTTTTTCTCCGAAGAAAGACTTTGTAAACTTCCGGGATCTCAAGAGGCAGACACTGAAGTTTCATGAAACAGTGAAAGGTAACGGGAAAACGAATGTCAATATTTAATACAGATTTAGAATCATTGTTGAAATTTTGCCATCGGATATGGCACTCAAACCTTTTGTACTGTTATCCATCTGTGTTAGCTAGCTTACGCAAGCTAATTTGAGACTTGTTTGTGAAGTGAGTGCACCGTTGTTCTAGCTGGCAGCTCACTTTGTTAGAACGAACTAGCAAGCTATTATATTTAATAAATACAGTTAATAGACACAGATCGCCACCTAGCTAGGTAACCAAGTGGAACCAGTGGTGGTAGCAGCCAGCTGCAGTTACGTTAGCAGTTTCAAACTCCCCGCGTCCTTTTCCATACAGGCGCTTAGCAACGACTGGAAGGGAGCGGCCATTCTCAATTTGGGAATTACATTGTTTCGAGAGGTCATGTAGGCGAACACCCAGTATCATGGCACAAGTCACAACAACAGATAACTGCTAACGTTATACTTTTTAAATTGTTTTATTGAACCTTAATTTAACTAGGCAAGTAAGTTAAGAACAAATTCTTATTTACAATTACGGCCAACCCCGGACAATGCTGGGCCAATTGTACGCTGCTCTATGGGACTCCCAATCACGATGCAGCCTGGATTATGACCAGGGACTGCAGTGATGCCTCTTGCACTGAGATGTAGTGCCTTAGACCGCTGCGCCACTCGGGAGCCCAATAATGCCCTACCTAAAACCTCCCAGGCTTTCACGCATATCATACCAATCATTTACCTGTGTCTGAAATTGAACAATAAATGTGTTTCAGGTCAACATGATGGAGTCACCTCCAACAAAAGACAGGTAAGTAAAGGCTACCTATTGTGTTGTTTAATTGTTTCCTCTATCAGATTACATAATTGCAGTGACCAAATCTATTGTGTCTAATCTCATTATTGTGTCTAATCTCCCTACAGCTCCTACTCTAATCTGACTAAGGAATTGTTCCAAGATTGGTTTTATCTTTGTTAGCTTAGTGGGATAATTTCCTCCCTTCTGGGTTGTCTTCCCTTCCAGGCAGACAGACCGCACCCCTGGGGTGGAGGACTCTCCCCTGCCCCCCATCACTGAGCGCCTGGCCTACCTACGCCCCTCCAGAGAGCTGCTGGAGTTCTACAGGGGGAAGATCGCACAGTTTGATGGAGAACACGATGACCTGATGCAGATGCTGGAGAAGTACAGAGGCACCACAGAGGACCAGGTGAACTGTGTGTGTGTGGGTGCGGGTGCGGGGGTGCACCCGTGCAGACAGAGCAACTGATGGGTGTGTGCTAATACCCCTGTCTCTCCCTGCCCTCCCAGCACAAGCTGCAGTGGGAGGTGCGACAGCGCGAAGGGGAGATATCTGAGCTGCAGAAGGCTTTGAGTGACATGCAGGTGTACCTCTTCCAGGAGAGGGAACAGGCGCTGCGTCTGTACGCAGAGAATGACAGACTCAAGATCAGGTGAGCCCTCATTTGATTCACAATTACACTTTACAATTACTATTGACATTTCTAGCATTACATGAAAAATACCGTTTTTCTATTGTCTTTGTGTTCAGAGAGCTGGAGGACAGGAAGAAAATCCAGCACCTGTTAGCCCTGGTGGGGCCAGACACTGGGGAGATCACCTACTTCCACCGTGACCCTCCACACAAGGTCAGGGGTCACAGTTCCACTTCAGCAAACTTAATTCTACTCCATTGTCTTATTTGACATTTACATGATTTCGGAAAGGGATCTATATCTAGTTGGCGACTTACATGACTACTGCCTGTCTGTCTACTGTGCTGTAGGTTAGCATAGCCCAGAAGAAACTAGAGCCCAGAATTCTGGATCATCGGAAGATGGCAAAGTCAAGAACTGGATCTGCAAAAGGTTGAAGAAAAGTCTCTGTTTTCGTGATTTGATAATGATATTTTAGGGGTATACATATTTAGATGTATCTGTTGGTTTGAGATATTGCAGAAGGTTTATAATTAAAATCATTCAAGATGGCATTTGATCAGGGCCGACCCCAGGCATAAGCGACATAGGTGACCATCGGGGTCTCAACTTACTGTTGAGTGTTAGAATAGTAGAATACACAAGGTGCAATTTCAAAATGTGGTTGTGCATCAGCAGCTTTTCTCTTGTTCTGACAGTCACTCAATTAGTCCATGTCAACTAAAATGTTTTAGATTGGTAAGTTAGTATAGCCAGCTATCTAAACTTGTAGTAATCATGGTCGAATTACAGACCGGGCATCCAGGGTACGTGCCCAGGGGCCCTGACCTCCAGGGGGTTCCCATTTTATTTTGTTAGTCACTCTCACTCAGATATCATATCAACATGGTATAAGTCATGGCACAATGTGTAGAATTGCAGGAAATTAGCTGTAAAACTGCACATTTTCTCTCTGACCAATGCAGAAACATACCATAACATTTGTTATAAAATAGCAAAATCTTCTCTCCGTCCCATGGCAAAAATGTGTAAGGGGGCCTCCCAACAAAATGTTGCCTAAGGCCCCAAAAGGCCAGGGCTGGCCCTGCATTTGATTTTTTTTTCATCTCATAACAATTTGCTCTACCTAAGAGTTGAAAGATCTTCCCTATGTAAGATAAACCTAAGCCTAAGGAGGGAAGCTACTAAAATCAAATTTAGTAAGTAGGATTACGGTGGGCTCTTAGCGCAAATCAGTTTACGGAAATGTGGAATAATCTGTCTTGGGAGTGCATTATTACCCTGACTGTGCCACTTAGCCTTGCTTCTGTCTGTGAGCAGAGGGAAGCCGGACATCCAGATCAGAGGGAGTGGTGAATGGAGGAAGCCCAGAGCAGTACAGAAGAGACAACCAGACCTTACTACTACAGGTAGTACGACACACACTCAAAAGCAACTCATTTAGCTCCTTGAACACTATTGAACTGGTGTAATGTGCAGGTGGAGGCACTGCAGGCTCAGATGGAGGAGCAGACTCGTTTGTCCAAAGAGCAGGTGGAGTCTCTGCTAGAGGACAGGAGGATCCACGTGGAGGAGGGACAGGTCCAGCACCAGAGAGACCAGGACCGCATCACCGTACTCACTGACAAGTATGTGAACTACCTACTATACTGCACTCTTCATATCGCTACTACATTTCATGTTCCTCCACCCCACATACTGTACCACCAAATGATGTGCAGAGAGAGATGTCTCGACTATAGGCCAGGACTGTATCACTACTCTCACTGTCAGAGTGGCTTCACATCAGGGATGGACATGAGTACTCTAACTGACGTCAAAACTCTATCATCAACCAGAGATTGAAATTAGGACTTGAAGACAACTTTAATTTGCTTTGATTTCAGTGTTCCATTTGTTCATGTGCATTTGCGGGGCACAACAAAAAATAAACCAAGCCAATCATCACGTAGTTCTTCTCCCTAAATTCCCTTTCCCCTCGGGTTCTCACTCACTCAATCAATTGTGTTCCGACCCATTCCTCTACACACGCATGCTGAGTGCGTACACAAGCGCCCGTTAGGCGTACAGAAATACAGTGCTTTCAGAAAGTATTCGTAGCTCGACTTATTCCACATTTTGTTGTTAAAGCCTGAATTCAAAATGGATTAAATCAATTTTCTCACCCATCTACACACAATACCCCATATTGACAGTGAAAATGTTTCTTTGAAATGTTAGCAAATTTAAATGAGATATTTCTGTATTTTTAAAACATGTTTTCACTTTGTCATTATGGGGTATTTTTATTGTGTGTAGCCGGGAGGAAAATGTATCTAATCCATTTTAAATTCAGGGTGTAACACAACAATGTGGAATAAGGCAAGGGGTGTGAATACTTCCTGAAGGCTCTGTAAATGCCTATACAAAAGTTTAATCACAAATGAAAAATGGACTGGTTGACTGACTGAAGTAGGGAAATATGTGTTCCAACAACGAGCGCTGAAATAATTGCGTCCTGTCTTTTCTGCTTAGGCTACTTTCCGAAGCGCTACTGGCATTTAGAATGGGTTAGCCCAGGCTATAATCCCCCTGAACATAGATGGTGAAACTAGAACAAGCATATTTTCATCAGAATCATTAAGCTTAGGCCTACTCACCAAACAGATGTGTGGCTGTAATTCATCCCCATGCGGTGTTCAATGTGGAATTGTTAATCCATTTGTACAATTCCAAATAACAGGCAGAATAAACTAAATTGAACGTCTGTATATTGAAAATAAGACAGGTTTTGGTTTATAACCTTGAACTTTGAACTCGTCAAATTGAGCCCCGTTTCAAATGATCACTCTTTGACAGTAACTGTTTTGACTGTTTCAATGATGTATATAAACCCTGGTGATGATGCTATGTATTGGCCATTAAGAGGCTTTGAAGCCTCTTGGGAGAAACTTTCAGAAGGACAACCATCTCTGCAGCACTCCACCAATTAGGCCTTTATTGTAGAGTGGCCAGACGGAAGCCACTCCTCAGTAAAAGGCACATGACTGCCTGCTTGGAATTGCCCAAAAGGCACCTAAAGACTCTCAGACCATGAGAAACAAGATTCTCTGGTCTGATGAAACCGAGATTGAACTCTTTGGCCTGAATGCCAAGTGTCACGTCTGGCGGAAACCTGGCAGGCACCATCCCTACGGTGAAGCATTGAGGTGGCAGCATCATGCTGTGGGGATGTTTTTCACCTGCTCCAGACCGCTCAGTACCTTAGACTGAGGTGAAGGTTCACCTTCCAACAGGACAACAACCCTAAGCACACAGCCAAGACAATGCAGGAGTGGCTTCGGGACAAGTCTCTGAATGTCCTTGAGTGGACCAGCCAGAGCCTGGACTTGAACCCGATCGAACATCTCTGGAGAGACCTGAAAATAGCTGTGCAGCGACGCTCCCCATCCAACCTTGAGAGGATTTGGGGTGAAACTCCCCAAATACAGGTGTGCCAAGCTTGTAGCGTCATACCCAAGAAGACTCGAGGCTGTAATTGCTGCCAAAGGTGCTTCAACAAAGTACTGAATAAAACATCTGAATACTTATGTAATATCCCCCCCCCCCCCCAAAACAAATGGTACACATTTGTAAACATTTCTAAAAACCTGTTTTTGCTTTGTCATTATGAGGTATTGTGTGTAGGTTGATGAAGGGGGAAAAAACGATGTAATCAAATTTAGAATAAGGCTGTAACCTAAAGAAATATAGAAAAAAGTCAAGGGGTCTGAATACTTTCCGAAGGCACTGTATTACATAGTTTTTTATTATAAAATAGTTGTCTTGACTGTGATAAGGGCTCAGGAAATTAGTGTCTTGTCTGCTACAAGCAAGTGTCACTGCTGAGGTTACTGCCTTTTTGAAGTTTGTGTTCCACAATATAATGTAACTAGTTGATATTACGGTTTCAATAAATGAATCTTAAATGGCACTTTTTTTTTTTTTTAATGAATGAATGAATGAATATACACTGAGTATACAAATCATTAAGAACACCTGTACTGGGCCTCCCGAGAGGCACAGCTGTCTAAGGCTCTGCATCGCAGTGCTAGAGCCGTCACTACAGACCCGGGTTCGATTCCGGGCTGTATCACAACCGGCTGTGATCGAGAGTCCCATTGGGTGGCGCACAATTGGCCCAGTGTTGTCCGGGTTAGGGGAGGGTTTGGTCGGGGGGGCTTCACTTGGCTCATCGCGCTCCAGCTACTCCTTGTGGCAGGCCGGGCACCTGCAGGCTGACTTCGGTCATCAGGTGAACTGTGTTTCCTCCGACACATTGGTGCAGTTTGCTTCCGGGTTAAGCGGGCGGGTGTTAAGAAGCACGGTTTGGCGGGTCATGTTTCGAGGGACGCATGACTCGACCTTCACCTCCCGAGCCCGTTGGGGAGTTGCAGGGATGAGACAAGATCGAAATTGGGGAGAAAAAGGGGGTCTTTCCATGACAGACCGATCAGGTGAAAGTTAGTATCCCTTATTGATGTCACTTGTTAAATCCACTTCAATCAGTGTAGATGAAAGGGAGGAGACGGGTTAAAGAACGATTTTTAAATCTTGACAATTGAGACATGGATTGTGTGTGTGTGTGTGCCATTGAGGGTGAATGGGCAAGACAAAAGATGTAAGTGCCTTTTGAACTGGGTATGGTAGTAGGTGCCAGGCACACCTGCAACACTGCTGTGTTTTTCACATTCAACAGTTTCCTGTGTGTATCAAGAATGGTCCATCACTCAAAAGACATCCAGCCAACTTGACACAACTGTGGGAAGCATTGGAGTCAACATGGGCCAGCATCCCTGTGGATGCTTTTGACAGCTTGTAGAGTCCTGCCCCAACAAATTGAGGCTGTTCTGAGGGCAAAAGAGGGGGTGCAACACAATATTAGGAATGTGTTCTTTGTTTGGCATACTCACTGTATATGGGGCAATTTGGGTTTGTTATCCTGTAATGGTTATGTTAAATTAGGCATTGTTGGGATATAGATAAATGCGCAAAATCATCGGAGTAAACGTAAAATGCCCATCCTAGTTCAAAAATGTAAAATGCCCATCCTAGTTCACATACCACTATCCTGAATACATGTTCTCTCCCTTCCTCTCTGTCCCACTCCTTGTCCCTCTCTACTCTCCCTCCCAGGCTGGACCGGACCCAGAACCTGCTGTACGAGAGCACCAGGGACTTCCTACAGCTGAAGTTTGAGACGCGGGCCCACGAGAAGGGCTGGATGGTGGAGAAGGACCGGCTGCTGCGAGAGCTGGACTCAACCCAGGACCGTCTGAGGAAAGCCAGTGATGGTCACGGGAGGGAGCAGCCGGGACCAGGATCCAGAGGACACGGCAGCAGCATGGCTCTGCTTCTAACCCAGCCCCAGCCTGACACACAGCACGTCCACAGGGAGGAGCTCAGGGTGGGTAGTGGTACACATGCTTCAGATCAGAGGTCTTACATCATTGGGATCATGTCCCATCCAACACCTCAAATAAAGGAGTGTCTCTTTTATGTTTTTTATTTTACATGAACAAGTGGTGTTAAAAGCGTTGTTGTGCCTAGGGCTGTTACGGTGACCATATTTCTGCCACACGGCAGTCACGATTCATGACCGCAGTCAAATTCCACATGACCGTTGAGTCACAGTAACTAGGGTTCTCCAAAACGGTGCTCTGATGCGGCTGATGGTCATTAGTAGCCTACCAAACTTGCTAATGGCCTGGTACTCAGGGCTCTATTGTCTCTCTAATCACTCTGACATCAATGCAAATGCCGTCGAAAATCAAACACTTCATGGCATTGAGTTTGAGTGGAATAGGTCAATCTCAATAGCCTAGCCTTTAGGCCTATGACCCCTGGAACAGGGTTGGAGAGCCCATAGCCTACAGAGCCTAGTGTAACAAGTCTCCTGGAACAGGGTTGGAGAGCCCATAGCCTACAGAGCCTAGTGTAACAAGACCCCTGGAACAGGGTTGGAGAGCCCATAGCCTACAGAGCCTAGTGTAACAAGACCCCTGGAACAGGGTTGGAGAGCCCATAGCCTACAGAGCCTAGTGTAACAAGACCCCTGGAACAGGGTTGGAGAGCCCATAGCCTACAGAGCCTAGTGTAACAAGACCCCTGGAACAGGGTTGGAGAGCCCATAGCCTACAGAGCCTAGTGTAACAAGACCCCTGGAATAGGGTTGGAGAGCCCATAGCCTACAGAGCCTAGTGTAACAAGACCCCTGGAACAGGGTTGGAGAGCCCATAGCCTACAGAGCCTAGTGTAACAAGACCCCTGGAACAGGGTTGGAGAGCCCATAGCCTACAGAGCCTAGTGTAACAAGACCCCTGGAACAGGGTTGGAGAGCCCATAGCCTACAGAGTCTAGTGAAACAAGACCTCTGGAACAGGGTTGGAGAGCCCATAGCCTACAGAGCCTAGTGTAACAAGACCCCTGGAACAGGGTTGGAGAGCCCATAGCCTACAGAGCCTAGTGTAACAAGACCCCTGGAACAGGGTTGGAGAGCCCATAGCCTACAGAGCCTAGTGTAACAAGACCCCTGGAACAGGGTTGGAGAGCCCATAGCCTACAGAGCCTAGTGTAACAAGTCTCCTGGAACAGGGTTGGAGAGTCCATAGCCTACAGAGCCTAGTGTAACAAGACCCCTGGAACAGGGTTGGAGAGCCCATAGCCTACAGAGCCTAGTGTAACAAGACCCCTGGAATAGGGTTGGAGAGCCCATAGCCTACAGAGCCTAGTGTAACAAGACCCCTGGAACAGGGTTGGAGAGCCCATAGGCTACAGAGCCTAGTGTAACAAGACCCCTGGAATAGGGTTGGAGAGCCCATAGCCTACAGAGCCTAGTGAAACAAGACCCCTGGAACAGGGTTGGAGAGCCCATAGCCTACAGAGCCTAGTGTAACAAGACCCCTGGAACAGGGTTGGAGAGTCCATAGCCTACAGAGCCTAGTGAAACAAGACCCCTGGAATAGGGTTGGAGAGCCCATAGCTTAGAGCCTAGTGTAACAAGTCTCCTGGAACAGGGTTGGAGAGCCCATAGCCTACAGAGCCTAGTGAAACAAGACCCCTGGAACAGGGTTGGAGAGCCCATAGCCTACAGAGCCTAGTGTAACAAGTCTCCTGGAACAGGGTTGGAGAGCCCATAGCCTACAGAGCCTCTGTCAGAGTGACCATCGAGTTCTTGGTCACCTCCCTAACCAAGGTCCTTCTCCCCGATTGCTCAGTTTGGCCAGGCATCCAGAGCTAGGAAGAGTCTTGGTGGTTCCAAACTTCTTCCATTTAAGAATGATGGAGGCCACTGTGCTCTTGGGGACCTTCAATACTGTAGCAATGTTTTGGTACCCTTCGACAAGATCTTTGCCTCAACACAATCCTGTCTCAGAGCTCTACGGACAATTCCTTCGACCTCATGGCTTGGTGTTTGAACTGACATGCACTGTCAACTATGGGACCTTATACAGACAGGTGTGTGCCTTTCAAAATCATGTCCAATCAATTGAATTTACCACAGATGGACTCAAATCAAGTTGTAGAAACATCTCAAGGATGATCAATGGAAACAGGATGCAGCTGATCTCAATTTCGAGTCTCATAGCAAAGGGTCTGAATACTTATATAAAGGTATTTGTTTTTTATTTGTAATACATTTGCAAAAATGTCTAACCTGTTTTTGCTTTGTTATGATGAGGTATTGTGTGTAGATTGATTGTTTTTATTTAATCCATTTTAAAATAAGGCTGTAACGTAACAAAATGTTGAAAAATGGAAGGGGTGTAGATACTTTTCGAATGCACTGTGTATATACAGTGCCTTTGGAAATGATTCAGACCCCTTGACTTTTTCCACGTTTTGTTATGTTACAGCCTTATTCTAAAATGGACTTCCTGTGGTGTTGTTGTGTCCTGCTATTTCCTGTGGCCCCAGACAGTGCAGGAAGAGCTGAAGCAGGCCCACCGCCTGGCTGAGATGTACAGGGAGCAGTGTGTTACCCTGGAGACAGACCTGGCTCAGATCAGAGAGGAGGGGGACATGGGCAGGGAGATTTTCAAGGTACGTAGCCACGAATCCTTACGGGATATGAATAATTCTGACTACACCATGTGTATTTTGCTAAATTATTGTTTGTTATACATTGTGGTGTGTGTGTGTGTGTTTACTCCACTGTGTTTTGCTCACCTTTGTGTGTAGGATCGGTCGGACAAGATGGCGAAGCGTCTTCAGATGACGACCCAGCGGTACGAGGCCCTGGAGAAGAGGAGGGCCATGGAGGTGGAGGGCTTCAAGACCGACATCAAACACCTCCGACAGAAACTCAAAGATGTGGAGAAACAGCTTTTCAAGGTGAGTCGGAGGTGAATGTCGTGTATCGAGGTGTTTTAGCTGTTGTATGTTTACTTAGCTTCTATGTGCAGGCTCATGTGTGGGTGTGGTACCTGTGTGTTTCAGGTCACCCTGAACGTGGGCCCGAATCAGGACCTGGCCATCCTACACGAAGTGCGTCAGACCAACGCTCGGACCAAGAAGGTCCAGGGGGAGCTGAAGACCCTGAAGGCCAAGATCTACGGCCTGGAGAACGACCTCCGATACAGCTGAGATTTAAAAAAATCACACTGGGGACTGGGGACCAGGGTACTGTTCAGTTGCCCACGCAACAGGAAAAGTTTTGAAACTGAATAATTTTGCATTGTTGTTGGACAATTTAACTTAGGACTCCCTACTCATCATGATCCTGTATCCCCCCTTTGACATGCTAAGTGTGATTTTTTTTTTTTATTTATTTTTTTTATTCTGACATCTGATGAAATGAGATGCAGCACATGTGCCTATCTAAATGTCTCACGATTTAGAACTTTTTTGTTTGTTTAGGTTTTAGGCCAAGGAGACCTGGGTGTGTATGACATGTCTTACATTTCCTATTACATTGATACCGTAATTAAATACAAACAGGACAAGATGAACAATGTGCACATAAAAGTTAATTGTAGACAAACTTGTTTTCCACTACTGATTTATCTATTGTGTGTTGTTATGAAAGACTGAGTGGGTGTTTCATTTTGATCAATAAAGATGTTTTATAATTTATTGTAATAACTAGATTGACAATGCATGTTTACACGTCAAATGCACATTGAACATGTTTGATGTTTCCTCTGAACAGAAACAGACCGAAATCAAAATCTCTAAATCGAAACTTTATTTTAGGAAAGAAAGTCCATTGGCTCAATTCGATGTAGATATCGTCACTTCCATAAATTTGAGATGTGCGCAAGCGCGCTATGTGTTAACACTGACGGAAAGCAAGCTGGCCAAAGCGTGGCCGTCTTATTCATATGGCAGCTTGCTATCAACTTTAGAGATGGCACACTTTTCACTTTCTATTGTCGTGTATGATATAGCTAGCTATGTAGTTCCTAGAGCTAGTTAGTGCTTGATAGTGTGTAACGTTACTGCTGTTGTGTATTGGACTGTAGTGATTGTTTTAGTTAGCTTAAGCTTGCTAGCTAACGTTAGAGGAAATGGCAGAGTTACTGCAAAGATGTAACGTTTTGAAATTTGGTTGGCGACTCCTGAAATCAAGTCACGCAGGAGCAGGCAAACCACTTTACATCTCATCACAGAGTTTCAGCAATGTAAGTCGAATGTTTCATTGTTGATTCTGGCTCGTTTATAGTTAGTTAGCTAACTAATTACCGTAATCAAACTTTGATTCAAAGTGTGGTCACTATTCACATTCCAGATAGTTAGCTACAAATCTCCGTTTCAAACGCACCGTTTTCCAATCTGGTGATTTTGATATTGGTTTACCATGCACATGCCATTGACTGAATATTTTCATCCGAGTTGGCAAGATTAGCTAGACAGTTTCCCATGTGACTGACACCTTTACACTTAGCTGTAATTAATTAGCCACAGTGCCTGCCAAGCCTGTGTCCTAAAAATACCCCTCCCAACCGGCTGAAACTTGAAAGAGCTGGTTGACAGGGACATAAAATAGTACATGTAAACACACCACTAGGATGCAGTCTGTCTTTACCTGTCCTGTCCTTGGCTTGGACAACCCTTTTACAGAAGGGGACCAGTTCAGGACATTGCTGTCGAGTTGTTTAACTGTTTGGTTGGTATCACTGCAGACTAATCCCACTACTAACCCACTTTAAAGGCCTACCATAAAGAAAATGAGGGTTGTCCAGCATGAAGGCCTAAGGCCTATACACATACAAGGATGCAAGACTATTACCATAAACCATCGTCTCAAATAGAGGTCGACCGATTGTGATTTTTCAACGCCGATACCAATACTGATTATTGGAGGACCAAAAACTGCCGATACCGATTAATCGGCTGATTTTTAAAAACATTTTTACTTTTTTTTAATTATTATTATTTATTTATTTGTAATAATGACAATTACAACAATACTGAATGAACACTTATTTTAACTTAATACATCAATAAAATCAATTTAGCCTCAAATAAATAATGAAACATGTTCAATTTGGTTTAAATAATGCAAAAACAAAGTGTTGGAGAAGAAAGTAAAAGTGCAATATGTGGCATGTAAAAAAGCTAACGTTTAATTTCCTTGCTCAGAACATGAGAACATATGAAAGCTGGTGGTTCCTTTTAACATGAGTCTTCAATATTCCCAGGTAAGAAGTTTTAGGTTGTAGTTATTATAGGAATTATAGGACTATTTCTCTCTATACGATTTGTATTTCATATACCTTTGACTATTGGATGTTCTTATAGGCACTTTAGTATTGCCAGTGTAACAGTATAGCTTCCGTCCCTCTCCTCGCTCCTACCTGGGCTTGAACCAGGAACACATCGACAACAGCCACCCTCGAAGCAGCGTTAGCCATGCAGAGCAAGGGGAACAACCACTCCCAAGTCTCAGAGCGAGTGATGTTTGAAACGCTATTAGCTAGCCATTTCACATCGGTTACACCAGCCTCATCTTGGGAGTTGATAGGCTTTAAGTCATAAACAGCGCAATGCATTGCGAAGGGCTGCTGGCGAAACGCGCAAAGGTGCTGTTTTGAATGAATGCTTACGGGCCTGCTGCTGCCTACCATCGCTCAGTTAGATTGCTCTATCAAATCATAGACTTATTTATAACATAACACAGAAATACGAGCCTTAGGTCATTAATATGGTCGAATCCGGAAACTATCATCTCGAAAACAAAACCTTTTTCCTGTCAGTGAAATACGGAACCGTTCCGTATTTTATCTAACGGGTGGCATCCCTAAGTCTAAATATTCCTGTTACATTGCCCAACCTTCAATGTTATGGCATAATTATGTAAAATTCTGGCAAATTATTTCGCAACGACCCAAACTGTTGCATATACCCTGACTCTGCGTGCAATGAACGCTAGAGATGTGACACAATTTCATGTTAGCAGGCAATATTAACTAAATATGCAGGTTTAAAAAATATATACTTGTTTATTGATTTTAAAGAAAGGCATTGATATTTATGGTTAGGTACATTGGTGCAACGACAGTGCTTTTCGCAAATGCACTTGTTAAATCATCACCCGTTTGGCGAAGTAGGCTATGATTCAATGATAAATTAACAGGCACCGCATCGATTATATGCAACGCAGGACACGTTAGATAAACTAGTAATATCATCAACCATGTGTAGTTAACTAGTGATTATGTTAAGATTGATAGTTTTTTATAAGATAAGTTTAATGCTAGCTAGCAACTTACCTTGGCTTCTTGCTGCCCTCACGTAACAGGTAGTCAGCCTGCCATGCAGGCTCCTCGTGGAGTGCAATGTAAGGCAGGTGGTTAGAGCGTTGAACTAGTAACCGGAAGGTTGCAAAAACGAATCCCCCCTGAACAAGGCAGTTAACCCCCGTTCCTAGGCCGTCATTGAAAATAAGAATGTGTTCTTAATCTGACTTGCCTAGTTATAAAGGTGTAAAAAAAAAATATTTAAAAAATCGGCAAATTGGTGGCCAAAAATACAGATTACCGATTGTTGTGAGAACTTGAAATCGGCCCTATTTAATCGGTCGACCGTAAAGTCTCAAAGTCCACTGAAGGCTGTACGTCACACACCATTCATCTGTCTCCACAGGGCCACAACTTGTTCGGGCTCCTCTTCGACATCGATGGGGTGCTAGTGCGGGGCCGCACACCCATCCCTGCAGCCAAACAGATCTTTAGGAGCTTGGTGGACCGGAAGGGAAAGTACAAAGTGCCTGTGGTGTTTGTGACCAACGCAGGGAACTCTATGAGGCAGACCAAAGCTGAACAACTGTCGCACCTGCTGGAAGTGGAGGTGAGGGATGCGTCATATTGTCATATAGCACCAAACAATCCTGTACTAAAATCTGGGTTATACTGACATCTCTCACCTTCTGGAGGTGGAGGTCAGCGATGCATTTTGGTCATATTGAACCCAACAATCCTGGTCTAAAATCTGGGTTATATTGTCATATTGCCCCCAACAATCCTGGACTAAAATCTGGGTATATTGTCATATTGCCCCCAACAATCCTGGACTAACATCTGGGTTATATTGTCATATTGCCTCCAACAATCCTGGACTAACATCTGGGTTATATTGTCATATTGCCCCCAACAATCCTGGACTAACATCTGGGTTATATTGTCATATTGCCCCCAACAATCCTGGACTAAAATCTGGGTTATATTGTCATATTGCACCCAACAATCCTCCACTAACATCTGGGTTATATTGTCATATTGCCCCCAA
This sequence comes from Salmo salar, assembly GCF_965601325.2. Taxonomy (NCBI): domain Eukaryota; kingdom Metazoa; phylum Chordata; class Actinopteri; order Salmoniformes; family Salmonidae; genus Salmo; species Salmo salar. The sequence goes on from NC_138313.1 coordinate 41,222,050, forward strand.
CAATCCTCCACTAACATCTGGGTTATATTGTCATATTGCCTCCAACAATCCTCCACTAACATCTGGGTTATATTGTCATATTGCCTCCAACAATCCTCCACTAACATCTGGGTTATATTGTCATATTGCACCCAACAATCCTCCACTAACATCTGGGTTATATTGTCATATTGCACCCAACAATCCTCCACTAACATCTGGGTTATATTGTCATATTGCCTCCAACAATCCTCCACTAACATCTGGGTTATATTGTCATATTGCCTCCAACAATCCTCCACTAACATCTGGGTTATATTGTCATATTGCCTCCAACAATCCTCCACTAACATCTGGGTTATATTGTCATATTGCCTCCAACAATCCTCCACTAACATCTGGGTTATATTGTCATATTGCCTCCAACAATCCTCCACTAACATCTGGGTTATATTGTCATATTGCACCCAACAATCCTCCACTAACATCTGGGTTATATTGTCATATTGCACCCAACAATCCTCCACTAACATCTGGGTTATATTGTCATATTGCCTCCAACAATCCTCCACTAACATCTGGGTTATATTGTCATATTGCACCCAACAATCCTCCACTAACATCTGGGTCATGTTGCACCCAACAATCCTGCACTAACTGGTTCTGTGCTTTACTGATTGTTTTGCTTGTGTTTTCCCCCGCAGGTGTCTCCAGACCAGGTGATGCTGTCCCACAGTCCTTTGCGTATGTTCAGTCAGTATCACAACATGTGTGTGCTGGTGTCAGGCCAGGGCCCAGTGCTGGAGGTGGCTCATAAGTATCCTTACTAATCCCCAGGCAGAGCAGTGATCATGGGGGTGACTCTTTCCATGACATTTGAAGAGAGATAGATTACCTATGTAACAGAGCAGCAGTGATAATTGGGAAGACGACTGTGAGTTGTCTAGGAATATACACAACATTTCAGTAATTTAAAAGTGGTGACTAGCAATATACTATATATAGATTCAATCTCTATTGTCCTCTAAAAGGATATCCTTTCACAGCCAACTATGTCAAATTTACACTGAGATCAAAACTGATGAGCAGACTGTAATACAATAGAAGACATCTATTGAGCAAACTAAGTACACATTTGTTTTCCTGAGCCATTCACTAACCCAAGAAATATGAGGTCTTTGTATAGATTTTGTCTTGAGCAGTTTGGTAAACAGTAGGACAGTTTAAAGGGGAAATCTGCAGTTTAAACAATTACAAAGCCTCCCCCATTGTTGCAGTAAACAGCTGAGGGATGGGGCTGGAGAATTGTAACCACTCTCAAATTCATAGACAGTTTTTGATGCAAGGACTGACCATGATAATAAATGATAGTTTAAGTCATGTTTTGAGGCTTTAGTGTTTGTTTACAATGGCAAAGTTTACAAACAGTGGAGTAAAACAAGCCTCTATTTGGGGTTCTCATGGGGTAAGACAGTTGAAATAAGCTCATGAGTTATATTATTCAAGAATCAATGGGTACGTCATTAATTTAAAAGTCCAATAATTTAAAAGTATTATGTGCAGATTGTCCCTTAAATGCCAGGAAACCTTTTTAAATGCTCATTGTCGTGCTGCTCTCCCTCTATGAATGTGTTGCATTGTCTTGCTCTGTTTAATGTCCTGTTATTTTGAGTTTGACCTTAACCTATCCAACACCAGTCTGGGGTTTCAGAATGTTGTGACCATAGACATGCTGAGGGATGCCTATCCGCTTCAGGACATGGTGGATCACAACAGAAGACCCAAAGACATGGTGAGGGTTTAGTTGGAGGAGAAAGGGCGTGACTTGGGTTGTGTTCAGCAAGAACAAACTAATAATGGTATGAAAGAGGAGAATGGAGAGCTAAATTAGACGTTTTTGACGCATCAATTCTTATGCATTCACCATTTGTAACTTCAGCGTGTTTACAGTGTTGAATTATCTTACAGGTTCCACCAAGTAAAGAGTTACCCCCGATAGAAGGTAATGTATACAAATAAAACAAATATTTAGAAACTTACGGAAGATTGATTTGACTGACTGTCTTTAACGTTGTTTTTTTAGCCATCATTCTGTTTGGTGAGCCAGTCAGATGGGAGACCAACCTCCAGCTAATAATGGATGTGCTCTTAACCAATGGGAAGCCTGGGAATGCCCTGACAACACTGCAGTACCCTCACATTCCAGTGCTGGCCTGTAACATGGACCTGATGTGGGTGGCTGAGGCCAAGAACCCCAGGTGGGAACACATGCACTTCCACTCAGAGCATACCATCAAGGCAATTTAGGTCTTGTAGCCAAATTGTTGTAAACAACAGAACATGTGTGTTGTAAATATCCCTGTTTGCTAGGTTTGGTCACGGAATGTTTCTGGTGTGTCTGGAGAGTCTGTATAAGAAGGTGACTGGCTGTGAGCTGAAGTATGCAGCTCTGATCGGAAAGCCCAGTGTGGTGACCTATAACTATGCTGAGCTGCTCATCAGACAGCAGGCTGAGAGTCTGGGCTGGACTCAACCTGTGGAGAGACTCTACGCCATCGGGTGAGACTGCCTGCCTGGGTTACATACTGTTTACGCCATCGGGTGAGACTGCCTGCCCGCCCGGCATAGATACTGTTTCAATGTGTGTATTCCATCTTGAGTAACTCAAGCCCCCTTAACACTCTGCCTTCCCTCCGTCTCTCCCTCAGTGACAACCCCATGGCAGACATCTACGGCGCCAACCTCTACAACCGCTACCTACAGTCCTGCCACCGCACCCGGGCCCTGATGCAGCTCGGAGGGGGGGAGCCTCAGAGCCAACCCCTGGAGGACCCACACGAAATGACCTGTGCCGAGATGGGAGGGGTTACAGGGGCGTACGGGGGCGAGGAGCCCCTCCCTGTGGGGTGCAGCTCCATCCTGGTGTGTACGGGGGTGTACAGCCGGGACCAGCAGGAACTGCCCCCTGACCCCAGGCATACGGTTACAGAGCATCGGATCTTCCACGGTCACAGGGACTTCCGCTTTGACCCCAACCTGACCCAGCCATCCTTCATGGTGCAGGATGTGAAGGAGGCTGTGGAGCTGGTGTTCCAGCAGGAGGGATGGCCTCTGGAGTAGGGGCCTGAGTCTCAATACTGTCCTGTCCCGTACCCTGGTCACAGCACTGCTTGCCAGGTCAATTAACAGCAGCTCAATGTCTGGGTCTCTGAGGCTGTATTTACACAGGCAGCCCAATTCTGATTTATTTTTTTCAGATCTGATCCGATTGGTCAAAAGACAAATGAGTGGCAAGAAAATCTAAATTGTGCTGCCTGTGTAAACACAGCCTTTCTTTGGTTAGGACAGGGTCTAAGAGTTCACATGGTCACAGAGGGGTCTAAGAAACTTCTAAACGTCCTCAACTGCCTCACTCAGCCATGCTAGTACAGTCGCTCGAACTGCGAACTACATCACAAGTCTAGAATGTCCATGCACATTTACCATACTGTACTGCCATTGAGATTTCCCTAACTTTTACATTTCTGTTGTGTCCTGTTCTAAGGAGTGTAGCATGCTGACTAGGCCTTCCAAGTTCCGTGCACGAGCATTGCAAAATGTATGCATGTTATTCAATAATTTCATCCAAACTGCACGCGGGCGTAGTCAGGTGCTAAAATAGAACTTTCAACTCACTGAATGTGAGATTAACTAACTAGGTTTCCCCTTTTATCTGTGGTTTAATTGTCGACTTTTGTATTTCAAAATGGGTAAATTCTACAATGATCCAGAAAAAAAGACCATATTTATTTGGTGTAAAATAACAACCATATATTTATTTCCTAGAACAAATTGGCTAGCGATAGCAAGCTAGCTAAATGTCTGTATTTCGACCCGTCTCCAAATGAATATAGTTGATTTTGGTATTTTAATCTGCGTCTCGTGGGGAGATTTAACATGTGCAAATATGTAATGCTGTCTGTTGTGGCTATCATGACTGTTTTTGGCTTGATGAATAATATTCTTAGTGGACTGAATACATGAAATACACTGTTGATAGGCCATTTACTTTACTGTGATGGGTTAGCTTTTACAATATATTTATGTCTTTCTGCCATGTCTATCCAGGCTTGTTACAGAATCTCAGGAACAACTTCATGCAAGTGACCAGTTTAAGTCCAGGAATGTTCTTTGATGGACTCCACAATTGATGCAAGGCTAGTTGTTCCATTTACCATGAACTAAACAGGTGCTACATATGACTGTTCAAGTAACGTTTGGATCGTCTTACAACAGCCATTAGCATGTGAAGGCAGGCCGTTGTGGGGATGTAAAGCATTTTATGGGATTGTTAGTGTTTTATGCAGGGATGTCAACATTTTTAGCTATGTTCAATTGGCCAAAAGTTCTGAGGGAAAGACATGACTGTGGAATTGTCATAAATGCAACACTGTATTTGACAAACGGAAGGACAGTAAAGTGTTCACAGGAGTGTTCATTCTTTCTTCCCCGGTTGTGGAAATTCAGTACTGAGAGCGACTTGGTCATTTCTTCAAACAATCATCTTTATTTAATATAATTATTGTAATAATGAGACCGTTAGACAATGCAGTTCATATAGCTAATACCCAGAATGCTTGGTTCCACCCCTCCCATATAGATTGGGGGGGCACCATGATGGTTTTATCACTGGGAAGCTAGAGTGGACACCATAAAACTCAGCATTAGCAGGACAGAAATATCTCACTATTTAAGTAAATAATTGTTACATATCCAACAGGTGAATACATAATTCCCCCCCATGTACAATAAGCCACGGGAGGCAAGGGATACTTAACATTAAGTACTGGTAACAATAAGTGTTTGACTACTGGCAGCCATGTTTAACCTACTGGTAAACTTGTGAAAGTCTAAACTTCAGTGGCAGTGATAGTCGCCATCATCAGTACAATACAGTACACTCATCCCCTATCCCAAGACACTTCTTGGCAGCACCTGTAGATGTAAGCAGTCGAAAACGAGTGGGCTTCGTGGCTTCACATCTACAAGGGCAAATGTCAAGGGACTGTGTAGGCAATGTTGATTCCAGACAAGTTATCAGCACCACAAACCCTCTCCCACGCTTCCTGTCAATTCTCTCAACAACATGACTTCCTGTCTGTAGGATCGGAGCCATGGATTGGATGGGCGTTTGGGAAGAAGTGTGGTGAGGCCTGTGAGTGTTGGTCTGTGAGGGCGAGGCCGTTTCTCACCATCAGCTCCTGGGCCATGAGCATGAAGGCTGCCTCCACATTCTGGGCCTCCTTCGCAGAGGTCTCCAGGGCAGCCAGCGCACCCTTCCCCTCTGCCAGGGTACAGGCATCCTCAAACAGCACCTGTCTCTCCGACTGCCGGTCTGACTTGTTCCCTAGGAGAGAAGAGCAAAGGAAGTTACAGAAGGAAATTTGTCTTTCTATTTTAGTTTCTATTGATGAAAGTTGGTGTCAGACATTTCTCTCACCCGCCAGAAGATGAGCACCACATCTGTTATGTCATTAACAACTTAAGTAGGCTTTTTAACAGAGTTTATATAAAGCCATGTGTTCCCTGTGTCTCTCCCACCCACCAATGAGGATGAGCACAACGCTTGCAGCCCCATCTTGTTCCACTTCCTGGATCCAGTGTGTCAAAGAGTCAAAGGTTGGCCGGCGTGTGATATCGTAGGCCACTATGGCGCCGTGGGCGCTGCGGTAATAACTCTGGGTGATTGAGCGGAAACGTTCCTGTCCAGCTGTGTCCCACACCTGCAGCTGAGGAGACGAGACGACACACTTCAGCTGGAGAATGCACACACACTACACTAATTCCTTACACACACTCAGCTAAGGAACAAAGTGTCCGTTGAAAAACCACCCCTAGCACTTTCCCCAAGATCGGTGAACAATTCCCCTAAGCACATTGGAAGGCCAGCTGAAGACCACCATATTGCTTACACCTATCCAGTCGCTTCGGCAAACACTTAACAGGGAAGGGACTGTGGGTTGTTTATTTACTTCTATGCGTCACTGGAGGAGAAACTGGTACAGGGAGGTTTGTCACCAATTTATGGACAAGATGTTAAGGTCCAAAATCATCTCCCTTCCCTCTTTCAAATACACAGACAAACATGCACCTAGGAAAACACATACCGTTCATACACTCAATTGTAGTCATTTGACGTACACCCACAAAATACACAGCGGGGCGATCAAATGTTAGACCAACCCTCTCCTTTTGACTATGAATACAGCAGAGGCAGAAGGATTTGCACTGTGTAAAGACAGTTGCGCTAGCTAGGCCTATTGACAAAACTGAAATAATGACACAGCAAAGACAACATGTACTGTACTTACTGATTATCCTAGAAAAATAGAGAATGTACGCATGCACCTTACCTTGACCTTCCTGCCATTGATGAGCATGGTTCTGACGGTGAAATCCACCCCGATAGTGTTCTGCTGTGTCTCCATGAAGACACCAGACTTAAATCTCTGGACCACGCAGGTCTTCCCCACGTCTGAGTCTCCCACCAGGACAATCTTAAAGAGGAAGTCAAAGGAGTCGTCCTGCTCCGGCACAGAGGACTGCATGGTAAGGGATCACCACAGGGCCAGTCAGACACCACTCAACTAGGGCCAGGCTGAGATGCCCTGCAGCAGTGACAGAACTGGTTCTCTACTCCGTACGTTGTTAGATGCATCAATAACAGTTGAAACTGTTGACGGAGATTGGTCACATCCTACTCAGAAACATAGGGAGAACTCTTCCTCAAGCGGAGCTAAAGAAGTACATGAATATTTCCTACTTGAACTGTGTCCCTTTTACTCAGATTGTCTTGGGGAACTGAATAAACAAAAAATAAATGGTAGTTACGCAGAAAATACATTGCTGAAAAAGTGTTGAAGATAAGGCTTCAGTAGTCTATATCCTCTACAAGTGTTCCCTACTCGGCACCGCTTCAGGTATTTCCTCAGGTGAGCTCATTACACACTAAATAAAATGTTGACCTCCAACAGATTCCGTCAAAGTAGAAACAACATCACATATAACATGTTATTCCTCAATGTGCTGGAACTTTGTATTTACATTTAGGATAGGTTGTATACATCCAAATCAGTCACATTCTTTGTGCTCATTCCTCCAACTGCTTCCCTGTGCAGTTAGTGTACTTATGCCTCTCATACCATATCCCTCTACTGTTGTTCTCCCCACTCTCATTGGTTCACAGACCGCTAAGGTTCACCCCTTACCTTTCCTGGCAGGTGCAAATTTCAGTTGCTTGGCCACCAGCACCGCTGCATCTTGGGAATTTTAGTTTTCTAGGCAAGGTCCAGGGTCTGTGAGGACAGAAAGGAGGGATTAGTCTGAAGTTTCTTGTTTATCAGTCGCAGCGGTCACATCTAAGACTTGTCTCTGGGTGCTTACAAGGCTCACTACTGTAGGTACACATCCTTCAACAAAGGGAATCAGTCCTCCTATAGCTGCTCCTGGAGAAATGGAAATAACTTTTGTCTCGACAGGTGTCATTTGGACCCCAGCTGCATATAAAACACTGAGAAACGCACACACACGAAGACAGAGACACATGGGCTGCCCCTCTATCACTATTTGCCACCTCCTGGCTGCCGTCAACTAACACATTCCAGTGCATTCAGAACCACACGATAAAGGCTAAGTATAGAGCAGGCAAAAACACAAGACAAACACTTAGGCATTTACCAGTAAACATCTTGGGGGGTGGGGGGGGGGGTAGATCAGAGATTGTAGCTTCCATCAATGTAATTGTCTACATCATTTCCAATACTGTGTATATATATATATATATATTTCCCTTCATTTTTTCCCCCAAAACCTACCACCCCTCCCCTAATTGGAGTAAACTAATGGACAACAACACTTAGGCTTCTACTTCCAGCATATACATACTATATACATTTTACGGACACAGTATATTTTACAAAAGTTATCTTTTGTTTGTTTTTAATCCCATTCTTTAGCTACCCTCAACCCCTCCCATCTATATCTGACGAGCATCCAGTTTGATTTCTATTTACCATATATTTTTAACTGTGCTGTTTAACAAAAGTTCTGAACCTATTTGCATTAACGGACCCAGTATATTTTACATTAGTTATCTTGTTATTTTTAGACATCTTGTTAATGAGGGTTGATTTAATTTACTCTGTGTAATGAATCCATTTTACCTCAAACCATACAATGACCTCTCAGGGAGATGTTAATTGGAATGATGAAGAGTCTGTTCTGGAAGTCAGAGACCCCCTCTTCTTCCTCTCTCTACCCACACACTGGTTCGTTGTCATCTCAGCCCACAGAAACACATGGCAAAGCTGGACACAGAACAATGCATGTGAGTGTGAAAGGCACTGTGCACCATGGCTGGCCACCATTTTGTTCTTCAGTGTGTGTGTCACATGATGGTTCCACATTAAGCACTGTAGCCTGAGGAATGTTTATCTTTCACCCACTGACACCATATCTCCTGTTATTGGCTACACACACACATCCTACTATTGACTACATGCACACAAACACCCACCTGTCTTGTTTTGTACACTTTGTACAAAATAATAAAACGCAGAACCACAGGATGTTTCTAAACATAACTCTTTATTAACTAGCTACCACTACATGTTAGCCTATCTCCAACCACGATCAACTGACCATGACCTAACCGTCTGGGTGGTCTTAACCAATCACCGCACAGTATGATACGACGGTAAAATGCATCCAATTATAATTCAGTATGTATTCACATATGAATATTACACCACCCACTGACACCATATCTCCTGTTATTGACTAATATTCTACAGCTCTCTACTGATGTCACCATGTTAGCATTTTTGTTAGCATTTTTTCCCCACTGTATCTGAGAAATACAGTTTGGGGAGAATTCAGACCGGAGTTAAGCGTGCGTAAATGGAACTTCTTTCCCTTTTTATTAACCATTTTTTTATACAGGTATTCTGACCTTGAGTTTTATTATGGGCAACGCATGTGTCAGCCAGGTATTCGTTTGGGGTGGAGATTGCAGAAATTGAGGTGTGGCAGAGGTGTGTCTACAGATACGCTGTATTCTGACCTTGACTTAATTCCCTCATAATTAGCATTCTCCACAAAGTGTATATGACACAATGAACAACCCTAAACAAGGTGAAGACCGTTATGTTACCTCGTGGGCAGCCGGGTGCCTTGGGACTGGGTCGACTCTTGTCCTGAGCACAAAGCCATTTGTTAAACTTCCCCTCTGCTCTGTCTGCGCTCCCTCTACTGGCTGCCTCCTGTTACAACAAGCCCTCCAACCTCAGTACCGGAACATCTCATACTCGTTTCCATGGAAACCAAAGCTATGTTCTCAGAAACATTCAAATCCTGGTTCAAATGAACATTTACAGGAATTTGCCTTGCGTTAATTCAATTCCACAAGTTCATATAAACTTGTATTCAGAGTAACAAACTGCTGTATGCTTCAATAACATGGTTTAGTTGTGTGTTGTTGCTGATTAGTTAGCATGAGGAGAGAGAAAATGGGAATATTTAGCAAATGGCTAGCATGTCGATCTCTTCTAAGAACTGCAGGCTAATGTAGAGAGCAAAGCAACAAAACATTTCCAAGATTTTCATTCGTTTTCCTCTTTTTCCATTCTTACAGTTAACGGTTCTGAATAATTATATGAATAATTCCACAAGGCTCCTGTTAAGGAACCTACATTCTCTCTGTATTTTCTCCAGGTTCTTCCTCTGTAACCACTCTCTGTACTTCTCTGCTTTCTTTTCAATCTCCCTCTGCATCTCCTTCTGCTCCTTGCTCTCCTTCAGCTGTTTCTCTTGGAGATGGCAAACAATAACACAAAAATGACTCCCACCTTTAGGTGCCCAGATACTGTACACATCAGAAAGCACACAAACTGCACAGTTCCTCTCTGGGATTGTGTTAATAACTGGGTGAAAAGAAGGGGGCTCTTCATCTGCAACCACTCCTGAATCTCCTCCTCCACTACCTTCTTCATCTTCTACTGCTCCCTCTCCGGGTCCTCCTTCCTCTCCTTCAGTGGGCGCTCCATGTGGAGACATTAGCGACCCTAATTTACAGAACTGAAAATATCAATAATTATCGACAACTAAATTATCAAATTCTGACTCAAATCAAACAGGAGTTGCCGAACCGAAGAAGAAACTAAAAAGATATGGCAGTGCACCTCTGCTTTCTTTTTGCTCCTCTTTGGCTTTGTAGACTAGCCACCTCTCCCATGCAGAGAGATGCCTCTGGATCCTCCGCCTCGGTCACTGCTGTCCTCTCTGGGGGCTTCTGTGGTGGATCATGTTTCCATGGCAAAAATGAAAACACAAAGCAGACAGACTCTTTGGTCCTTTAAAAACCTGCTTGCTGTATGTAAAATATTGTGTGCTATAGCTTGGAAAATAAATACATTTAACTCTGGATGACAACATAATGCTTTTTGTTTCCAACATTAGGGTTGTTTTCCTAAAGAAGTTATATCCGCTTCATGTTTTATTTCCTTGCCACGATACTAACGAGTATCGCGATACTGGTATCGCCCCGGCCCTAATGGATTGCTGTCATACGTTATCCAGATACTGCTTACAGGGTAAAGAAACCAATGTCACATTTTGTCATTTGGGTGAACTATCCCCTTACTTGTTGATGAGGGGATCAACCCTAGCTAAACAGCAGGTGGTGCTAATGACAATTTAGCTAGTTTTCTGCTGAGTCAAGTTGGGTAATACTGCTCTTGTACACCAACCATATCTGATGGGTGAGAGGGGTCTGGCGTCTTTACTCTGTGTGGCTGAGGTGTCTATCTGATGGGCGTGGTGAACTGCAGACAGGTCCTCATCACTCTCATAGCTGTCGTGGTAAATGGGGGAGAGCAGAGGGTAGGTGGCATCGCGTACTGAGTCATAGTCCACACTTTTGGATCGGTGCAGTTCCCTGCCACTGTCCTGGTACATCTTCAGAGGAGTTCAGCTTAAACTCCTGGAAGTGGAGGCAGGGAAGCTTGACATCTTCCCCCCTGTTATCATACAAACAAATGACTTGAGCTAAGAAAGAGCACAAGCCATTTTTTATTTTGTGGATCCTCTTGCTGATGTATTGTGCAGTCACAGAGAAGGAAATTAGTTAGAGTTTAAACAATTTGATAAAATATGTGTCAGCAACAAAGTAAATCTATGCAAAGGGATCCTAAAACTGAACAGCAGTAATTAATGTTAATCTAGCGAGCATCAGGTACATGGCTACTTGAACATTTACAGACCAGACAGCCAAATCAGAGCTTCAAAGACCCACCAGCTTGACCACACATTAGTAAAGTTATCCAAGCTATTCGCAGGGCTGAACAGCCCGAGCAAGCCTAGCAGACTGTTGTTGAACATATTTAGGATTAATTACTGTAAAAGGCTCAGACAGCTAATCCTCTGGCACTAGCTTCCCTTGGCTAGTTAGCTATCTAGCTAGGTAGCACGTTTGCCAGTTAGCAAATGAGCTAGTTACTTAGTTAGCTAGCTATGCGTGCAATTTCCTGCTTTACTTTGTCTCAGCCTCCAGTATCTATGCTGCAATAGTCTGTCCAATCTGGTGAAATTATCCTTGTCCAATCTGGTGTCCTGTGAGAATTTAAGTACACTCCCTCTAATCCCATCTGTTACAGATACAGGTATCCTGTGAGTATTTGTTTTTTTCTCCCTCTGCCCTAGTCATAGGTGGCAGTAATCAGTCGCCAATCACTCATCAATCTGAAGACACACCTCCTCCTCCTGATTTCCCTTACCCAATCACATTCCCTTTCCCTTGGTTTAAAAACCCAGTCGGTTGTTTTCCTAAACTCTCTCTCCCTGGATTGAGCTATTATCTCTTTTTGTTTTGGTGCCTGCATCTCACTTTGTCTGTTATCCTGTGAGTATGTATGGTTGTGTGGGAAAAGTAGATACCGAGACAAGTCGCCCATGGGCATACATTACCCGTAGGAAAACATTGTCTAAGAATCCTAGTTAGAACTGGGCGGTAAACCCACTGTATTTTATTGGTTAGTTAGCTAGCGGTTATTGAAGCAAGTAAGACTAGCTTAGGGGGTTTTGGATATTTATTGTTTCTTTCCTTGGGTCCAGCTCAGCCCCTTTTTCCCAAACCCCATTTACCGTGTGTTTAAAATAAACCCGAAGTGTTTGACGGTAGGTTTAAGTTGTCTGTGGATTTCTTTTAGTTCTCACTTCCTTTGTTATGATTTGCATGAGATATGTTACGGGTCTAATTTCCATCCCCCCTAGACTGCAGGGCTAAAGGGGTTCGTAACATCATCTATGAACGTTTGAAGAACGATCTGGCCTATACTCTTATACAGTGGTGATTTTTGGAATGTAAATCTAAAAATATATATATTTTGATGCATGCCAGCAAAGCCACTACACACACAACCCTAAACAATACATTAATTGCACTATAACGGTGACAAACGGTGCCCACAAACTGTTAGGGCCTTCATAAAGCTGTCCCAACAGCAGAGTCCCGACAGCTTACCACTGCTACGCCTGCCTATCAGCGGAGCCTTGTCTGGCAGCGAAACAGTTCATTCAGCCTCATTTACTGCCTTTTAAAAAACATAGCTGATATGGCTGACTTGCTTAAACAAATGTGGTTTCTACTGACAATTGAGATGTACAAACTATGACATAAGGGGACGACGAGCAGATGAGGCAATCCGTAATTTCGATTAAGATATTCATAAGCGAGCTAGAACGGACGTAGTCAATATAACTATTTGTTCAGCACTTTTGAAATGTACAGCGACAGAATTCAGAACATGGGCCGTTCTTACAATATTCTCCCTGTACAGAACAGTAGGATGAATAAAGGAGGCATATCAGCAGACAATGAAAGCTCTTACAATATTCGATGATGACATTCCACTAAAACAGGCAATAGGCTACATGTGCACCACCAAGTCAGAACAGTAGGCTAAAGAGGAAAATGGACCAAATTATAAGGGTGAGGCACATGGGCTACTAACAGTATACAATTAGTATTACTTTCTTAGCTACAGTATATATATATCTTCCTGGCATACTACATAATTTATGCAGCAGCAAATACATTTTTGGACTCACCTTGTACTGTGCTCACTTGAACTGGAAGGTGGCACGGCCGTCCAAATTTTGTCATCAAAGTCTTATTCTCTGGAATTATGGTGCTTTCAAGACAATTTATTTTTGTTCACCTTTATTTAACTAGGCAAGGCAGTTAAGAACAAATTCTTATTTACAATGACGGCCTACCCCGGCCAAACTCCGACGTAGCTGGGCCAATTGTGCTCCACCCTATGGGACTCCCAATCACGGCCAGATGTGATACAGCCTGGATTTAAACTTAGACCGCTGCGCCACTTGGGGGCCAACAACTTAAAAATATATATATAAAAAATTGTACCATGACGTAAGGGATCTTCAGGTCAGAACTCTAGAAAGAGGCCCAAACTTGGAATTCTGAGTTGGATGAGAGTTCAAAACTTATTTTCCCAGTTGTCTTGAACACACTGAAGTCTGAGAGATTTCACAGTTTCCAGTTGTTTTGAACACGGCAGAAGTCATGCTGGATTGACAGCATGGCCAATGTTGAATGTTTATCCTTTTAAGCTTGGAAAAGAGACCCTTAAACCAAGATATGGACCACACACCCACTCAATAGCAGGCTAGTGATTGCTTTGCTTGCAGTTTTTATTTAACTTGGCAAGTCAGTTAAGAACAAATTCTTATTTACAATGACAGCCTAGGAACAGTGGGTTAACTACCTTGTTCAGGGGCAGAACAACAGATTCTTACCTTGTCAGCTCGGGGATTCGAGGTAGCAACCTTTCACTTACTGGCACAACGATCCAACCACTAGACTACCTGCCGTCCCGAATCAGTTAGCCACTGATTCCTTCCAAACCACTCACTGTTGAATTTCCAACTTGTTGTGTAATGTTTATGTCCAATGGTCGGTGAGCAGCGATACGTTTTACCTATAATTTATCTTCATATGACAAGGTTTGAAAAGGATTTGCCAGTAGATTGTCGACTTGATTCATGATGATGACTGCTAGCTTTTGTTAGCTAAGATTTTGAAAGTATGACGTTGACATAATGAGTCCAATCAAACCTACGGTAGATATATGACGTCATTATATCTGTGGCCAATGACCTTGGGTCTTCTTGGTTGGGCACTTCTAATGTAACTGTATGGCAGCACCCAAGGGGCTTGACTTTTCCATTTTGCGGTGACAGAACACTACGCCAATCATGGCTGCTCCACCACCACAGAAAGCACTGAACTAGGCTGAAACACCTGTATTTTGGAGCTTCCTTACTCAAGAAAGCAAGAGACCATTCTTAGCGAACTGATATGATGCATGTATTAATGCCTAAATAACATGCAAAACATGCAATAGGGCTCAAAACTGGTGGGGCTCTCAACTGCCCCGAATGACGGGTCGCTTTTATAATCTCCACTAGGCACAGCCAGAAGAGGACTGGCCACCCCTCAGAGCCTAGTTCCGCTCTATGTAGCCTTTCTAGTCAGTTTTTCCTAGCCAGTGTTGTTCTACATCTGCATTGCTTGCTGTTGTGGTTTTAGGCTGGATTTCTGTAAAAACACTGTGACATCTGCTGGTGTAAAAAGGGCTTTATAAATACATTTTATTTAATCTGAAATGACACCGAGGACTATCTAAGAAACATTTCGATGTTTCTCTTTCCTTCTGATTACTTGGTTGTGATTACAAACATTTTATTTTCCCATGATACGCCACGCAATGTCTAGCCAATCACCAACGCGGAGCGCGACGCTCCGTGTAGACGCTGTGCAGTGACCACAGCGACATCATGAAGCTAGGGTTGTTACCACAACCACAAAGTTAAAATTGGCTATAGTAAAAAGGTGCTTTTCGATCTTACTTTAAGGTTAGAGCATATGGTTAGCACTGTGGTTAGAATTAGAGTTAAGATTAGGTGTCAAATCATATGTTAAGAAGATAAATTGTAGAAATAGGCGGGGTTTAGTCATAATTCTGACTTTGTGGCTGTGGTAACAAGTGACGACCATGGAAAAATTGATTGACATGGTAATAGACTGTTTTATTTTTTGAAAGTAGGGTAACGTTAAATATTGGAAAATGTACAATGCGGTTATTTTTCTATGGGCCAGGCCAACCATTAGTGAGATCCTATAATAAGTTATAATGTAATTATATGGGTTTGTCCATATGGTGTTCCTATGATGATGGTGTCAGCAGGCAGCCTACATGAATGCAGCGTAATTCCAGGATGACTAGATTATATCAGAGCCAGCCTTGCTTGACAGAGGAGAGATGCAAACAGCTTGGAGACCTGCTGACTCTTCAAGGTCTCACACTTCACACAAGCTGTCTAATTGTGGCAGCACCTCTTCAGGGTGAACCTAAATTAACTTTCACTTTGGAAGACTGCTCTAGCAGCTGAGTGTGACATAATTTAGGTGTCTGTAATGGTGTTGGCCTCTATTTGAATTGTCTGTAATTTGATTTGATATAAACATGTAACATTTTTTGGGGTAGTCTTTTTGGGTGGAGATGAGGGCACAGCCACAGAACTCACTGTTGTCCAAAGGGTTTGATAACAAAACACAGCACCCAGAATTATAGTCTTTGGCTATTTTAGAAAATAATTACGTAAAAAAAAAAAATCAATATAGAAAAAAATATGATTCATTAACTATCAGTTATTCATATCTCCATCATTATTTTTATCAATATACTATAAACATTATCCCTTTATCATTACCTCTGTTTTGTAACAGAGGAGCCCTCAAAACAACAATATTAGTATACCCTCAGAATACCCTGAAGCTCATTTAGAAATATGTCAGGGGCACTTCCTAAATATCTCCTATCACTCACACCTGCATATGGGTCACAGGGAACATATGGCACAGCATAATTTGTACGTGGTGGCCCCCAATCAAACTACTGCTGGGACCTTACCATCCTAGTCAGCAGACACATCTGAGCCACAACAGGATCAACTACAGAGCACCCAGTGCGGACACTTTGATCACTGACACCCCCATTCCGGTTCCAGACCACTCACAGAAAGGTGTATAATTCCAGCCCTGGATTCTACAGTAACTCCTCTTCTGAGAAGGAAGGCGCTCCATCCCAGTGTTTTCTCTCTGTTGTTATATTCTCTTAGACACATTCAGCCAGCCAGGCAGACAGATAACCAGGCAGGCAGTATGGTGGCAGTGGACCTCCAAGGGCTGCCAGAAGAGGGGTGGCACTACCATCAGTTGCGTCGGCCCTCCATGGAAGGGGGGCACCACCAGCTGTGTCGGCCCTCCATGACCCCGTGCCCGAGCAGGGGGCTGCCCCAGAACCGTCCCCAGCAGACCCGCAAAAAGCTCCAAGTCATCATCTGCATCCTGCTGGTGGAGCTGTTTGAGAGGTTCACCTTCTTTGGGATTGTGTGTAACATGATCCTGTTCTGTACGGTGAAGCTGGGCTATGATCACTACCAGGCTGCTACCGTTAACCTGTGCTTTGTGGGGGCCAGTACACTCACTCCTGTGATGGTGGGATGGTTTGCTGATACCTGCCTTGGGAGAACCAAGGTGCTCTACTTGTGTACTCTGCTCCATCTCTTTGGTAAGGTGCTCCTGTTTGTTTTCAAGGGGAGGGGGATGAGTGGAACATTGATGTTGAACACTCATCCTTGTATATTGGTATAGGGAGTACTTATTGTTCAAACCAATTTAATTAGTGGAACATAATTTTTACTGTTTTCAAAGCTTTATTTTCTCAATGCCTAATCATTATCTATCTCTTAATGCGGAATGATTTCTATGGATTATAGTCTCTTAGAGAATTCTGAGTTTACATGTCATTTGCATTGAATGAGAGGATGTGTGGAGTGTGGACTGCACTGCATTATATTGCACTGCAAAACTCATAATGAGAGACAGATGTTTGACTTTGGCTCTGCACTGTGTTATGGCTTCCAACAAAGGTTTTCTACTCCTTCATTCGAAACACCATGGCCATTTGAGCAGCTCAGCTGTAAGGCTAGTTTCGGTCTAGAGCAAGGATGGGAAAACGTTTTGGCTCGAGGGCCACATCAGGATTTTGAAATTCAACGGAGGGCCACATTTTTTGGGGGGACCAATTGTTTGTTAAAATCAGACCGCTGCGCGTCTAGGGCACTGCATTGCAGTGCTTGAGGCGCCACTACAGACCCGGGTTCAATCCCAGGCTGTGTCACAGCTGGCTGTGACTGGGAGACCCATGAGGCGGTGCACAATTTGTCCGGGTTAGGCTGAGATTTCCTTGTCCCGTTGCACTCGAGCGACTCCTGTGGTGGGCCAGGTGCATGCACGCTGATGCAGCTGGCTTCTGGGTTAAGCGGGCATTGTGTCAAGAAGCAGTGCGGCTTGGCTGGGTCGTGTTTCGGAGGATGCACGGCTCTCGACCTTCGCCTCTCCCGAGTCCGTACAGGAGTTGAAGTGATGGGACAACACTGTAACTACCAATTGGATACCACGAAATTGGGGAGAAAAAAGGGCAAAACATTTTTATAAAGTAAAAAGGACCTCGCGGGCCGGATTGAAGTGCCCGATGGGCCGGATACGGCCTGCAGGCCATAATTTGCCCCCCTTCGTCTAGAGACATAAATACATGTACAGTTGAAGTCGGAAGTTTACATACACTTAGGTTGGAGTCATTAAAACTCGTTTTTCAACCACTCCACAAATTTCTTGTTAACAAACTATAGTTTATTTAAGTCGGTTAGGACATCTACTTTGTGCATGACGCAAGTAATTCTTCCAACAATTGTTTACAGACAGATTATTTCACTTATAATTCACTGTATCGCAATTCCAGTGGGTCAGAAGTTTACATATACTAAGTTGACTGTGCCTTTAAACAGCTTGGAAAATGCCAGAAAATGATGTCATGGCTTTAGAAGCTTCTGATAGGTTAATTGACATAATTTTGAGTCAATTGGAGGTGTACCTGTGGATGTATTTCAAGGCCTACCTTCAAACTCAGTGCCTCTTTGCTTGACATCATGGGAAAATCAAAAGAAATCAGCCAAGACCTCAGGAAACAAATTGTGGACCTCCACAAGTCTGGTTCCTCATTGGCAGCAATTTCCAAATGCCTGAAGGTACCACGATCATCTGTACAAACAATAGTATGCAAGTATAAACACCATAGGACCACGCAGCCGTCATACCGCTCAGGAAGGAGACGCATTCTGTCTCCTAGAGATGAACGTACTTTGGTGCGAAAAGTGCAAATCAATCCGATACAAAAGTATCTATATCCACAGTAAAACGAGTCCTACATCAACGTAACCTGAAAGGCCGCTTAGCAAGGAAGAAGCCACTGCTCCAAAACCGCCATAAAAAAAGCCAGACTATGGTTTGCAACTGCACATGGGGACAAAGATCGTACCTTTTGGAGAAATGTCCTCTGGTCTGATAAAACAAAAATAGAACTGTTTGGCCATAATGACCATCTTTATGTTTGGAGGAAAAAGGGGGAGGCTTGTAAGCCGAAGAACACCATCCCAATCGTGAAGCACGGGGGTGGCAGCATCATGTTGTGGGGGTGCTTTGCTGCAGGAGGGACTGGTGCACTTCACCAAATAGATGGCATCATGAGGTAGGAAAATGACGTGGATATATTGAAGAAACATCTCAAGACATCAGTCAGGAAGTTAAAGCTTGGTCGCAAATGGATTTTCCAAATGGACAATGACCCCAAACATACTTCCAAAGTTGTGGCAAAATGGCTTAAGGACAACAAAGTCAAGGTATTGGAGTGGCCATCACAAAGCCCTGACCCCAATCCTATAGAAAATTTGTGGGCAGAACTGAAAAAGCGTGTGCGAGCAAGGAGGCCTACAAACCTGACTCAGTTACACCAGCTCTGTCAGGAGGAATGGGCCAAAATTCACCCAACTTATTGTGGGAAGCTTGTGGAAGGCTACCCGAAACATTTGACCCAAGTTAAACAATTTAAAGGCAATGCTACCAAATACTAATTGAGTGTATGTAAACTTCTGACCCACTGGGAATGTGACGAAAAAAATAAAACCTGAAATAAATCATTCTCTCTACTATTATTCTGACATTTCACATTCTTAAAATAAAGTGGTGATCCTAACTGACCTAAGACAGGGAATTTTTACTAGGATAAAATGTCAGGAATTGTGAAAAACTGAGTTTAAATGTATTTGGCTAAGGTGTATGTAAACGTCTGCCTTCAACTGTAGATGTACATGGGTCTGAGTGCTGTGGGTGACAAATGCATCAGAGGATTGCATGTGCTCAATGCTAGCAGTTGGACCCTGGATGTGAGCTCAAACCAACCCCATTACTTATGATGACTCATTATTTGAATTTTCTGTCTCACGTCAGATTAGCAGCCCGACACACAGTAATAGTATGGGGCAACGTAGGGATCTGAGGAGTAGAGAGCTCAGAGGTAATTCAGCCCTAATGTGTCAATTATTTAGAAGGGATGATCCATCAATCAAATGTATTTTATAAAGCCCTTTTTCCAATAGCAGTTGTCACAGAGTTAGACAACTGAAAATGACAAGGTTCTGAGGAAATAAGTTCTGTAATATTAGAGATAGTGGTGTAACTACAGTTGAGCCCCAGTGCAGGCCTATGCCAACTGACCATGGGAGTCCACCCTCTCTAGCTACATCTTTAAGAACCATGCCTGCTTGTAAAAAGGACTGTTTATTATACCACAACACCTAATGGGTGCTCTCTGTGTCCTGAATTACCCCCACACAGCCTATCTAACTAGCCTCAGTCTACCTGACTAGCATCTCAATAACGTTAGATCCAATGAGACTTAACACATAACATAAGGGAATTATGAGTGCCGCCAAAATCATCTAGCTACCTAGCTATGTATTGAGGTCTAAGTCTTGAAAGCTAATATGCCACTTACAATGGCACATTGATTGCAGTACATTAATTATCAGTACATGTAGTAGCCTTTTGTTTGTCATAGATTTGTGGTTCAGATCAACTAGCCTAGCTCAGCTAGCTAGTTAGCAATTATCTACCTTGATTTAGCAAGTTTTGATTTTCCGACAGTTTGAAATTTTAACAAAATTTGTCCCGATGGCAAAGTACTCCATCTTCCTGGAATATAACTGGTTATGTTATTCTTAAACTGACTGATCTGAGTCTGACGGGTCGTATCAAGACATTTGAAAATCATGGAGCTAGCATCTTAGTACAAAAAAACTTGCATCTTAGATGATGCAAAACATTTAGACTTATCTTTATCTTATCTTAAACTCTAAATTTAACTTCCTTCTGTTTCAGTATTTACCAGCTCTGTCATGTTATGCAGTACATGGCTGAACTTTCAAATGTGTACCCACTTCTACCACCATTTGTCTTACTCTGTGACAACTGCTGTTGGAAAAAGGGCTTTATAAAATACAATTGATTGATGGATCATCCCTTCTAAATAATTGACACATTAGGGCTGAATTACTTCTGAGCTCTCTACTTCTCAGATCCCTACTTTGCCCCATACAACTGACATTTTCCCAACCAAATAAAATCCCTCTAATGAAATTCTGATTCCACTCCCCCGTACTCCCTCAGGCACAGCCATGCTCCCAGTGGTGGCGTTCCCGTTCGAGGACTTCTACATCGACACGCACAACATGATTCACCAGATGGAGCACCGGGAGCAGCACATCCTGTTCTACACTGGCCTGCTTGCAGCTGCCCTGGGCATCGGGGGCATCCGTGCCATCCTCTGTCCCGTGGGGGCATACAAACTACAGGGCTACGACCAGCACCAGTTGCTCTCCTTCTTCAACTGGTGGGTTGTTGCATTACAGAGGGGTGTGTATGTGCTCAACAGGGTAGAGGTGATGCCTTGAAACACTAACTAAACTCTACTATACACATTTAACCTGTTGTATTGGACAAAAAAAGTCAGCAAAAACAGGGAGTTAAAGTCATACCAATCTTACTTTAATTTGATTAATCTGACATCAATCACAAATACATATGAAGCCATGAGTGCTTGCCCATCTACTAATATAGACAAGCTGAAATTGATTGGTCAATATCTGGAATCAAAAATAAAAATAAAAAATAAAATTGTATTTGTCACATGCGCCATGAAATGCTTACAAGCCCTTAAGCAAAATATTGTCACTCCTTTTTAAACAGTGCAATGCTTTTTACAAAAGGATCTGGCACAGCATATTTAACAAAAATAAAGTGAGTAAAGCGCCAGTAGAGCAAGCGAAGGGTTAGTGTACCAGGACCATAACATGTTAGGAGGGCTTTGAGTGTTGTTAGACAATTGTCATACCTTTAGTGGCATATCTTTAGAGATGATCCTAAATCAACTCCAAACCCAGGATAGAGGGGCTCAGTGAATATAGTCTGGACTCTGTGGAGGAGGGTCATTGTGTCAGAGATGCTGTAGAAGGACAGAGTACCTGCCTTATGATCCAGGTACACTCCTACTCTGGAGGCGCGGGGTACAGGGATGTTGGTTTTGTTGTTATTATTGTGCCAGAATGAACAACTGGACGGAGAGCAGACCAAACTCCAGGACTGATCATTGTGTCCAAAACAACAGTCATTGCCCCAACCTTTCCTGCTGATCCCTCTGTATGAGACTGCCACATCAACGATGCCCCCGCTCCACTCTACCTCCCAGTAGCAGGTTTCAGACAGACCCACCTTGCACAGAGCCTGGTGATAGTAAGTAAACCTGTCTATATGGTCTGAATAGGCCTGGGCCTTGTCACTCCATGCTATCTCCTTGTTTCTGCTCGACAGAGAGAGAGTTGCACATGCTGTGTTGGGATCCACTTCCATGGTACGACAGTCTGCAAAAGAGGTCGTAAAACATACTAGGTCAGGTGTGTGTGTGTGTGTGTGTGTGTGTGTGTGTGTGTGTGTGTGTGTGTGTGTGTGTGTGTGTGTGTGTGTGTGTGTGTGTGTGTGTGTGTGTGTGTGTGTGTGTGTGTGTGTGTGTGTGTGTGTGTGTGTGTGTGTGTGTGTGTGTGTGTGTGAGAGAGAGAGAGATGGGAGGAGGCAAAGAGAGAGAGAAAGGGGGAGGTTGAGAGAGACGCGGGAGTGAAATAAGAATGGGTGCGTAGCAATATTGTGGGCATCGAGAAACAAGGCGGTGATTGGAGATGAAAAAGAACAGAGGCTACGGAGAGAAAGGTTGAGATGGAGGAAGCAGAAGTGTTGTTTGAAGATGACTGGACAATAGTGAAGTCCAAGAATGGAACAAAAGGGGCAAACATTTATTCTGATGAATCGTTGGTTGTTGGAGTACATTTTTTGGATAAGGATGTTTATTTGGGAAACCCTTTTGAAGTCACAAGGATGGTGAAGAAGGCACTGGGAAAAGACGATGCTGTCAAAGTAACCAGGAGTGGTATGGTGTTGATATCATGTGTATCTAAAGAGCAAAAGGAGTGTACATTGTGGTTTGTGTAATTATTGACGCATGAAGTGGACAGCTGGGCGTTGGGTCAGTAACCGAAAGGTAGCTGGTTCTAATCCCCGCCAACTAGGTGAAAAATCTGACGATGTGCCCTTGAGCAAGGCACTTAACCCGAATTGCTCCTGTAAGTCGATCTGGATAAGAGCATCTGCTAAATTATGAAAAATGTAAGGATCAGAGCCTTTTTTTCAATTTCCGCCTAAAATTACATACCCAAATCTAACTGCCTCTAGCTCAGGACCTGAAGCAAGGATATGCATATTCTTGATACCATTTCAAAATAAACACTTTGAAGTTTGTGGAAATGTGAAAGTAATGTAGGAGAATATCACATTAGATCTGGTAAAAGAAAATACAAAGAAAGAAATGCATTTTTTGTTGTTGTTGTTTTTCATCATCTTTGAAATTTAAGAGAAAGGCCGCAATGTATTATTGCATTTTAGGCGCAATTTAGATTTTGGCCACTAGATGTACGAAGCTTTAGACTGAATCAATGAACCATTGCATTACTGCCGAAAATGTATCAAGTCTGGCCAAATGTGCCTTATTGGTTTATTGATACATTTTCAAGTACATAACTGTGCACTCTCCTCAAACAATAGCATGGTATTATTTCACTGTAATAGCTACTGTAAATTGGACAGAGCAGTTAGATTAACAAGAATGTAAGCTTTCTGCCCATATAAGACATGTCTATGTCCTGGGAAATGTTCTTGTTACTTACAATGTCATGCTAATCACATTAGCGCACGTTAGCTCAACCGTCTGCTTTTCCTTCACTCTGCGGTCCAACTCGGTCCAACGATCTCAATTGGGTTGAGGCCAGGGGATTGTGGAGGCCAGGTCATCTGATGCAGCACTCCATCAATCTCCTTCTTGGTTAAATAGCCCTTACACAGCATGGAGGTGTGTTGGGTCAATGTCCTGTTAAAGACAAATGATAGTCCCACAACGCGCAAACCAGATGGGATGGCGTATCGCTGCAGAATGCTGTGGTAGCCATGCTGGTTAAGTATGCCTTGAATTCGAAATAATGACAGTGTCACCAGTAAAGCACCATCACACCTCCTCCTCCATGCTTCACAGTGGGAACCACACATGCGGAGATAATCCGTTCACCTACTCTGCGTCTCACAAAGACATGGCGGTTCGAACCAAATATCTCAAATATGGAGTCATCAGACCAAAGGACAGATTTCCACCGGTCTAATGTCCATTGCTCGTGATTCTTGGCCCAAGCAAGTCTCTTCTTCTGATTGGTGTCCTTTAGTAGTGGTTTCTTTGCAGCAATGCGACCATAAAGGCCTGATTCACGAAGTTTCCTCTGAACAGTTGTTGTTGAGATGTGTCTGTTACTTGAACTCTGTGAAGCATTTATTTGGGCTGCAATTTCGGAGGCTGGTAACTCTAATGAACTTATCCTCTGCAGCAGAGGTAACTCTGGGTCTTCCTTTCCTGTGGCGGTCCTCATGAGAGACAGTTTCATCATAGCGCTTGTTGTTTCTTTTGACTGCACTTGAAGAAACTTTCAAAGTTCTTTACATTTTCCGGATTGACTGACCTTCATGTCTGAAGGTAATGATGGACTGTCGTTTCTCTTTGCTTATTTGTGCTGTTCTTGCCATAATATTGACTTGGTCTTTTACCAAATAGGGCTATCTTCTGTATCCCACCCCTACATTTTCACAACACAACTGATTGGCTCAAACGCACTAAGAAATTCCACAAATGAACATTTAACAAGGCACACGTGTTAAATTAAATGCATTTCAGGTGACAACCTCATGAAGCTGGTTGAGAGAGTGTGCAAGAATATTGTAAAATTAAAGAAAAACCCTTGAATGAGTGGGTGTGTCCCACATTATTTTATTTTGGGGAGCTTTACTATCCAGCCTCACAGTAGGTGGCGGAATGCACATGTAATTGTTGCGAACACCATTATACCAAAGAAGAAGAAGAAGAGCACCAGAGGCAAAAATAATTATTACTCACGTTTCAAAAATCCAGTTCTCGTACTGTACTCTTGCACAGATGATGAAGATGGTTTTGTCACTATGAAGACAGATAGAGTGAGAGTCATTCACAAAACTTGCACCATAGAATTACAAAACTTTTATACTTTAACCAGAAACGTACCAAGAGCAAGTTGAACCATTATGTATTACTTCTCACTGCAATTCAACCACCTTAATAATGATTTTATGATTTTTCACTTGACATACTATATGTATAAATTATACTCAACCAAAATATAAATAAATAAAAATAAATTCATTAGGCCTTATTTTATGTATTTCACATGACTGGGAATACAGATATAATGCATCTTGATCTCATCACGGTATTTCTGTGCATTCAAATTGCCATCGATAAAATGCAATTGTGTTCTTTGTCCGTAGCTTATGCCTGCCCATACTATAACACCACCGCCACCATGGGGCATTCTGTTCACAACATTGACATCAGCAAACCGCTCAGCCACACAACGCCATACATGTGGTCTGCGGTTGTGAGGCTGGTTGGATGTACTGCCAAATTCTCTAAAATGCCTTTGGAGGTAGCTTATGGTAGAGAAATGAACATTCAATTCTCTGGCAACAGCTCTGGTGGACATTCCTGCAGTCAGTATGCCAATTACACACTCCTCAAAACTTGAGATATCTGTGGCATTGTGTTGTGTGACAAAACTGCACATTTTAGAGTGGCCTTTTATTGTCCCCGGCACAAGGTGCACCTGTGTAATGATCATGCTGTTTAATCAGCTTCTTGATATGCCACACCTGTCAGTTGGTTGGATTATCTTGGAAAATGAGAAATGCTCACTAACAGGGATGTAAACAAACTTTTTCACAACATTTGAGAAAAATAATCTATTTTTGCATATGGAAAATTTCTGGGATCTTTTATTTTAGCTCATGAAACACGGGACCAACACTTGACATGTTGCGTTTATATTTCAGTGTAGATAAGATTCTACTAGCCATACACATATTTTTTTCGAGACAAGTCAACATCTTGTCGGTTTCCTCCTTGCATGTATTTTCCATTCTCTCCTTCTGTTCAGAGACAAATTTCTTCACTGCTTCAAAACTGCTAGGAAATGCCTTTGGTCCAGGAGGGTCACAGAGAGAATCGATACTCTGAAAATAAATTCAGAATGAATTGAGTCAAAGACTTCTGGAGCTCAAACACAATTCACTGACAACATTGTCTAAGACAGAGAGTAACGTTACCTGGAGGAAATGGATGTGATCCTCTGTGTGTGAGAGCTGCTCCAGCTCAGAATCTCTCCTCTTTAACTCAGAAACCTCCTGCTCCAGTTGCTCCAGGAGTCCTTCAGCCTGACTCACTCCAGCCTTCTCCTGGGCTCTGATCTGCTCCTTCACCTCAGAACGCCTTCTCTCAATGGAGCGGATATATGAAAGGACGTGCATGGTACACATTCTCTCAAAGTCATCCACAGCTACCCATGAAGACTCCTGTTAGGACAGAAAAACACAGCTCTCACCAGGACTGTAAACCCCTGTTCCTCTTGGCTCCCCAAACCCAGATCCCCAGCACCATTGACACCCACATCATTTGAACCTTGATTTAAACTCACCTTAATGGCATCTACAGCCTGTCTCAGCTCCTGCACCTCCTTCTCTCTCCTCTGGGCTCTCTGCTTCCCTTCCTCCTGTGTTTCTCCCAACTGTTGCTGCTCAAAAACACATCACATTACATACTTTACTAGTAGAAACTCTGCCATACCAAAAGGAAATCTCTTTGAGAGTTCAGCATACTTATCTAAGTTGCCTACATGTTGGGGTGGTTTCCCGACACAGATCAAGCCTACTCCCGGACTAAACAGCATGTTGGGGTGGTTTCCCGACACAGATCAAGCCTACTCCCGGACTAAACAGCATGTTGGGGTGGTTTCCCAGACACAGATCAAGCCTACTCCCGGACTAAACAGCATGTTGGGGTGGTTTCCCAGACACAGATCAAGCCTAATTCCGGACTAAACAGCATGTTGGGGTGGTTTCCCAGACACAGATCAAGCCTAATTCCGGACTAAACAGCATGTTGGGGTGGTTTCCCAGACACAGATCAAGCCTACTCCCGGACTAAACAGCATGTTGGGGTGGTTTCCCAGACACAGATCAAGCCTACTCCCGGACTAAACAGCATGTTGGGGTGGTTTCCCAGACACAGATCAAGCCTAATTCCGGAATAAACAGCATGTTGGGGTGGTTTCCCAGACACGGATCAAGCCTACTCCCGGACTAAACAGCATGTTGGGGTGGTTTCTCAGACACGGATCAAGCCTAAACCTGGACAGCATTTTAAATTAAGATTCTCTATTAAAGTTGCACTATGGAGAAATCACTCAGCTGTTTCCTGGTTGCTAAAACTCAAATAGTTCGCCTAATTTCAGTTTATGTGACAAAATAAGCAAGTATAGTGTAGAGAGTCGTACCATCTAAACCGCTGGAAAATATATTTTCCATTACCAAAAATATTGTTGTTTCAGCTGTTTGAAGCTGGTGAACAAAACCGAAAGTAAAATATTTTAAGAACGGGAAGCATAGAAATAGCGCACATAGAACATATCTACTGCTTCTTAGACTTGCTTTCAAGTAGAATGACAGATCTATAACTCACATTTCTATGTTAATTTAGTCAGGTCGCCCAAAATATTACATATTGCCACTTTATGCTTGTTTTTAGTCCAGGACTAGGTTAATTGATGTCTGGGAAACCCACCCTTTATGTTTTAGTGAGGGCTGGCAAGATGGACCTGCCTGGGTTATGTAGCACTTGCTACTCTATAATGGTGGATATTACATTGAAGGTATGCTAATAGATTCAATTTTTTGTTGGATCGGTTGACATTAATGTCATGTGGTTTGATCCCTCCAATAATGATGCAATTCTTTATGTAAACAAGTATACTGCATATAATGGGAGCGTAATATTCAGCATATTACCTGTTTCTGAGTCCTCTCTGCTGCAGCTGACACTGTATCATGGCCTTTATGTTCATCCATTGTACACAGATAACAGATACACTGCTGATCGGTACGACAGTAAACCTCCAGCAGTTTGTCATGATGAGAGCAGATATTCTCCTGTAGATCTGTCACTGCATTGACAAGCTTATGCTTCTTTAGTGGGGGCACATAGTAGTGAGGCTGGAGATGAGTCTCACAGTAAGAGGCCAGACACACCAGACAGGACTTGACAGCTTTGAGTTTTTTCCTAGTGCAGACATCACACTCCACATCTTCAGGTTCAGCATAACAGTGTGCAGGAGTGGTACCTTGGAAATCTGCCATTTTCAAATTCTCCAACACTTCAGCCAGCACGGTGTTTTTCTTCAGAGTAGGCCTTGGAGTGAAGGTCTGTCTGCACTGTGGACAGCTGTAGACACCTTTCAGATCATCCTGATCCCAGCTTTCTTTAATACAGCCCATACAGTAACTGTGTCCACAGGCAGTAGTCACCGGATCCTTCAGTAGATCCAGACAGATGGAGCAACAGAACAGTT
This sequence comes from Salmo salar, assembly GCF_965601325.2. NCBI lineage: Eukaryota > Metazoa > Chordata > Actinopteri > Salmoniformes > Salmonidae > Salmo > Salmo salar. The sequence continues at coordinate 41,250,124 of NC_138313.1, forward strand.
CCTGATTGTCAGCCATTTTAGTGCTTTCACCCGAAAGTTGAGCAACAGCTTGTCAAAGATTATTTTCTGTTTCATTGAGGGAGTGGCTTCCTACTGGGCTGTGAAACTCTGTGTCTACAGGGGATGTGGTTTGGATGGAAGTCAAACTAAGAAGATGACGTTGCATACAGCTGTGTCTGAAGGGAAAAGTAACCAGATCCTTCAGTAGATCCAGACAGATGGAGTACCATAACAGTTCTAGATTGTCAGCCATTTTGGTGCTCTCTCCTGTAGGTTAAGCAATGGCAGTGTCAAAGATGACTTTCTGTTTCATTGAGCTCTACACCAGAGGACAGGGAGTAGCTTCCTACTTGACTGTGTACTCTGTATCTACAGGGGTCGTGGTTTCTTTGATAAGGAAATGTAGTGTTGGGTAATAGGCAGATATTTATGCCAGTGTTTATGTTACATATTTGAAATACGTATTTTAATTTTAATTACTTAGGTCATTTGAATTATGCTGGGCTGAACTTTACTACTGTAATTTGTATTTTCAAAATTCTAAAGACTTTTCTATGCTATTTTCTTTTATCGCGGTTCGCATCTTGTGAACCCTTTCACCCTTCCACCCTGCAATGGTATCAGAAGTCTGATTGAACTATGGTGTGATAAGAGCGTCTGCTAAATGAACTAAATATAAATGTATATGTAATTTTTTATAAATACTTTGTTGAGGGAAAATATACTTGATACGATTGTGATATGTTGCTGTCTCACGCAGCTATCTTAAGGTGATATACTAATGCACCAATTGAAAGTCGCTCTGGCTTTGCCAAGTCGATTTTGCTGCACATGCAGGGTGACTAGAATATTCTGTTTGTTCCCCCGTGCCCAGATAATCACAGTGCTCGTTTCCACCTGATTTTCTAAAACCCGTTTCAGGGAAAGCCAGCCCCTGCAATGGTTTCTTATCACGGAATGAATTGCTGGACCTGCTTAAAAATACATAAAAATAAAACAAATCCTGAGTTGGTGTTTCAGCCCAATGGAAACCTTTCTTATTACAGACTGAATTGCTTGGTCTAGTATAACGCTGAGGTAAGGGTCTGGGGAAATGTAACCGCTCTCAAATTCACAAATGGAATACAAAGAAATCTCTATAATATTGCACGAGTAATTCAACCCCGCTAGAGTCTCAGTAGAGAAATGAATGAAAATATGAAAACATAAGGTCAATTAGTTACAAATATACAGTATTACCTAATGCACCCTAGAGCCATTCAATAATTCAGCTATTCAATAATCAAACACAGAAGCCCTAGCACACTTGATGGATTTCACTGGTGAGGAGGTAGGTGTGTTAGCAGACATGGTCACACGCACGCACGCACGCACGCAGATGGGCAGTATTTATGTTACATGTATTTGAAATATGTATATTGTAATTTTAATTACACTGAACTACACTCCAATGTAATTTGTATTTTCAAGCTTGAAAATTCAAGCCCCTTGGGTGCTGCCATAGAGTTACACTAGAAGTGCCCATCCAAGAAGGCTCAAAATGTTAGCTATCAGGCTATCAGTCATCATCATGAATCAAGTCGACAAACTACTGGCAAATCCTTTTTAATCCTTGTCATATGAAGAGAAATAATGAAGAGAAAAATGTATCGGTGCTCACCAACCATTGGACATAAACATTACACAACAAGTTGGAAATCGCAAATTCAACAATGAGTGGTTTGGAAGGAGTCAGTGGCTAACTGCAAGCATTGCAAAGCAATCACTAGCCTGCTATTGAGTGGGTGTGTGGTCCAAATCTGGGTTTAAGGGTCTCTTTTCCAAGCTTAAAAGGATAAACATTCAACATTGGCCATGGTGTCAATCCAGCATGACTTCTGCCGCACTCAAAGCAACCTGAAACTCAGAACTGGGAAATCTAATTTCAGTAAGTTCAAGACAACTGGTAACTCTGGAAAAAAAACACAATCTCCGACTGGGCAAATAGGTTTTTGAACGGTCATTCAACTCGGAATTGCAAGTCGGGAACTTGGGCCACTTTCTAGAGCGCCGGCATGAAGATCACTGACGTCATCATGATTCAAACTTTTTTTTTCATAGTTCCCAGTTGTCTTGAAAGCACCATAAATTCAGAGAATGCCAGACTTTGATGACAAAGTTTGATGACAAAATTTGCCCACGAAGGACCACAGCGCCACCTTCCTGTTCAAGTGAGCACAGCACAATAAGGTGAGTCCAAAAATGTATTGTATGCTGCTGCATAAATTATGTAATATGCTAGGGTGTTATGTATAGTGTAGCTAAGAAAGCAATACTAATTGTATGTTGTGTAGTAAGCTGTTAGTTGCCCATGTGCCTCACCCTAATAATTTGGTCCCGTTTGCCCTCCTAATTTTGCCTACTGTTCTGACTTGGTGGTGCACATGTAGCCTATAACCCGTTTTAGAGAAATGTAACGTTAATCATCGAATATTGTAAGAGCTTTCATTGTCTGCTTATATGCCCCCTTTATCTATCCTATGGTTCTGACTTGGTGTACAAGGAGAATACTGTAACAACGGCCAATGTTATGAATTCTGTTGCTGTACATTTCAAAAGTGCTGAACAAATAGTTATATTGACTACTTCCGTCCTAGCTCACTCATTAATGTCTTAATGGAAATTACAGATTGCCTCATCCGCTCGTCGTCCCCTTATGCCATAGTTTGTACATCTCAATTGTCAGTTAAAACCACATTTGTTTAAGCAAGTCAGTCATACCAGCTATGTTTTTTAAAAGGAATGAACTGGTTCGCTGCCAGACAAGGCTCCGCTGATAGCCAAGTGTATCAGTGGTAAGGTGTTGGGACTCTGCTGTTGGGACAGCTTTTGGGGGGGTTGTTTTCCCCACCAAGATTTACATGCAAAAATCGCTACTGGATAGGGGTATGGTTTTAAGTTTGTTGGTGGCTGACTCTCCCAAGATATCAGTGCAGATATCAATCGCAGCAGGGAGTATGAGATCTTCTCTGCTGGTGTGGGCTTTTTTGCACTTAGCAATGCGCTGGGCCGCAAGGTATGATGCGCAAAGTGCCTTTCTTGTACCGTGTGTGTTGAGAAATCTGTAATTTCTTTGCATCAGTGTGTGTAGCTAGTCATTTCACCACTGCGGACACGCTGCATGTGTAAAGTCAGCAACAATAAGCGATGCACCGTTTGCCTTTCAACTTAATGTTTTATTTTAAAAACATATATATATTATATATAATATATATATGTTCCTGTACAAGTCCCCGACCCCCAGTTGAGAATCACTGTGCTAAATGTCAAAAATGTCAAAGTAAAAAAGAACAGTTGAAAAGCATGCTGGGTATTAAAATAATGACCTCGGCACCCAAAAGAAGGCCAATAATAATACCCAGTGTGCTTTGCGATTGTTCATTTTCTTATTTAAATTTTAATGTTTGTCATTTAGCAGACACTCATAACCAGAGCAACTTATAAGGCATTCAACTAAAAACTATTCAACTAAAAAAGATTGTTAGCATTACTGAGAATGTTGTTGTAGTGAAGGTGTGTACTTGAAAATGTATTTACCTGTATGTATTTGTAGTTTGTCTAACTACAACTACAAAAGTATTTTGTATTTTAGTTTGATACATTGTTCTTTAGAGTATATTGTATTTGTAACAAGATCCATTTTCATGTATCTTTTTCCAATCTCTTTGTTGATATATAGTCTCTCAGTGACTAGCTGATTTGGTTAAGGGTACCAAGATTAATGTGGAGATCACAGGGCCTGCATTTCATTCCAAAAAGTTTCCCCTCAAGCCTGGTTGTTATGTTGTCCTCTCAGGTTCTACTGGCTGGTGAACCTGAACTCGATGATAGTGTTTCTGGGTATCGCCTACATCCAGCAGTCAGTGGCCAACAACCTGGGCTTCCTCATCCCCTTCATGTCTGTGCTGCTGATGCTCATCGCCATACACATGGTCCGCAACAACCTCATCTTCAGGTCCAAGAAAGGTAACACAACCTCAACCTCACCTTCAGGTCCAAGAAAGGTAACACAACCTCAACCTCACCTTCAGGCCCAAGAAAGGTAACACAACCTCAGACAGTCTCACCTTTGTGTTACAGTGTATGTATATACCTATATTTTTGTGATCTATTCTAGTATTGATGTGGTTGTTGTGGTCTATTCTAGTATTGATGTGGTTGTTGTGGTCTATTCTAGTATTGATGTGGTTGTTGTGGTCTATTCTAGTATTGATGTGGTTGTTGTGGCCTGTTCTAGTATTGATGTGGTTGTTGTGGTCTATTCTAGTATTGATGTGGTTGTTGTGGTCTATTCTAGTATTGTTGTGGTCTATTCTAGTATTGATGTGGTTGTTGTGGTCTATTCTAGTATTGATGTGGTTGTTGTGGTCTATTCTAGTATTGATGTGGTTGTTGTGGCCTGTTCTAGTATTGATGTGGTTGTTGTGGTCTATTCTAGTATTGATGTGGTTGTTGTGGCCTGTTCTAGTATTGATGTGGTTGTTGTGGTCTATTCTAGTATTGTTGTGGTCTATTCTAGTATTGATGTGGTTGTTGTGGTCTATTCTAGTATTGATGTGGTTGTTGTGGTCTATTCTAGTATTGATGTGGTTGTTGTGGTCTATTCTAGTATTGATGTGGTTGTTGTGGTCTATTCTAGTATTGATGTCGTTGTTGTGGTTTTTTCTAGTATTGATGTTGATAGGTTCTGATTTCTAAACTTGAAATGTGAAATATCCCTGGTTTCAGTCTGGTTTCAGTTGTAATTTGAATTACTTGCTTCACCAGACATGAATGGTTATGTGTAGGAGGAATGTATATGGTGCGCTCAATTAAGATTGCCAACCTGCTGGCTCATATCCAATCACATGATTGCCATCACTGATAAGGGTGGAGAGCTGTGGATTAATAGGGCCCCAGGTCAGGTCACAATAAGGGAGAAGGAACAGTTTATTACCCACATCACTTAACTTCCTGCCTAAAGTGGACTATATATACTTGTGCTGGTGGGAACATGTCTTTGTCTGCTCAGCTGTCTGACCTATTGGGTGAATAAACTTGGTTTGAGCTTTCCCTAGTTGTCCATTAGTTTTTACTCTGTTTATTTAGAACCTTACATTGTGGTTGTTGTGCAGGCAGTTCCCTGCTGACCACTCTAGGGGTGTTCCTGAACTCTCTGAAGATGTGCTGCCTACACTACCGCCACCTGAGTGGAGATGTAGCCAGCTGGTTGGACCGCGCCAAGGAGAACAACGGGGGGCGCTACAGTGAGACACACGTGGAGAACGTCAAGGTCCTGGCAAGGCTCTTCCCCCTGTACGGCTTGCAGATACTGTACCGCGCCTGCATCACTCAGGCAGGTCAATGTAATGGAGAACATCAGGGCTCTTCACTGACATGCTTCACAGGACATTTTTACAACATTTTCAGGTCCTTGCTTAATTTCAGTGGAAAGTGCAATATATAATTTTTCAGATATTGGGGATAAAAAAAGGAAAATCTATAATGCTTATTTATAATAAAAAAAGTTGTCATAGAATCTGTTGTGACCCTGACCTCTCCCACAGATTCCATCAGGTTACTATATTCAGACCATGAACTCTAACCTGCACCTGAACGGCTTCCTCCTGCCCATCGGTGCCATGAACCTCATCAGCATCCTACCTCTGCTGCTGCTGGCCCCTCTCATGGAGTGCATCACCTCCTGCTACCTGTCCATGGAGAAAACACCCTTCTCCCCCGCCAGAGTCATCAGTAGGCATGCACACATGGCACACACACACGGCACACACACAGATACACATGGCACACAAGCATGCACACACATGCACAAATACCACCCTCATCAGTGACTCAGTCAATGTTCATGTCTCTCTCTCCGTATCTCTCTCTGTTTCTCTCCCTCTCCCCTCCCTCCTCTCCCAGCACTGGGTCATGCGTGTGCGTCCCTGTCTGTCCTGGTAGCGGGCCTGTCTGAGGTCCACAGGAAGGGCTATCCTCTGACAGAGCAGGCCCTGTCAGGGAAGGTGCTTCAGGTGTCCTCCATGGCCTGCTTCCAGCTGGCTCCCCAGTACATCCTACTGGGTCTGGCTGAGGCCCTCGTCACCCCCTCCTGTGAGTGACAGAGAGCCAGCATGTATTTCTGACACACCTATTGCTACTACACTGTTCGTACACAGAGACAAACTGGGTTAGAGATTTAGAATGTCAATGGACAGCATACAGTTGAAGTCGGACGTTTACATACACCTTAGCCAAATATATTTAAACTCAGTTTTTCTCAATTCCTGACTTTAAATCCTAGTAAAAATTCCCTGTTTTAGGTCAATTAGGATTACCACACAGAACAATAGTAGAGAGAATGATTTATTTCAGCTTTTATTTCTTTCATCACATTCCCAGTGGGTCAGATGTTTATATACACTCAGTTAGTATTTGGTAGCATTGCCTTTAAATTGTTTAACTTGGGTCAAATGTTTCGGGTAGCCTTCCACAAGCTTCCCACAATAAGTTGGGTGAATTTTGGCCCATTCGTCCTGACAGAGCTGGTGTAACTGAGTCGGGTTTGTAGGCCTCCTTGCTCACACACGCTTTTTCAGTTCTGCCCACAAATCTTCTATAGGACTGAGGTCAGGGTTTTGTGATGGCCACTCCAAGACCTTGACTTTGTTGTCCTTAAGCCATTTTGCCACAACTTTGGAAGTATGCTTGGGGTCATTGTCTATTTGGAAGACCCATTTGCGACCAAGCTTTAACTTCCTGACTGATGTCTTGAGATGTTGCTTCAATATATCCACATAATTTTCCTCCCTCATGATGCCATCTATTTTGTGAAGTGCACCAGTCCCTCCTGCAAAGCACCCCATATCATGATGCTGCCACCTCCGTGCTTCACGTTTGGGATGGTGTTCCCCGGCTTGCAAGCCTCCCCCTTTTTTCTCCAAACATAACGATGGTCATTATGGCCAAACAGTTCTATTTTTGTTTCATCAGACCAGAGGACATTTCTCCAAAAAGTACGATCTTTGTCCCCATGTGTAGTTGCAAACCGTAGTCTGGCTTTTTTATGGCGGTTTTGGAGCAGTGGCTTCTTCCTTGCTGAGCGGCCTTTCAGGTTATGTTGATATAGGACTAGTTTTGCTGTGGATATAGGTACTTTTGTACCAGGCTCCTCCAACATCTTCACAAGGTCCTTTGCTGTTGTTCTGGCATTGATTTGCACTTTTCGCACCAAAGTACGTTCATCTCTAGGAGACAGAACGCCTTTCCTTCCTGAGCGGGATGACAGCTGTGTTGTCCCATGGTGTTTATACTTGCATACCATTGTTTGTACAGATGAACATGGTACCTTCAGGCATTTGGAAATTGCTCCCAATGATGAACCAGACTTGTGAAGGTCTACAATATTTTTCTAAGGTCTTGGCCGATTTCTTTTGATTTTCCCATGATGTCAAGCAAAGAGGCACTGAGTTTGAAGGTAGGCCTTGAAATACATCCACAGGTACACCTCCAATTGATTCAAATGATGTCAATTAGCCTATCAGAAACTTCTAAAGCCATGACATCATTTTCTGGAATTTTCCAAGCTGATTTAAGGCACAGTCAACTTAGTGTATGTAAACTTCTGACCCACTGGAATTGTGATATAATGAATTATAAGTGAAATAATCTGTCTGTAAACAATTGTTGGAAAAATTACTTGTGACGTGCACAAAGTAGATGTCCTAACCGATTTGCCAAAACTACGTTTGTTAACCTCTATGGGACCCCTTCCCATTCTCATCCCGTTAACGGGATTGATTTTGACAACAGCCAGTGGAAAATCAGAGCGCCAAATTTAAAACAGCTAAAATCTCTTAATTCCATTTTCTCAAACAATCAACTATTTTACACCATTTTAAAGATAAACTTCTCGTTAATCTAACCACATTGTCCGATTTCAAAAAGGCTTTACGGCGAAAGCATAAAATTAGATTATGTTAGGACATAAACTTCACAAGAAACACCACACAGCCATTTTCCAAGCAACTAGATGCATCACAAAAACCCAAAACACAGCTAAATGAAGCACTAACCTTTGACGATCTTCATCAGATGACACTCCTAGGACATTATGTTACACAATACATGTATGTTTTGCTCGATAATGTTCATATTTATATCCAAAAACAGCATTTTACATTGGCGCGTAATGTTGAGAAATGTTTTCTCTCCAAACCTACCGGTGAATCAGCACAATGAGTACACATAGTACGTAAATTCTCATCGTAAACATTGATCAATATAGAAGTGTTATGCACAGAATTATAGATACACTTCTCCTAAATTTAATCACTTTGTCCAATTTCAAAAAAGGTTCACGGCGAAAGCACAATTTGCAATAATCTGAGTACAGCCCAGATGACACTAACAACTAGCAAACAGAAACCCGCCATCTTGGAGTCAATAAAACTAAGAAATGACATTATAAATATTCACTTACCTTTGATTATCTTCATCAGAAGGCACTCCCAGGCATCCCAGCTCCACAATAAATGTTCGATAAAGTTTATATTTATTTCCAAATAATCAATTTTGTTCGTGCGTTAGGTTCACTATCCAAATCCACTACGCGCGTGCTTACTTAGTCCAGACGAAAAGTCAAAAAAGTTATACTACAGTTTGTAGAAACATGTCAAACGATGTATAGAATCAATCTTTAGGTTGTTTTTATCATATACCTTGAATAAAATTACAACCGGACCTATCCGTTCTCTTTAGGAGTGAATATGAACTCAGCTCGCTCCCAAGTCATTGCGCGTGACTTGAGCCCATGCCTTATAATGGGACACCAGTTTACCACAGCTGGTATTCCCTTCAAATTCACCATAGAATCTTCAAACACCGTTCTAAAGACTGCTGACATCTAGTGGAAGCTTTAGGAAGTGCAAAATGAACCCTAAGTCACTGTATACAGTAAAGGCAATCACTTGAAAGGACTACAAGCACCAGACTTCCCACTTCCTGCTTGACTTTTTCTCAGGTTTTTGCCTGCCACATGAGGTATGTTATACTCACAGACACCATTCAAACAGTTTTAGAAACTTCAGAGTGTTTTCTATCCAAATCTACTAATAATATGCATATTCTAGTTTCTGGGACAGAGTAGTAACCTGTTTAAATTGGGTACGTTTTTCATCCGGCCGTGAAAATACTGCCCCCTAGCCCTAAGAGGTTTTAACAAGAAATTTGTGGAGTGGTTGAAAAACGAGTTTTAATGACTCCAACCTAAGTGTATGTAACTTTCCACTTAAACTGTATGTAGTTGGGATGAAGTTAGAATCTGGAGAGTTGTAACCAACTGCCAACATAGAGGATAGTATTGTGAACTCTGGAAGCTAGGGTTAGGATGACCCCTACTGGCGTATTAGAGACAGACAAGGGACGTTTGAACCCAATGAATGGTTCTTTCTCTTCCCAGCCTTCCTCTCTCCTCTGTTCCAGGCTCTGTGATCTCCTTCCACATGACACCAAGTCATATCAGAAGCATCTCCCTGCACTTCCTCACCCTGTCCTACGGAGGGGGCTGTTTCCTGGGAGCCCTCATCATCCAGCTGGTCTACCTACTCTCTGGAGGTAAAGGCTTCACTAACAGATGCATCATTGTAACCATAGAAACTGAAGAGGAACATACATTCATGTTGGAATGGTTGAAGGGGGTCTGTCTGCATTATGGTGATTCAGTCCTATGGCCACTGATAGCACTGTTCTCCTGTCCAACTACAGGTAACTTCTACCCAAACACACTGCATGAAGGGAATCTGGAGCATTTTTTCTTCTTCTTATCCATGTTGATGACCATAAACACTCTGGTGTTCTGGTGGATATCTTACAGGTACAGTATGAGATTCTCTCATATATCAATGTAAATATAGTGATTGCAGATGAGGCAAAGGAGATGAGGAAGCCATTTTAGTTCTTTAAATCTAGATTTTCAGTGATACAAATTTGAGAATTTCCTTGACCCCTTGAGGTGACCTGAACAAAGTATCAATATTGTCTGTGCAGATGAGACAGGTGACAGTATTGAGAGGTGACAGTATTGAGAGGTGACAGTATTGAGACAGGTGACAGTATTGAGAGAGGTGACAGTATTGAGACAGGTGACAATATTGAGACAGCTGACAGTATTGAGACTGGTGACAGTATTGAGACATGTGACTATATTTAGACAGGTGACAGTCTTGAGACAGGTGACAGTATTAAGAGTATTGAGACAGGTGCCAGTATTGAGAGATGACAGTATTGAGACAGGTGAAAGTATTGAGACATGACAGTATTGAGACAGGTGACAGTATTGAGACAGGTGACAGTGTTGAGACTGGTGACTGTATTGAGACTGGTGACTGTATTGAGACTGGTGACAGTCTGAAGAGGTGACAGTCTTGAGACAGGTGACAGTATTAAGAGTATTGAGACAGGTGCCAGTATTGAGAGATGACAGTATTGAGACAGGTGAAAGTATTGAGACATGACAGTATTGAGAAAGGTGACAGCATTGAAACAGGTGACAGTTTTGAGACTGGTGACAATATTGAGACAGGTGACAGTATTGAGACATTTGAGAGTATTGAGACAGGTGACAGTATTGAAACAGGTGAGAGTATTGAAACAGGTGACAGTATTGAGACAGGTGACAGTATTGAGAGATGACAGTATTGAGACGGGTGACAGTATTGAGACGGGTGACAGTATTGAGACGGGTGAGAGTGTTGAGACGGGTGACAGTGTTGAGATGGGTGACAGTGTTGAGACGGGTGACAGTGTTGAGACAGGTGACAGTGTTGAGACAGGTGACTGTATTGAGACAGGTGACAGTCTTGAGAGGTGACAGTATTGAGACAGGTGACAGTATTAAGAGTATTGAGACAGGTGACTGTTTTGAGACAGGTGACGGTTTTGAGACAGGTGACGGTTTTGAGACAGGTGACAGTTTTGAGACAGATGACAGCATTGAGACGGATGACAGTATAGAGGCAGGTGACAATATTGAAACAGGTGACAGTATTGAGAGATGACAGTATTGAGACACGTGACCGTATTTAGACAGGTGACAGTATTGAGACATGTGACAGTATTGAGAGTATTGAGACAGGTGACAGTATTTAGACAGGTGACAGTATTGAGAATATTGAGACAGGTGACAGTATTGAGACAGATGATAGTATTGAGAGAGATGACAGCATTGAGACAGATGACAGTATAGAGGCAGGTGACACTATTTAGAATTGACAGTATTGAGACAGGTGACAGTATTGAGACAGGTGACAGTATTGAGACAGGTGACAGTATTGAGAGATAACATTTAACATTTTAACATTTAAGTCATTTAGCAGACGCTCTTATCCAGAGCGACTTACAAAATGGTGCATTCACCTTATGATATCCAGTGGAACAACCACTTTACAATAGTGCATCTAAATCTTTTAAGGGGGGGGGGGGGGGGTTAGAAGGATTACTTTATCCTATCCTAGGTATTCCTTAAAGAGCTGGGGTTTCAGGTGTCTCCGGAAGGTGGTGATTGACTCCGCTGTCCTGGCGTCGTGAGGGAGCTTGTTCCACCATTGGGGTGCCAGAGCAGCGAACAGTTTTGACTGGGCTGAGCGGGAACTGTGCTTCCTCAGAGGTAGGGGGGCCAGCAGGCCAGTGGTGGATGAACGCAGTGCCCTTGTTTGGGTGTAGGGCCTGATCAGAGCCTGAAGGTATGGAGGTGCCGTTCCCTTCACAGCTCCGTAGGCAATCACCATGGTCTTGTAGCGGATGCGAGCTTCAACTGGAAGCCAGTGGAGAGAGCGGAGGAGCGGGGTGACGTGAGAGAACTTGGGAAGGTTGAACACCAGACGGGCTGCGGCGTTCTGGATGAGTTGTAGGGGTTTAATGGCACAGGCAGGGAGCCCAGCCAACAGCGAGTTGCAGTAATCCAGACGGGAGATGACAAGTGCCTGGATTAGGACCTGCGCCGCTTCCTGTGTGAGGCAGGGTCGTACTCTGCGAATGTTGTAGAGCATGAACCTACAGGATCGGGTCACCGCCTTGATGTTAGTGGAGAACGACAGGGTGTTGTCCAGGATCACGCCAAGGTTCTTAGCACTCTGGGAGGAGGACACAAGGGAGTTGTCAACCGTGATGGCGAGATCATGGAACGGGCAGTCCTTCCCCGGGAGGAAGAGCAGCTCCGTCTTGCCGAGGTTCAGCTTGAGCTGGTGATCCGTCATCCACACTGATATGTCTGACAGACATGCAGAGATGCGATTCGCCGCCTGGTTATCAGAAGGGGGAAAGGAGAAGATTAATTGTGTGTCGTCTGCATAGCAATGATAGGAGAGACCATGTGAGGATATGACAGAGCCAAGTGACTTGGTGTATAGCGAGAATAGGAGAGGGCCTAGAACAGAGCCCTGGGGGACACCAGTGGTGAGAGCGCATGGTGCGGAGACAGATTCTCGCCACGCCACCTGGTAGGAGCGACCTGTCAGGTAGGACGCAATCCAAGCGTGGGCCGCGCCGGAGATGCCCAACTCGGAGAGGGTGGAGAGGAGGATCTGATGGTTCACAGTATCAAAGGCAGCAGATAGGTCTAGAAGGATGAGAGCAGAGGAGAGAGAGTTAGCTTTAGCAGTGCGGAGAGCCTCCGTGACACAGAGAAGAGCAGTCTCAGTTGAATGCCCAGTCTTGAAACCTGACTGATTAGGATCAAGAAGGTTATTCTAAGAGAGATAGCAGGAGAGCTGGCCAAGGACGGCACGTTCAAGAGTTTTGGAGAGAAAAGAAAGAAGGGATACTGGTCTGTAGTTGTTGACATCGGAGGGATCGAGTGTAGGTTTTTTCAGAAGGGGTGCAACTCTCGCTCTCTTGAAGACGGAAGGGACGTAGCCAGCGGTCAAGGATGAGTTGATGAGCGAGGTGAGGAAGGGGAGAAGGTCTCCGGAAATGGTCTGGAGAAGAGAGGAGGGGATAGGGTCAAGTGGGCAGGTTGTTGGGCGGCCGGCCGTCACAAGACGCGAGATTTCATCTGGAGAGAGAGGGGAGAAAGAGGTCAAAGCACAGGGTAGGGCAGTGTGAGCAGGACCAGCGGTGTCGTTTGACTTAGCAAACGAGGATCGGATATCGTCAACCTTCTTTTCAAAATGGTTGACGAAGTCATCCGCAGAGAGGGAGGAGGGGGGGGGGGAGGGGGAGGAGGATTCAGGAGGGAGGAGAAGGTAGCAAAGAGCTTCCTAGGGTTAGAGGCAGATGCTTGGAATTTAGAGTGGTAGAAAGTGGCTTTAGCAGCAGAGACAGAAGAGGAGAATGTAGAGAGGAGTGAGTGAAAGGATGCCAGGTCCTCAGGGAGGCGAGTTTTCCTCCATTTCCGCTCGGCTGCCCGGAGCCTTGTTCTGTGAGCTCGTATTGAGTCGTCGAGCCACGGAGCAGGAGGGGAGGACCGAGCCGGCCTGGAGGATAAGGGACAGAGAAAATCAAAGGATGCAGAAAGGGAGGAGAGGAGGGTTGAGGAGGCAGAATCAGGAGATAGGTTGGAGAAGGTTTGAGCAGAGGGAAGAGATGATAGGATGGAAGAGGAGAGAGTAGCGGGAGAGAGAGAGCGAAGGTTGGGACGGCGCAATACCATCCGAGTAGGGGCAGAGTGAGAAGTGTTGGATGAGAGCGAGAGGGAAAAGGATACAAGGTAGTGGTCGGAGACTTGGAGGGGAGTTGCAATGAGATTAGTGGAAGAACAGCATCTAGTAAAGATGAGGTCAAGCGTATTGCCTGCCTTGTGAGTAGGGGGGGAAGGTGAGAGGGTGAGGTCAAAAGAGGAGAGGAGTGGAAAGAAGGAGGCAGAGAGGAATGAGTCAAAGGTAGACGTGGGGAGGTTAAAGTCACACAGAACTGTGAGAGGTGAGCCATCCTCAGGAAAGGAACTTATCAAGGCGTCAAGCTCATTGATGAACTCTCCAAGGGAACCTGGAGGGCGATAAATGATAAGGATGTTAAGCTTGAAAGGGCTGGTAACTGTGACAGCATGGAATTCAAATGAGGAGATAGACAGATGGGTCAGGGGAGAAAGAGAGAATGTCCACTTGGGAGAGATGAGGATTCCAGTGCCACCACCCCGCTGGCTCGATGCTCTAGGGGTATGCGAGAAAACGTGGGCAGACGAAGAGAGAGCAGTATGAGAGATGACAGTAATGAGACACGTGACAGTGTTGAGACGGGTGACAGTGTTGAGATAGGTGACAGTGTTGAGACAGGAGACATTTGAGAGTATTGAGACAGGTGACAGTATTGAGACAGGTGATGGTTTTGAGACAGGTGACAGTATTGAGACAGATGACAGCATTGAGCCAGATGATAATATAGAAACAGGTGACAATATTGAAACAGGTGACAGTATAGAAACAGGTGACAGTATTGAGAGAGGTGACAGTATTGAGACAGATAACAGTATTGAGACAGGTGACAGTATTGAGACAGGTGACAGTATTGAGACATATGACAGTATTGAGACAGGTGAGAGTATAGAGGCAGGTGGCACTATTTAGAAATGACAGTATTGAGACAGGTGACAGTATTGAGACAGGTGACAGTATTGAGAAAGATGACAGTATAGAGGCAGGTGACACTATTTTGAGATGACAGTATTGAGCCAGGTGACAGTATTGAGCCAGGTGACAGTATTGAGCCAGGTACCAGTATTGTGCCAGGTTACAGTATTGTGACAGGTGACAATATTGTGACAGGTGACAGTATTGAGACAGGTACTCGTATTGAGACAGGTAACAGTATTGAGACAGATCCACCCTAGCAGTCTTTTCTCCCCTGTGTCCCAGGTACCTAGACCTGAGTGTGGTGCAGAGTAGAGGAGTAGGAAGCAGCCTTCTGGCAGAGAAGCTACTGCAGTACAAGACCTGCCTGCGATTCTACGACACCATGGAACGCTCCTCCACAATAGCCTCCATAGAAACAGTGTGACCTCTACACTACCTTCATCCCCTGTAGTGCTGGAGTTCCACTTGGTTTATTTATGTACACTACATGACCAAAAGTATGTGGACACCTGCTCGTCGAACATCTCCCAACATCATGGGCATTAATATGGAGTTGGTCTCCCCTTTGCTGCTAAAACAGCCTCCACTTTTCTGTGAAGGCTTTCCACTAGATGTTGGAACATTGCTGCAGGGACTTGCTTCCATTCAGCCACAAGAGCATTTGTGAGGTCCGGCACTGATGTTTGGCAATTAGGCCTTCCCCAAACTGTTGCCACAAAGTTAGAAGCACAGAATCGTCTAGAATGTCATTGTATGCTGTAGCGTTAAGATTTCCCTTCACTGGAACTAAGAGGTCTAGCCCTAACAGTGAAAATCAGCCCCAGACCATTATTCCTCCTCCACCAAGCTTTAAACTTGGCACTATACATTGGGGCAGGTAACGTTCTCCTGGCATCTGCCAAACCCAGATTCGTCTGTCGGACTACCAAATGGTGAAGCTTGATTCATCATTCCAGAGAATGTGTATCCACTGCTCCAGAGACCAACGGTGGCAAGTTTTACGCTACTCCAGCTGACGCTTGGCATTGCACGTGGTGATCTTAGTCTTGTGTGCAGCTACTAGGCCATGGAAACCCATTTCATGAAGCTCCTGATGAACAGTTATTGTGCTGACGTTGCTTCTAGAGGCAGTTTGGAACTCGATACTGAGTGTTGCAACCGAGGACAGACGATTACTACGCGCTACGTGCTTTAGGACTTGGCAGTCCCGTTCTGTGAGCTTGTGTGGCCTACTACTTCGAGGCTGAGCCGTTGTTGTTCCTAGACGTTTCCACAATAACAGCACTTACAGTTGACCAGGGCAGCTCTAGCAGGGCAGAAATTTGACAAACTGACTTGTTGGAAAGGTGGCATCCTCTGACGGTGCCACGTTGAAACTCAATGAACTATTTAGTAAGGTCATTCTCCTGCCAATGTTTATCTATGGCGATTGCATGGCTGTATGCTTGATTTTATACACCTGTCAGCAACGGGTGTGGCTGAAGTAGCAAAATCCAATAATTTGAAGGGGTGTCCACATACTTTTGTATATATATTGTACGTACAGTACTGTGTATTCACTTAATTCACAGTCAATTTAGATCAGTGGTATTCAACACTCAGTTCAGACAGTCTGTTTAGATCAGTGGCATTCAACAGTCAGTTTAATACCCTCAGTTTAGATTTGAGGTATTCAACAGTCAGTTTAAGACAGTCAGTTTAGATCAGTACTATTCAACAGTCAGTTTTAGACAGTCAGTTTAGATCAGTGGTATTCAACAGTCAGTTTAGATCAGTGGTATTTAACAATCAGTTTAGATCAGTGGTATTCAACAGTCAGTTTTAGACAGTCAGTTTAGATCAGTGGTATCCAACAGTCAGTTTAGATCAGTGGTATTCAACAGTCAGTTTAGATCAGTGGTATTCAACAGTCAGTTTTAGACAGTAAGTTTAGATCAGTGGTATTCAACAGTCAGTTTAGATCAGTGGTATCCAACAGTCAGTTTAGATCAGTGGTATTCAACAGTCAGTTTAGATCAGTGGTATTCAACAGTCAGTTTAGATCAGTAGTATTCAACAGTCAGTTTAGATCAGTGGTATTTAACAATCAGTTTAGATCAATGGTATTCAACAGTCAGTTTTAGACAGTCAGTTTAGATCAGTGGTATCCAACAGTCAGTTTAGATCAGTGGTATTCAACAGTCAGTTTTAGACAGTCAGTTTAGATCAGTGGTATCCAACAGTCAGTTTAGATCAGTGGTATCCAACAGTCAGCTTAGATCAGTGGTATTCAACAGTCAGTTTAGATCAGTAGTATCCAACAGTCAGTTTAGATCAGTGGTATTCAACAGTCAGTTTAGATCAGTGGTATCCAACAGTCAGTTTAGATCAGTGGTATTCAACAGTCAGTTTAGATCGTTGGTATTCAACAGTCAGTTTTAGACAGTTAGTTTAGATCAGTGGTATTCAACAGTCAGTTTAGATCAGTGGTATCCAACAGTCAGTTTAGATCAGTGGTATCCAACAGTCAGCTTAGATCAGTGGTATTCAACAGTCAGTTTAGATCAGTGGTATTCAACAGTCAGTTTAGATCAGTGGTATCCAACAGTCAGTTTAGATCAGTGGTATCCAACAGTCAGTTAGATCAGTGGTATTCAACAGTCAGTTTAGATCAGTGGTATTCAACAGTCAGTTTTAGACAGTCAGTTTAGATCAGTAGTATTCAACATTCCATTTTAGACAGTTAGTTTAGATCAGTAGTATTCAACATTCAGTTTTAGACAGTTAGTTTAGATCAGTAGTATTCAACAGTCAGTTTTAGACAGTCAGTTTAGATCAGTGGTATTCAACAGTCAGTTTAGATCAGTGGTATTCAACATTCAGTTTTAGACAGTTAGTTTAGATCAGTGGTATTCAACAGTCAGTTTAGATCAGTACTATTCAACAGTCAGTTTTAGACGGTTAGTTTAGATCAGTAGTATTCAACAGTCAGTTTTAGACAGTTAGTTCAGATCAGTGGTATTAAAACTTTTTCATTAAGGACCCCATTTTTCCCACAATAATTTCTCGCTACCCCACCAGGGGTCGCGACCTAGACTTTGATTACCCCTGGTTTAAATGGTCATAGACTTAAACCTTTGTTCCTTCCTACTCAAGTATAATGTGTGGGTGTATTATGTACTGTCTGTTAGTCTACATGGATATGATGTGGGAGTGTATTATGTACTGCCTATTAGTCTACATGGATATGATGTGGGAGTGTATTATGTACTGCCTATTAGTCTACATGGATATGATGTGGGAGTGTGTTATGTACTGTCTATTAGTCTACATGGATATGATGTGGGAGTGTGTTATGTACTGTCTATTAGTCTACATGGATATGATGTGAGAGTGTGTTATGTACTGTCTATTAGTCTACATGGATATGATGTGGGAGTGTGTTATGTACTGTCTATTAGTCTACATGGATATGATGTGGGAGTGTGTTATGTACTGTCTATTAGTCTACATGGATATGATGTGGGAGTGTGTTATGTACTGTCTATTAGTCTACATGGATATGATGTGGGAGTGTATTATGTACTGTCTATTAGTCTACATGGATATGATGTGGGAGTGTGTTATGTACTGTCTGTTAGTCTACATGGATATGATGTGGGAGTGTGTTATGTACTGTCTATTAGTCTACATGGATATATTAGTCTACATGGATATGATGTGGGAGTGTATTATGTACTGTCTATTAGTCTACATGGATATGATGTGGGAGTGTGTTATGTACTGTCTGTTAGTCTACATGGATATGATGACTGACTTTGTCGGCATCTTACCAGAATCCCCCCAGAAGAGGCCCGATACAAATTTAAATAAATGTATAAAAAAAAATCCCAGATTTAGTCATTTTAAATATTACTGTTTAATACATACAAATTATATCCATCCACAAAAAAAATATTTTGTGTCGGAGGAAACACCATACACCTGGTGACCGTGTCAGAGTACATGCGCCTAGCCCGCCACAGGAGTTGCTTCAGAGCGATGGGATAAGGATATCCCGGCCGGCCAAACCCTCCCCTAACTCGGACAATTGTGCATCGCCCCATGGGTCTCCCGGTCGCAGCCGGCACGGGTCTCGAACCATCATCTGTAGCAAATCTGTTTGCACTGCGATGCAGTGTCTTAGACCACTGCGCCACTCGGGAGACGCCATCCACAAAGTTTTTAATGCTTATCAATTGCCTTTCAGAAAGTATGAAAATACTAAAATACTACACAGGACTCTTAAAGAATTTCATTTAAATGTTAATTGTATTTTTTGATCACAGAAACAATGAGAAACAATGGAAAAATAAATATTGAAATACTAATTATATAAAGCGGCTTGTGTAACCATCTGCCAGAGAGTAGCCCCAGTCGGCCCGAGCCCCAAGTAATACATTTGGGCCAGATAACTCACACTGGAATCGTCCTGAGCTCAATCCCGCATTCTAGCCATAAAGTTATACTGCCAAAGGCGGCCTAGACTCGGGCCACATGACGTCGGCCGAGTGCCCCGACTCTGACGGAATTGGCCCAGATCCACTGTGCTAGCTGGGAGCTGTGTCCACAGGGAACCTTTAGTAGATCCAGACAGAGCAGACAGTAGGATGGATCTTTTAAAGGGGCCTCTGTAACAAACAGCACAGCAGAATATCAGAAATAACTTTAATTTCTTTGAAAGTCTGAGTGGTGGAGGAGGCCTTTTAGATCTGTTTGGAGACTTTAGTCCTGGATGGATGCATTGACGTATATACGGATGGACGCCATAGGAAAGTATACCAGTTTCATTTGAGGACCAGGATGTTGACAGCTTTGCCATACAGATTGCAAAATAGTTGGGAAGAGATTTTTGATGTACTGATTCCATGGTACAGGGTGTATGAGTTGATATATAAAACAACGCAAGATTCAAGACTTTGTGCTTTTCAGCTAAAATTATTATATAGAATTCTTGCCACCAACAAAATATTGAATATCTGGGACATACAATCATTGAAGCCCTGTAGATTTTGTTGTGAGTATACAGAATCAATAGACCATTTATTTTGGTATTGCCCTCAGGTAGCCTGTTTCTGGTCTCAGGAAAATGCATAACAATGATCTAAAATGTACCCTAGAAATAGTACTGTTGGGAGATCTGGAGAGACCCGGGTCAGTCAATTACTAATATACCAATACTATTAGTAAAAGTATTTATCTTCAAAACGCAATCTGTGGATTATATTTGATTAGATAGATTGAAATTGTATGTTAAACATCACAGCATAGTTGAAAGATATATGGTGCATAGAAATCTGAAGAGGGTGGCCAGCAGAGATAGGTGGGAGGGGCTGAGAGAAGCTGAGGGTTGGGATGTGGAAATGGAGACAATTGCGAGTGGAGTTGCTGGGCGGGGGATAGAATGACGGTCAAAGATAAAAGTATAAAAAATAAAGTCTAAATAAAACATAACCAAAAGTATGTTTTAATGACACTGAAGGGCATTAAAGTCTTGGTGCATGATGGGCGGGGGGTCTTGGGGGTGGGAAATTGATTTTTTCTTGTTCAACATTTTATTTATTATTTTCTCAGGGGGGGCTGTGGGGGGGTCTCGAATGGTTGAGGGGCAGCTCTTGGGGAACTGTGGGGGAGATCTTAGAGGGCTGGCGGTTGGGATCTTGGGCCGGTGGCTGATGGATCGATGGTTCGGGTCCCCGTTTTTTGACGTTTTGGGAGATCTGTCGACGTGCCCTTGAGCAGGGCGTTGACCCTGGTTGCTTCTGTGTGTTGCTCTGGATGGGAGTCTGTTAGATGACTAATGTGATGGCGTTGTTGAGCGGCTTCACTGCAAGTATATTGTATGTTTTAAATATTAAAAAAAATACAAAAAAAATTTAAATTCACTTCACTGTTTCAGGTGCAACGTTTATGGTCATGTTGCAGCAGTTTGTAGGAGGGAGATTCCAAGATGTGGGAAGTGTGCAGGAGGGCATGGGATAGAGGATTGTGTAGTTTTGGTGGATAAAGCTGAGTGTGTCAAGTGTAGGGGTGCCCATGTGGCTGGGGATCGTAAGTCTCTGGTGCGAGAGAAGCAGGTTGAGGTGGCTAGAATCAGAGTAGTGCATAAGGTGTCGCATAATGAGGCAATATAGAAAGTAGAGGAGGATGGTTCAAGGGTGAGGAATCCTGGGTGAGGGATCAGCTGTCCTCGGTTGCAAAACTCATTACCGAGTTCCAAACTGCCTCTGGAAGCAACGTCAGCACAAGAACTGTTTGTCGGGAGCTTTATGAAATGGGTTTCCATGGCCGAGCAGCCGCACACAGCCCTAAGATCTCTTTGTGCAATGCCAAGCGTCTGGCAGTCCGACGGACGATTCTGTGTTTGGCGGATGCCAGGAGAATGCTACCTTCCTGAATGCCAACTGTAAAATTTGGTGAAGGAGGAATAATAGTCTGGGGCTGTTTTTCATGGTTCGGGCTAGGCCCTTTAGTTCCAGTGAAAGGAAATCTTAACATTACAGCATACAGTGACTGTACGTACATACCCCAACCAGAAACCATGGATTACAGGCAACATCCGTACTAAGCTAAACTCTAACCCGGACGCTTATAAAAAACACTGCTACGCCATCAGACGAACCATCAAACAGGCAAAGCGCCAAAACAGGACTATGATTGAATCGTACTACACCGGCTCTGACGCTCGTCGAATGTCGCAGGGCCTGCAAACTATTACAGACTACAAAGAGAAGCACAGCCACGAGCTGCCCAGTGACACAAGCCTACCAGACAAGCTAAATCACTTCTATGCTCGCTTCGAGGCAAGCAACGCTGAGGCATGCATGAGAGTATCAGCTGTTCTAGACGACTGTGTGATCATGCTCTTTGTAGCTAACGTGAGTAAGACCTTTAAACAGGTCAACATTCACAAGGCCGCTGGGCCAGACGGATTACCAGGACGTGTGCTCCTGGCATGTGCTGACCAACTGGCAGGTGTCTTCACTGACATTTTCAACATGTCCCTGATTGAGTTTGTAATACCAACATGTTTCAAGCAGAACACCATAGTCCCTGTGCCCAAGAACACTAAGGTAACCTGCCTAAATGACTACAGACCCGTAGCACTCACGTCCGTAACCATGAAGTGCTTTGAAAGGCTGGTCATGGCTTACATTAACACCATTATCCCAGAAACTCTAGACCCATTCCAATTTGCATACCGCTCAAACATATCCACAGATAATGCAATCTCTATTGCACTCCACACTGCCCTTTCTCACCTGGACAAAAGGAACACCTACGTGAGAATGCTATTCCTTGACTACAGCTCAGTGTTCAACACCATAGTGCCCTCAAAACTCATCGCTAAGGATCCTGGGACTGAACACCTCCCTCTGCAACTGGATCCTGGACTTCCTGACTGGCTGCACCCATGTGGTGAGGGTAGGTAGCAACAAATCTGCCAAGCTGATCCTCAACACTGGAGCCCCTCAGGGGTGCGTGCTCAGTCCCCTCCTGTACTCCCTGTTCACCCACGACTGCATGGCCAGGCACGACTCCAACAACATCATTAAGTTTGCAGACACAACAGTGGTAGGCCTGATCACTGACAACGATGAGAGAGCCGGGTGGTGCCAGAATAACAACCTATCCCTCAACATAATCAAGACAAAGGAGATGATTGTGGACTACAGGAAAAGGAGGACCGAGCACGCCCCCATTCTCATTGATGGGGCTGTTGTGGAGCAGGTTGAGAGCTTCAAGTTCCTTGGTGTCCACATCACCAACAAACTAGAATGGTCCAAACACACCAAGATAGTCATGAAGAGGGCACGACAACGCCTATTCCGCCTCAGGAAACTAAAAAGATTTGGCATGGGTCCTCAGATCCTCAAAAGTTTCTACAGCTGCAATTTTGAGCGCATCCTGACTGGTTGCATCACTGCCTGTTACGGCAACTGCTCAGCCTCCGACCGCAAGGCACTACAGAGGGTAGTGCGTACGGCTCCGTACATCACTGGGGCTCAGCTGCCTGCCATCCAGGACCTCTATACCAGGCGGTGTCAGAGGAAGGCCCTAAAAATTGTCAGACTCCAGCCACCCCAGTCATAGACTGTTCTCTCTACTACCACATGGCAAGCGGTGCCGTAGCGCCAAGTCTAGGACCAAAAGACTTCTCAACAGCTTTTACCACGAAGCCATAAGACTCCGGAACAACTAATCAAATGGCTACCCGGACTACACGTTTTGTCGTTGCCCCCCCCCCCCCCCCCCCCCCGGCAACCATATTCTGTGTATGGTAGGCCGTCACTGTAAATAAGAATTTCTTAATTAATTAACTGACTTGCCTAGTTAAATAAAGGTTAAATAAAACAATGAAAATAAAATGTTCAGTGTGACGTTAACCCTCAGACAACTGTACACAGTTCTTACAACATCACATGAAATGTGTGTAGACCATTAATGTTGTTTATTCTGAGAACATGGAAACCACGTTTTGTTTGGCATTAAGGAAATAACTCTAATGCCAAAACATGCTAATTAGGTTCTCGGAAGATTTTTTCTAACATACATAGAATGTTCCCTCAAACATCCGGGGACCATTATGGGTAACATTACAAAAAAGTTCTCTCTTCCTAGAATTGCAAATTGGATGCAGTCTATCAGTGTCATCCGTTTTGTCACCAAAGCCCCATATACTACCCACCACTGCGACCTGTATGCTCTCGTTGGCTGGCCCTCGCTTCATATCCATCGCCAAACCCACTGGCTCTAGGTCATCTATAAGTCGTTGCTAGGTAAAGCCCCACCTTATCTCAGCTCCAGCAGGTATATCTCACTGGTCACCCCCAATGCCAATTCCTCCTTAGGCTGCCTTTCCTTCCAGTTCTCTGCTGCCAATGACTGGAACGAACTGCAAAAATCACTGAAGCTGGAGACTCATATCTCCCTCACTAGCTTTAAGCCCCAGCTGTCAGAGCAGCTCACAGATCACTGCACCTGTACATAGCCCATCTGTAAACAGCCCATCCAACTACCTCATCCCCATATTGTTATTTATTTTGCTCCTTTGCACCCCAGTATCGCTACTTGCACACTCATCTTCTGCACATCTATCACCCCAGTGTTTCATTTGCCATACTGTAATTACTTCGCCACCATGGCCTATTTATTGCCTCACCCTCCCTTATCCTACTTCATTTGGACATACTGTATATATACTTTTTGTTTTCTTTTGTTCTACTGTATTATTGATTGTATGTTTGTTTATTCCATGTGTAACTCTGTGTTGTTTTTGTCGCACTGCTTTGCTTTATCTTGGCCAGGTTGTAGTTGTAAATGAGAACTGGTTCTCAACTAGCCTACCTGGTTAAATAAAATAATAAAATCATCTAGCTGGTGTGGTATCTTCAGCCTATAGCTACACTGCTGCAGTAGTCGGAACATAATCGTTTTTGGATCAGTGACTGTCTAATTCTGCTAGGGCAGAGGTCAATGTGACAGAAAGTCAAGGCGCCCAGATGTGTGTGTGTAGTGTTAATATGGAGTTGGTCCCCCCCTTTGCTGCTATAACAGCCTCCACTCTTCTGTGAAGGCTTTCCACTAGATGTTGGAACATTGCTGCAGGGACTTGCTTCCATTCAGCCACAAGAGCATTAGTGAGATTGGGCACTGATGTTGAGTGATTAGGCCTGGCTCGCAGTCGACGTTCCAATTCATACCAAAGGTGTTCGATGGGGTTGAGATCAGGGCTCTGTGCAGGCCAGTCAAGTTCCTCCACACCGATCTCAACAAACCATTTCTGTATGGACCTCGCTTTGTGCACAGGGGCATTATCATGCTGAAACAGGAAAAGGCTTTACCCAAACTTTTGCCACAAAGTTGCAAGCACAGAATTGTCTAGAATGTCATTGTATGCTGTAATGTTAAGTGTTCCCCACACAGGAACTCAGTAGTGAGTGTTGTAACTGAGGATAATCCATTTTTATACAGTATAGTGTACCTGCATTTGTCCAATTGAAACACTTGTGTGCAAGATTGTGCAAAGCAGTATTGAATGTGTCAATGTCTGTTTCCTTTACTACTCAAATTTGTCTTCTCATTGTACATTTTCATTCATAGGCTAAGTTGTAGCAACCTCTATATATCTTGTATATTTTTTTAACTAGACAAGTCAGTTAAGAACAAATTCTTATTTACAATGACAGCCTACTCCGGCCAAACCCTACCCAGACGACGCTGGGCAAATTATGCACTGCCCTATGGGATTCCCAATCACGGCCGGTTGAGGTACAGCCTGGAACCAAACCAGGGTCTGTAGTGATGCCTCTAGCACTGAAAGGCAGTGGCTTAAACCGCTGCGCCACTCGGGAGCCCTCAGGAGCCCTAACCTCATGATGGGTATAGGGAAAATGTGAGTATGATTTAGTAGCCTAAACCTATCGATGTTACATTGACCGGGCTGAATGGAATAATGAATGACAGTCATCCAATAATCTCTAATAGAAGTAAGGCCATGCTCATAAAAAAAAAAAAGTATCCTCCCTCATCTTAAATGGCATCAACCGCCACTGGTTTAGAGGTAAGTGTTGCCTGCAGTCTTCTTGATGTGTCCAGCCTGTCTACAGAAATAGGGAACACTTGAATACATACGTTCTCTGCTGTTTTCGTTGTTTGGTCAATAGCACCACCTGCTGGACAGGTTTAACACGGCTTGACAGCAGTACAGGATGATGAAAGATGCCAAATTTAGAGCCGGTTTACTGGACATCTACATTGAACATTCTTTTTAGGCTCAATCTGTGTCCGGGAAACCAGGAAATATAGTTGTTACTATCTGTTCCAAGCCACCGAGGAAAACTACATAGAGATTGCCTCCCGAGTGGCGCTGCGGTCAAAGGCGTCACTACAGACCCTGGTTCGGTCCCGGGCGGTATCACAACCGGCTGTGATCGGGAGTCCCATAGGGCGACGCACAATTGGCCCAGCGCTGTCCGAGTTAGGGGAGGGTTTGGCCGGGGTAGGCCGTTATTGTAAGCAAGAATTTGTTCTTAACTGACTAGCCTAGTTAAATAAAGGTTAAATAAAAGAAAATTCAAGATTTAAACATTGTATTTTATTGCATGAAATCTCTGAAAATCAAATCAGTCAGAAAAAAACATTTGTAAAGAAAAACAGCAGAATGAATCATCACATCTGGGGACCATCACCACCAGCATGACTAGTATCTATGTGGACCCTACTACAGTTTAACCAGCTCAGCTATAGACTACACCAGCATGACTAGTATCTATGTGGACCCTACTACAGTTTAACCAGCTCAGCTATAGACTACACCAGCATGACTAGTATCTATGTGGACCCTACTACAGTTTAACCAGCTCAGCTATAGACTACACCAGCATGACTAGTATCTATGTGGACCCTACTACAGTTTAACCAGCTCAGCTATAGACTACACCAGCATGACTAGTATCTATGTGGACCCTACTACAGTTTAACCAGCTCAGCTATAGACTACACCAGCATAACTAGTATCTATGTGGACCCTACTACAGTTTAACCAGCACAGCTATAGACTACACCAGCATGACTAGTATCTATGTGGACCCTACTACAGTTTAACCAGCACAGCTATAGACTACACCAGCATGACTAGTATCTATGTGGACCCTACTACAGTTTAACCAGCTCAGCTATAGAATACACCAGCATGACTAGTATCTATGTGGACCCTACTACAGTTTAACCAGCTCAGCAGTACCAGAGAAAAGATAATCGACAGAAAACCCAGGATAGAGGGGCTGAGTGAATGTGGTCTGGACTCTGTGGAGGAGGGTCATTGTGTCAGAGACACTGTAGAAGGACAGAGCGC
The DNA here is from genome assembly GCF_965601325.2 of Salmo salar. NCBI lineage: Eukaryota > Metazoa > Chordata > Actinopteri > Salmoniformes > Salmonidae > Salmo > Salmo salar. Next base: position 41,276,584 of record NC_138313.1, read on the forward strand.
CTGCCTTGTGATCCAGGTACACTCCTACTCTGGAGGACTGAGGGCCTGATACTTTAGTCTCAACATTATTGTGTCTGAACCAATAAACATTACTATAGCACTCCAAACTCCAGGACTTGTTATTCAATCCAAATCCATTATCTGTCTCTGTTCTGCTGATGTCTTTATATGAGACTGCTATAATAACCCACCGTCCACTCCACTCCACCTCCCAGTAACAGCGTCCAGACAGACCCTCTCTACACAGAACCATCAAGTTGTTTGTGAATCTGTCTGGATGACCAGGATATGGTTGGACTTGGTCTGTATAGGTCATCTTTCTGTTCCCTTCAGACAGAGAGAGGTGTGTGTGTGCTGTGTTTGGGTCCAGTGTGAGCTGACAGGAATCTGGGAGAAGAGCAGAGCAGAGACCAATGAGGGGAGTTAGAACAATAAGTTAAGTCAGATACTGTATCTACCCTGTCTTTGATTAGAGCACAGCAGAGATCAAATCAGAGAAATATGAGGAGTCAGATAGATATCAGTCTTTGATTAGATCTACTATTGCTATATATTTCTAGAGGGATTGTTAGGAGTGTCAGTAAAAAGAGACTGTTAGTTACTTCACAATAAAGAGACTCACATTGTAACAACTGTTCTCTGGTCTTGGGCTCTGGAGGCAGTACAACATCCACTATATTCACTACAGACACACAAACACATTGACAGAGAGAGGGAATGTTATCATCATACCATATTCCACATGTATATGACTAGTAGGGAACTTTCAATGGTCTAAAGTTGATGTTGTTATTATTTTCAACACACCTGTAGTGGAGATCTTGGTCCATTCTCCTTTAACGAAGTCTTCTAGTTTCTCTCTCAGTTCAGACACAGTCTTACTCACATCTCCAAAGTACTGAAGAGGACGGACAACGATGCTGGGTAAGTCTGAAGATACACTGATACTGGAGAGAGACTGATAACTCTGGAGAGAGAGAGAGAGAGAGAGAGAGACTGATAACTCTGGAGACAGAGAGAGAGAGAGAGGGACAGAGAGAGGGAGGGACAGAGAGAGAGAGAGGGACAGAGAGAGAGAGAGAGAGAGAGGGACAGAGAGAGAGAGGGACAGAGAGAGAGAGAGAGGGACAGAGAGAGAGGGAGAGGGACAGAGAGAGAGAGAGAGGGACAGAGAGAGGGACAGAGAGAGGGACAGAGAGAGGGACAGACAGAGAGAGAGACAGAGGGACAGAGAGAGAGGGACAGAGAGGGACAGAGAGAGAGAGAGGGACAGAGAAAGAGAGGGACATAGAGAGACAGAGGGACAGATAGAGACAGAGGGACAGTGAGAGAGAGAGGGACAGAGAGAGAGAGAGAGAGGGACAGAGAGAGAGAGGGACAGAGAGAGAGAGGGACAGAGAGAGAGAGAGAGAGAGAGAGGGGGACAGTGAGAGAGAGAGGGACAGTGAGAGAGAGGGACAGTGAGAGAGAGGGACAGAGAGAGAGAGACACACAGAGTACAGAGAGAGGGACATAGAGAGACAGAGGGACAGAGAGAGAGAGGGACAGTGAGAGAGAGAGGGACAGAGAGAGAGAGAGAGAGGGACAGTGACACACAGAGTACAGAGAAAGAGAGGGGGAGACAGAGAGAGAGGGACAGAGACAGAGGGACAGAGAGAGAGACAGAGGGACAGAGAGAGAGACAGAGGGACAGAGAGAGAGGGACAGAGGGACAGAGAGAGGGACAGAGGGACAGAGAGAGGGACAGAGAGAGACAGAGGGACAGAGAGAGAGAGAGGGACAGAGAGAGAGAGGGACAGAGAGAGAGAGAGAGGGACAGTGAGAGAGAGAGGGACAGAGAGAGAGAGAGGGACAGAGAGAGAGAGAGAGGGACAGTGAGAGAGAGGGACAGTGAGAGAGAGGGACAGAGAGAGACACACAGAGTACAGAGAGAGAGACACAGAGACACAGAGAGAGGGACAGAGAGAGAGAGACAGAGAGAGAGAGGGACAGTGAGAGAGAGGGACAGAGAGAGAGGGACAGTGACAGGGACAGAGAGAGAGACACACTACAGAGAGAGACACAAAGACACAGAGGGACAGAGAGAGAGAGGGAGAGACACAGAGAGAGAGACAGAGAGAGAGAGACAGAGACACAGAGACACAGAGAGGGACAGAGACACAGAGAGGGACAGTGAGAGAGAGAGGGACAGTGCGAGAGAGAGAGGGACAGTGAGAGAGAGAGGGACAGTGAGAGAGAGAGGGACAGTGAGAGAGACAGGGACAGAGACAGGGACAGAGAGAGACACACATAGTACAGAGAGAGACACAGAGTACAGAGAGAGAGGGACACAGAGAGAGACAGAGAGAGAGAGGAAAAGAGACAGGGACAGAGAGAGAGAGGGAGAGACACAGAGAGAGAGGGACAGAGAGAGAGGGAGAGACACAGAGAGAGACACAGAGAGAGAGAGAGAGAGAGAGAGAGACAGAGAGAGAGAAGGACAGAGACACACAGAGTACAGAGAGAGACACACAGACACAGAGAGAGAGACACACAGAGAGAGACAGAGAGAGAGAGGAAAAGAGACAGGGACAGAGAGAGACACACAGACACAGAGAGAGAGACACACAGAGAGAGACACAGAGAGAGAGAGAGAGAGGGACAGAGAGAGAGAGAGAGAGAGGGACAGAGAGAGGGACAGAAAGAGACACACAGACACAGAGGGAGAGAAGGAGAGAGAGAGAGAGAGGGAGAGACACAGAGAGAGACACACAGAGAGAGAGGGAGAGACACACAGAGAGAGAGGGAGAGAGACAGAGACACAGAGAGAGAGAGGGACAGAGACACAGAGAGAGAGAGAGAGGGACAGAGACACAGAGAGGGTCAGAGAGAGAGCGAGAGGGACAGAGAGAGAGCGAGACAGAGAGAGAGAGAGAGAGAGGGGGACAGAGAGAGAGAGAGGGACAGAGAGAGAGGGGGACAGAGAGAGAGAGAGGGACAGAGAGAGAGAGGGACAGAGAGAGAGAGGGACAGAGAGAGACACACAGACACAGAGAGAGAGACAGCGAGAGAGTGGAAAAGAGACAGAGAGAGAGAGGGAGAGACAGAGAGAGGGACAGAGGGACAGAGAGAGGGACAGAGAGAGACAGAGGGACAGTGAGAGAGAGAGAGGGACAGTGAGAGAGAGAGAGGGACAGTGAGAGAGAGAGGGACAGAGAGAGAGAGAGGGACAGAGAGAGAGAGAGGGACAGAGAGAGAGAGAGGGACAGAGAGAGAGAGAGGGACAGAGAGAGAGAGAGGGACAGTGAGAGAGAGAGGGACAGAGAGAGACACACAGAGTACAGAGAGAGAGACACAGAGACACAGAGAGAGGGACAGAGAGAGAGAGAGAGAGGGACAGTGAGAGAGAGGGACAGTGAGAGAGAGAGGGACAGTGAGAGAGAGAGGGACAGAGATAGAGAGGGACAGAGAGAGAGAGAGGGACAGAGAGAGAGAGGGACAGTGACAGGGACAGAGAGAGAGACACTACAGAGAGAGACACAAATACACAGAGGGACAGAGAGAGAGAGGGAGAGACACAGAGAGAGGGACAGAGAGAGAGAGACAGAGACACAGAGAGGGACAGTGAGAGAGAGAGAGGGACAGTGAGAGAGAGAGGGACAGTGAGAGAGAGAGGGACAGTGAGAGAGAGACACACAGAGTACAGAGAGAGAGACACAGAGACACAGAGAGAGGGACAGAGAGAGAGAGAGAGAGGGACAGTGAGAGAGAGGGACAGTGAGAGAGAGAGGGACAGTGAGAGAGAGAGGGACAGAGATAGAGAGGGACAGAGAGAGAGAGAGGGACAGAGAGAGAGAGGGACAGTGACAGGGACAGAGAGAGAGACACTACAGAGAGAGACACAAATACACAGAGGGACAGAGAGAGAGAGGGAGAGACACAGAGAGAGAAACAGAGAGAGAGAGACAGAGACACAGAGAGGGACAGTGAGAGAGAGAGAGGGACAGTGAGAGAGAGAGGGACAGTGAGAGAGAGAGGGACAGTGAGAGAGAGACACACATAGTACAGAGAGAGACACACATAGTACAGAGAGAGACACACAGAGTACAGAGAAAGACACACAGAGTACAGAGAAAGACACACAGAGTACAGAGAAAGAGGGACACAGAGAGAGACAGAGAGAGAGAGGAAAAGAGACAGGGACAGAGAGAGAGAGGAAAAGAGACAGGGACAGAGAGAGAGAGGGAGAGACACAGAGAGAGAGGGACAGTGACAGGGACAGAGAGAGACACACAGACACAGAGAGAGAGGGAGAGGGCCACAGAGAGAGACACAGAGAGAGAGAGAGAGAGGGACAGAGAGAGAGAGGGGGACAGAGAGAGACACACAGACACAGAGGGAGAGAAGGAGAGAGAGAGAGAGAGAGGGAGAGACACAGAGAGAAACACAGAGAGAGAGAGAGAGGGAGAGACACAGAGAGAGAGAGGGAGAGACAGAGAGAGACACACAGAGAGAGAGGGAGAGACACACAGAGAGAGAGGGAGAGAGACAGAGACACAGAGAGAGAGAGGGACAGAGACACAGAGAGAGAGAGAGGGACAGAGACACAGAGAGGGACAGAGAGAGAGCGAGAGGGACAGAGAGAGAGCGAGAGGGGGACAGAGAGAGAGAGGGGGGGACAGAGCGAGAGAGGGGGACAGAGAGAGAGAGGGGGACACAGAGAGAGAGGGGGACACAGAGAGAGAGGGGGACACAGAGAGAGAGGGGGACACAGAGAGAGGGGGACAGAGAGAGAGAGAGGGACAGAGACACACAGAGTACAGAGAGAGACACACACACACAGACACAGAGAGAGACACACAGACACAGAGAGAGAGACACACAGAGAGAGACAGCGAGAGAGAGGAAAAGAGAGAGAGAGAGGGAGAGAGAGGGAGAGACACAGAGAGAGAGAGGGAGAGACAGAGAGAGAGAGGGAGAGACAGAGAGAGAGAGAGAGAGAGGGACAGAGAGAGAGGGACAGAGAGAGAGGGACAGAGAGAGAGAGAGAGGGACAGAAAGAGAAAGAGAGGGACAGAAAGAGAAAGAGAGGGACAGAAAGAGAGAGAGAGGGACAGAAAGAGAGAGAGAGGGACAGAAAGAGAGAGAGAGGGGGACAGAGAGAGGGACAGAGAGAGAGAGAGGGACAGAGAGAGAGAGAGACAGAGAGAGAGGGACAGAGAGAGAGAGAGAGGGACAGAGAGAGAGAGACCGAGAGAGGGACAGAGAGAGAGAGAGAGGGACAGAAAGAGAGAGAGAGGGACAGAAAGAGAGAGAGAGGGACAGAAAGAGAGAGAGAGGGACAGAAAGAGAGAGAGAGGGACAGAAAGAGAGAGAGGGACAGAAAGAGAGAGAGACAGAGAGAGAGAGAGAGGGACAGAGAGAGAGAGAGAGGGACAGAGAGAGAGAGAGAGGGACAGAAAGAGAGAGAGAGGGACAGAAAAAGAGAGAGAGGGACAGAAAGAGAGAGAGAGGGACAGAAAGAGAGAGAGAGAGGGACAGAGAGAGAGAGGGACAGAGAGACAGAGAGAGAGAGGGACAGAGAGCGAGAGAGAGAGGGACAGAGAGCGAGAGAGAGGGACAGAGAGAGAGAGAGAGAGAGAGAGGGACAGAGAGAGAGAGAGACAGAGGGACAGAGAGAGGGACAGAGAGAGAGAGAGTGACAGTGAGAGAGAGGGACAGAGAGAAAGAGAGAGAGAGAGGGACAGTGACAGGGACAGAGAGAGACACACAGACACAGAGAGAGAGGGAGAGCGAGAGAGAGAGAGAGGGACAGAGAGAGAGGGACAGAGAGAGAGAGAGAGGGACAGAGAGAGAGAGAGAGGGACAGAGAGAGAGAGGGACAGAGAGAGAGAGGGACAGAGAGAGAGAGAGGGACAGAGAGAGAGAGAGGGACAGA